>NW_009647846.1:3411797-3430991 GCF_000708025.1 Charadrius vociferus
CCCCCCCTCCCCTGTTTCAGCTGCAATCAGTTTGGCATGAGCCCGAGTAGGAGGTTTTGGCCAGTGCTTGTGCTTTTGAGGACTGATCGGTGCATTGCTAAGCTTCCCTCCGCACTGTAGCAGGCAAGACATGGGAGCATATGGCTCAGAGACGTCGACATATGTTTTAAGCACTACAAGATGGCATATTGCAATTGTAGCAGTGTTCTTCATTTTTATTTTTAGCTCAGTTATACAAATAAGATGTTTTTCTCGCTGTTCAGTGTTATCAACATTTGAAACTATTTTTGTACATTATTATCCTCTCTGATTTCTAATCCTATGCAGCTTTGCAAGGTCTAATAGGGAACGTATAGAACCCATGCAAGTTAAACCTTTAATAAAGAGCAATTTGCAAGTACAATTCTCTCATTATTTTTTTTTTATCGATACTTCTGCATATTCAGTGAAATCTGAAGATTAGAGGTTTATGAATAATTCAGTGTTTAGGCTGATGTCTGATTCATGTACTTCAAATCTGGGAGCTGGTTTTGGAGGGAAGAGGAGGAAGGATTTGGTGTTTATTTGCTGTCCGTAAGGCTGTGCTCCACGGGAGCCATGCGATGCTTGGTGCTGCAGCTTTCCCGCCCACCCCGGACCGGCCCCAGCACATGCTGGTGATGTCCCGGCCCCAAGCCCATGGGCTGTCCCCCCCCGCCATGGCCAGCCCTATGGCTGCTGCTGGCGGTGGTAGGGGCAAACGAGGTTTGGGAACCCCCCTGCCAGCGAGGGCAGGTGCCGGATGCACCACGGAGCTGCCAGAGAGGTGATGGACAGATCCAGGAGGGAGAGATGGTTGGAAGAGATGTACCCATGCCTGCTGTGGTGCCAGCCCCCGCATCCCTCCAGTGTCCCCACTGGCCCCTTCCCAGGGAATTCGGAAATGGACTGGAAATGGAGCAGGGAACGGGCTGGTGGTGCTGGTCCGGGGCACTGGGTGCTTCTCCCGGCTCCTTGCTCCAGACCTGGCTCCTGCTGGCACCTCGGTCCCCTGCCAGCATCTGTCCCCGGGCTCAGCAGGTGGGCGCAGACCTTGACGATGGTCTTTCTGGGCAGCGCTTTGCATGTACATTGGTGCAGTAACGTCTGCTGAGTCGGCCCATAAACCAGCCCTACCGTCACATAATCCCGGCCCTTCCTCGGGCTTGCAGCTCCCCCACGGCTTCGATAGACGTTGCGTATGAAAGCCCTGTGGCTCTTGCGTAAAGAAGAAGGGATTGACGTGGCGCACTGCGGAGAAACACAGTGGTCCCCGAGGGGGGACATTCGTGCTGTTCCTGCACCAAAGAGCAGTTGGTGAATTACTCAGGCTCGCCTCACGAGCACAGGCAGAACAGAAAGTAGCACAAATACCCTTCCCCACTGGAACGGTGGGGAAAGTGTCCGCAGGATCACAGGAGAACTTATTTTTACCACAGCCATGACACAGAAGTGCCCTGGCCGCCTCGGGGATCCCGGATGGCCGTGGGCTCAGCTCACACCTGGCCCACGGGACAACGCTGTCCTCGGTGTGGGGCAGTTGCTGCGCCAGGAGCCAGCATGGGGACTCGGAGGTGCTGCCTGCGTGTGAGGCTGGGAGTGCTCTCCCTGAAACACGGTGGGAGTCAGCAGGCGGGGGCAAGTGTGGGTCCTGCTCGTGAGTGCTCACAAGCTGCTCTCAGGGCATCGCTCCTCCTGCCTTCACTGGCCAACAAAGCAGCTCTCCATTTTCCTCCTCTTGTTTGTGGGATCGGTTTTCCCCCCATTATCAGGTTCCCCTGGCAGTGAAGCCCCTCTCTTCCCAGGGGGGCCATCCCAGGCGAAGGGAGCTGGCATGTCACACCAGCGCACCGGGAACGGGTCCTGGGTGGGCCCCACACCATGGGCTGTCTGCCTGACCGCCCCGCAGCAAGCACTGTCAGCACCCCGCCACCCACCACGCAGCGGGTGGGTGCCTTTCCCCTGCACGTTCAGGCGCATAACCCCCCCATCTCCCACCCCTCTCCAAACCCTCTGCGCAGACATGCCCCTTCTCCCTCCAGCCCCTCACAAAGCCTTGGCAAAGGGCGCTTGGCTTCCCGCCACCTGCTCCCACCGGGGCAGCAACCAGAGCAATTAGCAGCTGCTAACCAGCCCCTGCAGTTAGGGTGCTAATCAGATAAATTAGCTGGAAGTGAACTCAGCCTGTGAGCAGGGGTAGTGGTGCTGCCAGCAGAGCTGGAGGCTGCCTTAGGGCTTTAGGGGTGTGGTTGTGTGTGCCCGTGTGCTGCCATGGAACCTGAGCTGGGTAAGGAGTTTGCTGAGCACTGTGAGGTCCCAGCAGAGCTGTGGGGCTGAGGGTCTGCTTGGGTTCTGGTGGCCATGGTCCCTGTGAGGCTGCAGGGATGAGCAGGGTGGTGGCTGCTTGGCTTTGGGGGGGGCTGCAGCCCTCGGGAGTGTCAGTGCCTTGGGGCTGGGCACGGGTCAGGGTCCCAGGAGGTGCCTCTTGCTTCTTCCAGCAGCTGATGCTGCCGGCACAGCTCAGCTCCCGCAACCGCTGGCCCAGGGCTGGTGGCCCTCCCGCCCTTCCACCCTGCATATGGTCATTGAGGCACTGCGGGCCCAGAATGACACGAAGGGCACCTCGGTTGTCGCCATCAAGCGGTTCATCCTGTCCAAGTACCCCACCGTGGACCCCATCCGCCTCAAGTACCTGCTGAAACAGGCACTGAGCAAGGGGCTGAGCCGTGGGGACCTGGTGCGGCCCCGCAACTCCTCGGCTGTGGGGGCCACCGGCCGCTTCAAGGTAAGCAGGGGGCTGCCGGCCCCGAAATGGTGGGGCTGGGGGCCATGGTGCCGCCTGGCCCCACTTTCACCCTTCTCTTGCCCCCAGTTAGCCCCTGAGAAGCTGCGGCACAAGCAGCCGCTGGGCCTGGTGAGTTCCGATGGAGGACAGGCCCCGAAGCCAGGTCGGAAAGGGACCACCAAGCCGCCCCAGGCCCCTGCAGCGAGTCCGCGGCAGCGAGGTGAGGGGCTGGTGGTGCCATAAGCCACTCCGGGGCTGCCCCAGCCCCATGCAGAGGGCTCTGCTTGGGCTTATCCATCACCCCTTCTCCCACAGGGACAGTGAAGGCAAAGCCAACAGCGGAGAAGGCAAAGCCAACTGTGACGAAGGCGAAGCCCACAGTGGAGAAGGGAATGCTGACAGCAGTGAAGGAGAAGCCGACAGCAGAGAAGGCAAAGCCGAGGGCGAAGCCCGCAGATGTGAGTAGGGCCCAGTGGTGAGGCTGGGTGGCTCATGGCCTGGCGGCAGCCTGAGGTGCTCTCTCCCTTCCAGGCCCAGCCACCAGCAGCAGCAAAGCCCAGGAGCGACGGAGCAAAGCCCCTGCAGGCTGCCAGCCGCCGCCGGGCCCCCGGCAAAGGGCGTTCACAGCTCCCCATGGGTCTGGCTGCTGAGGATGCAGGAGGAGGTGGTGGCGATGGTGACAGACCTGTGGGTGCTGGGGCAAAGGGGCCCCAAAAGGCCCCAGCAGGAAAGAGCAAGGGGAAGGCACCCCAGGGGGAACAGCAGGACATCGCCAAGGCGAAGGGGGGTCGAGGCAAGGCGAGGAAGCCCCAGGCAGCCACATCAGTCGGCCAGGGGGAGGCCGGGCTGCAGCGGGCAGCCCCCCATGCAGCGGGCAGGAAGGCCCCGTAGGGGGTCCTGGGTGGCCCCGCTCCCCGTGGGAGCCCAGCCCTGCTTCCAGCCCATGGGGTCTGCATTGGTTTTAGTCCCCAGGACAGGTTTTAGCAAGAGGTGAACACAGACTTAATAAAGATTTTTCACTCCCCTCATGAAATGGTGTGACTGCTGCCCTGCCTGTGGGTCTCTGCCCCTGCACTCCCACCTCCTGGCGCCAAAGTCCTCCAGCCCTGGCCTCGTCCCGCGTGGCACGGTGGTGAGCTGGTGCCCCAGACAGCTGCCTGCCATGCCTGCTGTCATGGAGAAGTGCCCTGTCTATCCCCATGTGTCCCCAGCTGCCAGCTGCAGTGGCACGGCTGGCCAGCCAGCAGTGCTGGGCTTTGGGGGCTGTGTGTGTGGGCTGGCGGTGAGCCCCAGTGCTGGGTGATGGCCCGGGCAGGGTGCCCTGGGACACAGCATGGTGGCACCCCTGGGCACTGCAAAGCTCAGGCTTGGCCAGTCCTGCTGCTGTGGGCCCCGCAGCCTCGGTGTGGGGTAGGTGTCCGGCCCTCTGCCCTCCTGGCTGCCCTTGTGCTAATGCCTGGCTGAGCTGGGATTACAGGAGTGCTGGGGGCAGCAGGTCCGGGTGCATGCCATGGGCAAGGGTCCCTAGCGCTGGGGGGAGCTGCCTGTGCTCTAACGACGGTAAGAGGGAGATAGAAGTGTTTTAGGGCTCAGAAAAAGAGTTTGGGGTGTTTGCTGTAGACTGCAGCATTGCTCATGCTCCTGTTATCTATCTGTGGCACAGTGCCCACCTCTAAACCTGTCTTGCTAGCTCCTGTGGGTCAACATATGAACGCTTTCATTTAATAGTTTCAAATGCTTGAATTTCTCTTGCTCTGCACAGAAGAGAGCCCTTCTGAAGGTCAGTCTGATAATGCAAAGGGTTACAGTCCTCCTGGGCAGGAGAAAATAAGTGGAAGTAAAACTCTCTTCCTAAAGAGGATTTTGCTAATCTTCAGCTGGCCTTGCCAATGCCCTCCAAGGCTCCTGGCCTTGCTTTGGGGCTTAAGCAAGAGCTGAGCAAACTAACTTCTCTTTAAACTTCAGCCTTGGCCGTGTTGAGCCATCTTTAATGGAGCCGAAACTTGTGTGCCCCCAGGGACAGGGTGGGAGGTGCCACAGTAATAACTAAGCAGAGCTCGCCTGGCCCTGTGATGGTTAGCCTCACCACGCACTGCTTGCTTGCATGGAAGTGTCCTGTAACAGAACTGGGCAGGAGCTGTGTCCTCTCAGCAGGCACCCAGTGTGAAATGTGAGGCTCTTTCGCTTCGAGAGGCCAAATCATTTAATGGCTGGATTTAGCTTTACTAAGAATCAACTTCCTAGCAGGGAAAGAAAATCCCTCTGGTGTCTGGAAAGAGCAGCTTTTACCAGGGGAGGTGGAAGAGAGAGGATTTAGCAATGCCATGGTTATTAAGACCCATGGGCCACAGTGGGTGTCACAGTGCTGAAGCCAGAAGTGTCGAGGGCTGGCCACAGTGGTGGTGCAGAGCCAGGCGCTGGGCTGCCCAGGGCTGGGAGAGGACACTGTCTCATGGGGTGACAGCACCTGGCAGAGGTAAGGGCACCCGGTCCTGGGCACTGCTGTAGTGTTACTGGTCTGCGAGTGTGCGGCACAGCGTGCGGTCAGTTAAGGCACGTGGCTGTGTCCTCGCACAGCTCTTCCCCCTCCTGCACCAGCTCCTGTTCTGGCAGGACCCTCGGTACTGGGTAGCAGGAGCAGTGCGTGGCCACAGTGGGCTCTGCAGGACATCAGGGCTCTGCAGGACATCAGGGCTCTGCAGGACATCAGGGCTCTGCAGCCCAGAGGGGTCAAACTCTATCTTGTATGGAAACACGGTGGTTATGAGCTGAGCTGCCAACCCTGAGCATGGTACATCTTGTACATGCAAAGCTTGCTGCACATCCCTGCAAGCCACCCTCCTGCTCGTGCTCCTACGCTGGATGAGCATGGCGGTCAGCAGGCCAGGGGGTGCGGGAGGACAGGCGCCCTGTCCTCGGCAAGGGACAGCAGCCTGACTGTGGGTGGCAACGGGTGTCTGCCACTGTGTTGTGTGCCCTCTGTGTGCACAGGGGCAGGAACTTCACTACGCTGGTTTCAGCATCTTGTTTTATTACAAAGATAGGCTTTTCCAAGAGTCTGCCACTTCACTACACAGCAGGTAAGGGCACTACACCCACGACACGTGCCAAAGTTTAAAAACATGTTACAAAGGGCTTGGGGGTTCAAGGCAACACTACAAACCCTCAAGCTTCTGCGCCATTAAAGTTGTTCCTTGAAAATGGTTGTAGCAACTACTTTTTTTTTTATTTTATTTTTCTTGCTTTGGAAAAAAATTAAATAATAAAGCAATAGGCCCCAATACATGGTCCAGTCACATCACCTGGAGGCAAACTATACTATTGGCTCACCTGTATCCTTTCCTTGTAACAACATGGGGCTGTTGCTCCATGGCCCTCTCCCCACTTCCCCAAGCTCAACATTCTCTGCCACCTTGGTCCTTCTCACCCTTGCCTTCCCTGTGCTGGGCCTGCCTATATCTCTGGCAGCTATTCACAGTTTCTAAAAGAAAAAAAATTCAAGACTTTTTTTTGTGAAATCACTTTCAAAATAAAATGTAGCCCAGCTACATTCTTAGAGTTTCTATTCTGAAGCCACATCCTCAGCAAAGACATTGAAACCTCTACAGTGTATGTACTTTTTTCTGTAGTTCTTTTTTTAAAAAAAAACCCGAAACTCTGTTCTTCCCCTTTCCCTCCCCTCCCTCCCCCCCTTTTAACATACTGGATAAAGTCTATCATTTGTTTTAAAATAGATATCTATATACACACACACGATTCTGATGTTCCAATTTCTGACAAATGTGGCATTACTGGAAACGATGGGATGGAGGCCACCTGTCCACGGCAGTGAGTCACCCAGGAAGAGTTTTGGTGGTCCAAAGTCATCTAATACCAGGTTGCATCCTTGCCAGCTGGATGAGTAACGAAGGCTCACCTTTGGCCCTGCCTGGAGTGAGGTAGTAACTTTTTTCTTTTTTTTTCTTTTTTCTTTTCTATTTGGCAGTTTGAAAATGCGGTGGCTACGGCTGGGTTTAGCTCTCATGGGCAGGTTGCCTTTGCCTGCATGGGAGTGCTGGCTTTGAGCATGTGGCGCTAGCTGCGGTCCAGCCTCTACAGAGGGGCCTGAGTGATGCTGGAGAAGACCAGAGCTGTCCTGGCTCCCCTGGCTGCAGAAAGGACGAAGCTGCCAGCACAAAGGAGAATGGACCACCAAGCTGGGACAGGGGGTTTGCCCCAGCGCAGATGCTGCGGGTCAGTGGTGAAGTTTCTTGGTTTGTGCAGTGAGACCCTGCTTGCTGACCCCAGTGTAAGGAGGTGCGAGACACTTTCAGCCTTTGTTTGCAGGTTGGGCTGCTGGAGCGGCTCTGCTGGCCTGTGCAAGCGAGAGCATCGCACTGCCAGGGGGATGGGGTCCAGTCTTTTGCCTTTACGGGCTGAAAAAAAGAATGGAAACAGCACAATTGCATTCTCTTGGTTGCTTTCAGGTGACAACCGTGGTGGGCTGTGTCTAAAGCAAGCAGAACAAACTGCTTTAGGAAGACACCTCTGTAGCACTGACCTTGTTTTCAGTGATGATAGCAGGGAGGTGCTGGAGCACATGGGGCAGAGGGAGGGCAGATGCTACCTGGTGTTTTGCCCTGCACAGGGCTCAAGTCTGCTCTGTCAGAGGGCTGTCAGCAGGCGCCAGCCCCTGCGGGCATGAGCGGCTCTGCTGAGGCTGAGCCGGGACAGTGCCACAGAGGTGCGCACAGCCAGCACGGCAGGGAGACTGGAGCGGGAGGCAGAAGTCCTGCCCCTCATCTATTGTGTCTGGTCTTACGCTTCTAGGCAGAAGCTGTGCCTGTGACCGGCTGGCTGAAAGGTGGGTCGTTAGGGGACATCTGCCTACCACTGCAACTCCAGCTCCCTGTGCATGCAGATCTGGGAACCTGGGGAAGGGGGAGCAGCCCTTCCCACGCTGTCTAACACGCCACGCTCCCTCTGGCTCCCTAACAGCTGTCTGCCAGGGGGTAAAGTGCTTTCACCATGCCTTAGCTGCTTGGGAAGCAACTGCTTTGTCTCAGCCCCGAGTTCTCCATGTCGCCCAAATCTCAGATGGAGGAGTGGTTATGTTTACACATACAGTACAAAAATTAAAAGGCACAAAAATACACAGAATGCAGCAGATAGTGAACAGTTGATAGCGTCCCTGGTGTTGGAAAAACAAGGATGTCAGAGGGATGGTGTGGAAGGGAGCTCAGGCGTTGCTCCAATGGCCGTTGCCGTCTCCACTTGTTACTCCCTGAGGCTACCCTTCTGCTTGGTGTCTATTGTTACAGCTTCTGCAGCCCCGTCTCTTGTCCTGAGGAACCACAAGCAGGGATGCAGGGAGCCACTGACCGCCCGGGCGCTGATCAGAGGGAAGTGGTGAATTGAGCTTGCCACAAGTGTCACGTCTCCGTTTCTGGCTGGCAACAGCAAATAAATTATGGGTGCCACAGTGCAGACCAGGGGGGGTTTGAGCTGCTCGGAAAGGTGTCTTGTGGCTTCTTGTTAGGTGAGGGAGCCCGTCAGCCGTGGTCCAGGCCCACCCCCACCACAAGGCTGGTTTGAGTATGGCCCTGGCAGAGGCAATGCATGGTGTATCCACGGCTGAAGGCAGGTTCCCTACGGCACGGCGCTGTGCAGAAGGTCACTTCCAGGGCTGCAGCCAGCCTAGGCTTCACTGCAGCACTCGTAGATGTTATCCTCCATGAGCGCAATCACTTGCTCGAACTTGTGCTGGAGCTGGGTGCGCTTCGTTGTGGGGTTGGCGTCCAGGGCAGCCACGATCTGCAGGAGACACGGGCAGGTGGGCGACCAAGGCAGTGCTGGGCTGGGGTGCCCACCCGCCAGCCCAGCTCCCCCCACCAGCCCTGTTGAGCCCAAATCCCAGCTGGATCTCCACCAGGGAGAGCCCACCCTGCCCCGCAGCCCCTGCGCCACGTGCCCCAGCATCTGCCAGCTGCTTCAGGGCACAACGAAGTCCCTGGGCAGGGGGTGGGAGAAGAGGGGAATGCAACCGAAAACCATTGTCATCAAGCAGCTCACAGCGCAGAGGTAGCCTGCAGCGCGAGAGTGCAGGGTGCAGGAGCCAGCCAGGGGCGGTGGGTGGCAGGTTATTTTGGGAGCGGACTGTATCAGCATGCTCTGCCCTCCTGAAAGCATCTCTGGGTCTACACATTGGGCAACCCACTGCAGTCCAGCCCAGCCAAATGCTGTTAAAATCAGCCAGGAATAGCTGGCCTTCTCTTCCAAGAAGTCGTCAGCCAAGGGATAGGAGAGCAGGTGCATCTGTGTGTGCATATATTACATATGTGCGTAGGATTATGCAAAAAATGATAATCCCTTTTCTGTAGGACTGGATGCGGGCGTTTGACTGCTCGGTTACAACATTCCACTTGTCATTCCCTCCACAGGTACGCTGAGGCCCGAGTGCAGCTGAACCCACTCACCTGGGAGCGATATCTCTTGGCGTATTTGTATATCTCAGCCATGGCGACATTGGTGTTGAATTCATTTCGGTATTTCTTTATAAAGACAGAACAAAAAGGGGAGAAATATTAATGTGATGCAGCAAGCGAGTTGAAGCCCAGTCAGCAGGCATTAACTAGATTAAAAGAGGGTTTTTGCCTGGATATTTTTATTACTGTTGCACTGATGCAGCCACACTTTTCACTTACTCCTTTAAGGAAGGTGCATTTGCTTATATCAGAAGCGGTCTCAGTCCTTTTAAAGCCAGTGCTAAATGCCCATGCTTGATCGCACTGTTTACCCCTCAGTGCTCAAAGCCATTCCAGAGGATGGGGCAGCATGAGAGCTGCGCAGAGGAATGCGGATGAAAGAAACCCTCTCGGTGGCTGAAGCTAAAACGCTGTGGGGAGATGGTTTGATTTTGAGGAAGCTGTGGCGCATCACTGGCAGGACTCGGATCCGGAGCGTAGCTGCCAGCTCCCGAGTCTGGTAGCTGGTACCAGGGCCGGCATCCCGCACGCGGGCTGGCTGCCAGGGCTGGCTGCCAGCATGCTGCCTGGGACTCGGGGCTGGCCCTGGCAGCGGGCGCCCGGGGGCCAGCTGGCCGGGGGGCTGCGGGACGGCAGAGATCCTTTTCCAAACTTCCTGGCTCTTTGGCTCTTTGGCACTGAATTTCGCATTCAGTTCCCAGTGGTGCCAAAGCTCGTTATGTTCAAGCTAACTCATGGGTGTTTACTGCAGCTCCGGCAGTAACTGAAGATGCTTGGAATTAGGTCAGTTCAAGTTTGTGCCTGGAAGTTTGAGGCAAAATACCCTTTCTTGTTTGCTCCCTCCAGCATCTAAAGAGTAGCTGAGTGCAGCCTATCTGCGCTCCCTGCTGCTGCCCGAGTCCTGCTGTCAGCCAGAGCAGAGCAGGCTCGGTGGTTCTCGCTCCGGCAGGGCACTGAGCCTGCAGACCCGAGCCCGTCCCCAGCACAGGGGTGTGTGCCGGCCGAGACCCCTCTGCCCGCTGCAGCCCAGCACGTCTTACCCGTGACTCCTCTGCGAGGTGGGCGTTCATCTCCTGCTCGCTGAGCGGGGGCATGTCGTGGATTTGCTTGTAGTATCGCTGCACTATCTTCCTATACTCGGGGATCTCCTTGGCGTACAGTAGTTTATTGGTCGGGGAGTCCTAGAGCGAGGGCGAGACGTGGAAATCAGATCCCATATTGTTCCTGGCTGAAAACTTCTTATCCTGTTTGTCTGACCGAAGTGCTAACCGTCAGACATTGACTTCAGCTACAGCTGGGTTCAAGAAACAGCTACATCTTTGGTCCTGGCTTTGCACAGATGGGAGTGTGGTGGGACAGCACCGAGGCACAAAACAGCTAATGACAGAGGCGGTTGCTCAAACACATCAAGGTGCTGCAGACAGGTACCACCCGCCTGCGGAGCCACAGAGTCCCTCTGCCCTTCTCCCTAGCGTGAGCTGAACGTTCGTTAGCTACAATGCCAGTGAAGGTGGTCTATGGGAATATGTTTTAATTTGCAGCAAGGGCAGGCTAAAAAGCATGCACAAGGTCAGGCGAGGTGGCTTGCTGCCAGGTGATGCTCTGCAGATGAGTGCAGCGCAACCGCATTAGATAAAACACTTGTGCTCAACGGCTCTGCGTGTGGAAATTGGTAACAAGGGAAGAGCTTCTGCATGCGTTTACTCGGGTCTCTTGAGCAGACAGCTTGATTTAAACTGAAGAACAAAGCTCTCACAAGCTGAACTTTGTCAGTTGAAATGTTGCTCTTGGATTTTTCACGTAGCTTTGATTTATTTTGCATTGGCTAACCCGGCCTGCCTGGCCTATATTGAGTGCATGTAAAGTAATTAACAGAAAATTCTGAGTTCTCTTGATTAATGTCAGCTTAGACAAAGCAGTCTTAACCTCCCAGCCACACGATCGGGTTGTACCAGTGAAGGCATAACCCTGCCTGCACTCCTTGCAAACACAGGCATGAATGATTTTAACCTCAAGGCAATCCTGCCCCGCTGATATCATTACCCCGGGAATGAACTTGGCTGACTGGCCTGGTGTTGCATCCCAAAGGGAAACAGCCCCGGGCTCGGGGACACAGAGGGGAGTAAGATCAACACGTCCCGCCGCCCGGACGCTGGAGCGCAGGACTGTGCCCGCTCTGACAGGTGGAGGAGAGGGAGGATCGCCAGGGAGCGCGCGGCAGGGCTCCAGCCGCGGAGGCAGCATCTTCAGCTGCATCGGGCAGTAAATAAGGAAGCCCGGGGTAACTGCAATCTGCTGCTGCAATATGTAGCGTGGCTAATGCTGCAGGGGAAATGGGCACCAGGCTGTGGCACCAGATCCCACGGCAGTTTATTTTCAAACCCAATGGCAAGGCATTACAGGAATATAGCCAAGTTACAGAGCCTGCTCACAACATATTTTTTTTTTCCCTTAGAAATACAAAAGAAACCCATGCTGACTCTTTTTTGAATTATTTTCTAATTTGTGTCTGATTTGTCCGCTCTGTATTATGAAGAGACGGGTACTGGTTTATTAACTGCTTGCGCACTGTGGATGTACAGAGTCTGAGTCTGTTCTCACATTTGCAGTTATCAAGCACAACGTGCTGAAACCAGGGGAGGAATCCAGCCTGGAAAACATTCAGCCGTATACTGTCCGTATATGCAAGCTGATTTTTATGCTGAGGATTTATTCTTCCCACATTACTCAACAATTTCTTCACTTATGCTATTGTATTGCTGAAAAATGTTTCCATCTGCTGTCTGACTCCAGCTGACCCCTCTTCCCCTCACCCACAGCTTGACAAGGACAAATTGTAGGTGTTTCGTAACACGTGCGGAAAAAAAAGACCCAAACCCAAACAAACAAAAAATCAAGCGCTCATTAGGTCTTCCTCCAGTATTAACCTCTCCCAGTGAAGGCTTCCTGTGGCTCTCGGTCGGGGGGATGCGCTGGGCAGCCCCCGCCTCCTGCCCCTCTCTCTGTAGGGTCCCTTCTACGTCACACACAGTGCTGCCGCCAGCCCCTGGGGCGGGGGGGCAGCGGGGGACGATTTACAGCATTTCTTAATAAAACTTATTTATGTCGGGAAGTTTCAAATGTCAACACCGCGCTCAGCCAAGCCAGTGGGAGAACAGAGAACATGCGCACTGGACGCCTCGCTGCCTGCCGGCCCCGCGGGATGGTGCGTGGGAGCCCCACAGCAGGAGAGGAGACCTGGCCCGCGCAGCCTTGCGGTTGCTCAGAGCAGGCATAGCTTCCTACGCGGGTGTGCCGTGTCCGCCGGGCTCTGACCGCACACCGGAGATGGCCAACGTGTGACAGAGACGCTGCCCCCGGAGGGGAGCACCAAGTGCTCGACAGGCAGGGCTACGGCAGTGCCCGCCACGTGCTTCCACGTGCTGACGGGGGTGTCAAAAGGATGGCCCCGGGTAGTGCCCACACCTCCGCGTGAGCCAGGCTGGGTCCGTGCTGCCTGGGCAGGTGCAGCCCACGTTCCCGAAGGCTCTGCTCCACCAGAGCTTCTCACAGCTTCCCCGGGTGAGAGGGTGTGCAGAAACCACTGATAGTGATGAGTAAAGCTTCACCTGAAGCTAGATCCTTTTCCATCCTGCCACGGGGAATTTACATCGTCCCTCAGCAGCTGTTATGGGACTGTTATGCTAACGATGTCCCCAAAACCAGCCCTGACTGAGGGAGCTGGGCTCCCGTGCTGAGTCTGCCTGTGCCCCCAGCAGGGCTGATGCCCACCCGTGCTCGCCCTGGAAGGGTACACTGCTGCCCGAGACAACAACAGAGAATGTTCATCTGCTCACACACCAGCTCAGCCCCGTCAGGAAGCGTTTCAGACACTGTGCTGAGTAAGCTGGGTGCGCTCCCAGGACTGCGGCACAACAGTACGGCCACTGGGGAACACCGAGCACACGAGCCAGCGTCTGAGCCTTCCAGGCTGGGGCCTTGCCCTTCGCCATCCTGCCCGAGACCGAGTGTTCCCACTCCCTGACCGCCCTTTGTGACAGAGAGCGTGCAACGTCCCAGCTCAAGCCCGAACGAAGTGGTGGGGAAGGGAGGGGGAGAACCTGACCTCGGAGACAGCCAAAACTCATCCGTGTGAACATCAGCAAGTGGCTCCCAGCCAGCCCCGCTGCCGCGACAGGTTGGACTGGGTGACCTCCAACAGCCCCTTCCCACCCATACTGGTCAGTGTCCCTGGCCGCTCCAGCAGCAGCGAGATGTCCTCTCTGGAGGGTACCTTGCCCAGCTGCAGGTCCGACAGGGAGCAGGCGTCAATGAAGGCCTGTGCTATCACAGAGAGACAGGCGTCGATGTGGTCTGTCTTGTCAATATCGAAGACGAACTGGGGGTTCTTCAGGATGTTGACCCAAAACCTCAGAGGTAGGCTGCAAAGGAAACAAGCCAGGAACACACACCGGGTGAGTTTTTGTACTCCAGAGGGAGAGGGGAGGAAATGCACGAAAGATGATGATAGGAAGTGAATAGTAGAGAGGAATAAAATAAGGAGTCAGGTTCTGCTATTGAATCACACCCTGGTAGCGTATGGCCCTCTGCCTAGCTAGAGGGACAGGCACACCTCTTCACCCCGAAGAGACATTTCTTCAGGCTGAAGCACGCGGCACGGACAGCAGACATGATGTACAGCCTTGTCTAGGGGAGCGTACACCCCTGCTCCTTCAGCAGCTCCCTGGGCTGGTGGTGCTCCAGGAGAGGCACTGGCTGGTGTGCCTGCACGGGGCTGTTGAATCAAGCTTCCCCACTCGCTGATTTCTATACAATGGTGTCAGCTCCTTTTCCTTCTTCCTCGACAGTAACCGTCATCTGGTTCTGATGGTAAGCCTGGCCCCGTGAAATGCATTTCATATGTCTTTTTTTCTGCTCTCTCATCATTTTCTCCTCCAGTTATTTCACTGCTCATTTGGCCACAACAGTGTCAGTCTATCGCTCGCCCTTCCAACCATCCCTCCTCAGCAGCTGAAGAGTGAAAGCCACTATAAGTCTTTGCTCTACTGGCAATTAAAGGTAATGAAGGGTAGGCAAATCTGTAGCTCAACGGTTATGTCTGCATGCCTGCTATCCCAGTCAAATTTGTTTTTAATTTTCACATGTTGGGCTGGAAACAGTTACTGTCCCCGCACGCTCAGAAGCGCTGAGTCTCCTTGACACTCCTTCCAAGCTCCCGGCTCTCCCCGGTTCAATCTTCTCCTTTCTCCCCTGCTCTATTTCCCCCCTTCACTTTGGCTCCCCGACCCTATCCCCATTGCTCATCATGTCTCTCAGCACCGCTCCCGGCTGGTCCCCAGTGCTGCGGTGCCCACCAGCACACTACTGTCACAGCACCAGCTCCTGGAGTCTTGTGAATGCCCTGGAGCCCCAGCTTGGTTACAGAGATAAGTTGGGAAAAGTGCCCCCAAGGGCTGAAAACCCAGAAAGCAAATGAAAAGGAGCCAAATGCACTGTTTTTAAAATCTCCATGATGTTTTAAGACATGGCATAATTTTGGACTCTGTTTCAGATCTCCAGCAGTTGGAGCTAACACCATTGCTATCTCCTGTCGTCCCGTCCCTCTTCTGTTTCTCCTTTTATTATTTGTATTAGTGTGCCAGTTCAATCTGCCCTTTATCTGCCTACGCCTCCTCTTCCAGCTCGCTGTTCCCCTGAGCTCTCTGTTTGCTCAAAGCTCTCCAAGCCTGTGTTTGGCCTCATATTCCGCTGCCCCACCTCCACCACCACCCCTGTTTTCCAAGTCCCTCTTCTACTTTTAGCAACCTAAAGATTAGTCCAGGACACCAAGGCTTTGCAGCTGCTGCTCCTGAGAGATGGAAGGAAGGAAAGAAATAAGAGATTTCCTCTTCCAAACCTGTTGGTCTTCCAGATGTGCATAGTGTCAGGGTCTGTGATCCCTCTTTTCTCTGCTTGCTCCTCTAGGAAGTCAAAGAAATACTTCACGGCCACAGGTGGTTTATCATCTCGAATACTAAGAATGGCTTTGAACAAGTCGTCCAAGAACTTCTGCAGCGTGCCCTGCGGGACAAGCGCACACGATGGAGACTGGGGACAGAACCAGCACCCGAGCCCAGGAAAACAGCATGAGGGACTGCGACTGCTGCGCGCAAGGGGAAATCCTTCGCTGCCAGTTGGATAAATCACAAGAGAAAGGGGATGCCGAAGCAGGGAGGGAAAGGTTTGTTTGTGCATAGCGATATAATTAGCTTGCATTTGGGTTTAATTTCTTTTGGCATCAAGATTTTCTTTCTTACTGCTAGGATCTCACATCTGTGATTGTTCTCTACAGTAAATACAAAGAAGACTAGAGACTGCTGGCCATTCTTGTGATCTCTGCTCCAGTGAGGCATCATGCTGGGATTAAAGATGGGCTGGGAGCCCAACTGCTGGAGCTGAGCACTCGCAGAGAGTGGGGAAGTTCAAATCTGAATTAAGATCGCACAGACATTCCCCCCGCTCCCAGCACTGAGCATCTCCATCTCCTTTCCCAGCAGGATCTCTCGCTGGGGAGATGGGTTCAGAGCTAAACTGTGCACCACCAGCCCTGAGGCAGTCAGCATCCCTTTCACGTGCACAGACCCCAGACCAGCCCGGGGACATTGTGTGGAGCTTCCCACAGCAGCGCTGGTGCTCCAAGGGCGAGCTGGAAAGCTGCAGGGAACCCAAGGAGCCGGCGGTGCCCAGCAGCCTCGCTCAACACACTCCAGCTGGCCAGGACAGATGAGTCCCACCGCCTCGCCAGAGCCAGTGGCCCCATGGTCCTCTTTCCCCAGAGCAGGCGTCTCGCTACAGCCCACCAAACCCCAATCCCACCTGCCACGAGGGAGGGCATCCCATCCCCTACCTTTGTGGAGA
Source organism: Charadrius vociferus (assembly GCF_000708025.1). Taxonomy (NCBI): domain Eukaryota; kingdom Metazoa; phylum Chordata; class Aves; order Charadriiformes; family Charadriidae; genus Charadrius; species Charadrius vociferus. The sequence goes on from NW_009647846.1 coordinate 3,427,962, forward strand.
GCAGCCTGGTCAGGTAGATCTCCGGTAGGACTTTCTTCCTGTGGCTCTGTCTGTGGGACTTCTTATGTTCAATTGATTCATCGGTTGGGAGAACCTGGTCCGATATAAAACACATGTTCAGAGTGCTCCTCTCTGGAAGTGTCACACTGAATTTTCCTTTACTTATAGAATTTCAACTGCATATAAAATTCAATTAAAAAGCAGTTACTATGTTATAAATACACCCTTATATGGCTTTAAAAAAGTGATTCATAATACTCAGTTTTTCTGACATTTGTTTCTCTTGTGCGCTTTATTGCCTCTCTCAAGCTAGACAAAGAAAATGAAACAATCAATCTCACTTTGCTTGTTAGTCTGCTCGCCTTCCTGGTCTCTGTGCAGTACTCCTGTGTGGCTGCAGTTTAGGCTCCCAGAAGCAATGCACAAGGCTTCTGCGGAAAGCAGCTTTTCTTAGATTTGGAAAAAGTGCAAGAACAATCAGCCAATATTCCTACCCTGGCCTTTTTAAAAGCAAAAATAAATATTCCACTGGTCAGGTCAGTTAATTACCGCTCCATAATGACCTAGTAAGCCATTTAAGTCCATCTTGGCATTGTTTCACACGTGCACATTCGGTTTCCCATCCCTTCTCCCTCCTTGCTCTGTGTGTTCACGTGCGTGTGTGCACGTGTGTGCGTGCATTGTGTGTTTGTACTCTATTTGAGCACGGAAACTTTAGCAGAGAAAAAAAAATCAGGCTATAAAATACTGCTGTTGTCCATAACACTTTTTTTCATAAGAGCTTTTAGCAATGTTTAGCACTTGGTACTTCCAGCATGGCGCACAGGCAGGAACTAATAAATCTCTGCAGCCCTGGGAAGCAGGCGGCATGCCAGGAGCTCCCGGTAGGTGACCCGACCAGGACTGCACGGGGTGCTACCAGCGGTGCTGTGCCGCGCTCCAACCGTGCTCCTGATCTCTCTGTGGCTGCTGACAGCTAGATCAGGCACAACAATTACTTTGCCATCCTGGTAGTTTTTTATGATGTCCTGTAGCACTAAAGCTTGTCTACAGATAACCTTTCTGTGCCTCTTTGAGCCTCTCTGAAGAAAAGTAACGAGCCCTGATCCAGCTTGTACATCACATCTGACATTCCATCCCATGGAGATGAATTAAGTTAATATCAGCAAGGCTGAGAAGATTTTCTCCTCTTTCATCACATACACTGAAAAAACAGGACCCAGAGACTTAAGTGCAGGAGAGACGAGGGATCGCTGTGCGCACACAGCCAGACTGGTCACCTCTTTGTGCCCAGCACCTTCCAGGGTGCCACCTTTCGGGGGGATGTCTCCCGGAGAGCCAGCCTGGCAGCAGGGGACAACCTGGCCCCCCTGCCTGGCCGAGGGGACCACCACAACCCAGGGCCTCCCTGCCCTAGCGCGGCAGCTGCCGGAGACAAAACATCCTGTTCGGCGCCCACTGGCAGGGATGAAAGCAACAGCTTCTGCTGTCTGCTAACGGGCAGCCATTGTAAAGGTGAAATATGTCAAAACGTGCAGATTAGATGGGCACTCTTCCACTGCTGCAAGGAGCCTGCCCGCGCTCCACCATCGTCCTCGCTGCCATGGCAGCAGGAGAGGTCTGGGGCAGCAGAGCCGCTGCTGTGACCCATCCCATGCGGTGCCGCGCTGCGGAGCGGGTGTCCTGGAGCGAAGGCTCTGCTGCCCAGCAGCACTTCCCCGAGAGGGCAGGAGGGGAGAGCCCCCCCCGCCTCCCCGCCACGCAGCCACCAGCCTCTGCAGCTGGGAGCGGGGGACTTACCAAGTGGAAGTACTTCTCGGTGTCCAAATCCTTCACTGTGAAGAAGAGAAAGACACAGCAGCTCAGTTGGAGGACCCAAACCGAAATGTGCCTCTGCAGACACCCTCCACGTCAGGAGGTGTTTCACCTTCCCCAAGAACCCCAGCACCGAGCTGGTGTTCCCACCCCAAGTGACCTCAGCATTTTAATTTGGTTTGGGGTTGTTTATTGCCTTCTGGGGCACGTGGCAAGTGCCTCAGGAAGTACCTTAAGAAGGACTTGAGGTCTCCCAAGGGGTGTTTTAAGAAGGACCCAAGAGGGCATGAGAGCAGGACCAGCAGAGGGACACTCCTGTGTCGTGATGCTCTGCGATGCCCTGTGATGCCCCACTGCACCCCACTGTACCCGGCAATGCCCCACTGTGCCCCGCAGCCCCACATGCCCATGGCCATCTCCCAGCATCATCATTGAGGCCACCACAGCCCCGAGCAGCTCCTCACTCCAGCAGGCGAAAGGATTCCCACTGCCGAGACGGGCTCGGGGCGCGCAGCCTGCAGACCGGGTTTGAAACTTCATGTTCAATGTGAATTTTTGTCTCCCGTGGTCTGTTTTGACTCTTTGCACAGCCTGAAACCTAGAAATAGGCTGGCAAGAAACTGAACATATGTAATTGGGAGGGAAAGGGCTTTTCCAATCAAGTGGTTTCAGCTCCTTCCCTTTTTTCACTTTGTTAGCACAGATTGAATGCAAACCCCTAATGAGGATGTGAGACAAAAGGTGCAAACATCTCTGTCTTAAGGGCTGGGAAAGCACTGAGCACCCCAGCAAGCGGAGAGAGGGGAGGATACTGGATAACATATTTTTAAAGCAAAACCACAAGCGTCACACTTGCATCTCCCGTAATGTGTATATCAGAAACGTGTATTCCCCAGACCTTCTTCATTTCTCCTACAGAAGAGGAGGACAAGAAGCAGCAGCATGCACAAATCCCCACTTCTGCAAGTCACACAGACAAGTTAGAAGGAGTATGGAAGCCACCCACCCTCCGGGATAAGTCCCAGACTCTTGGGGATCTGTGACCTCTCCAGTGGCCACTGCGGCTTCAACCTGGGCGAACCTTCAGCCTGTTCACTGGCGCAGGTTGCCCCGAGAAGCTGTGGCTGCCCCATCCCTGGAGGTGTTCAAGGCCAGGTTGGACGGGGCTTGGAGCAACCTGGGCTGGTGGGAGGTGGCCCTGCCCAGGGCAGGGGG
>NW_009647846.1:3431021-3432263 GCF_000708025.1 Charadrius vociferus
CGCCCCCCTGCCTGTGCCTGGGGGGAAGCATTTGCTGCGAAGGGGAAGGGGCAGCGCACAGCCCAGCAGCAGCCGTGCAGGGATGGGCAGTGACGGACGGGGCTGATCAGCAGCATTGACACAGATGCCCTCGTGCCGAGGCCATCAGAATGCTGGCCGCCTGCGGGCCAGCGTGCCTGCTCTGCCCATGCCCTGCAGAAGCCCTGCTCCCGCTCCCTGCATCCCTCTTCTCCCCCGGCGGGTGCTGGCTGCGGTTCAGGCAATGCCACCACACATGGCAGTCATTACAGTGCTCAGTGTCTCCACTCCGCCTGTCTGTCTCGCCAGCGGTCCCACCTGGGACAGTTGCACTGCCGCTGCCTGCACGGCAGGACTCAGACCTGCAGTCCCCACGGGGAGCGCGGGCGCCTCGCCCAGCCGCAGCAGGGGGCAACCCCAGGGGAAGGAGGGAGGTACATCTCCTGCAGCTCCACGGCTGTCTCTGCCCCAAACGTATGCCACAACGTGGGCATAAGGGGTTTGCAGGAGAGCAGCAGAGACCCTGCAGGACCTGGAGGGCTTCCCGAGCATGTCCCGGGCTGCCGGCTGGCTCCCGGGCTCGCACGGTGGTGGCAGTCCCCGACCACGCTCAGCGCCTTCCTGGGCACAAAGCTGCCCCGACCGATGCCCAGCTCTGCCCAACGTGCCACTACACAAGGGTGCTCTACGAGCGCCAGTAACACCAGAGCCAGCCCCGCACAGGCTAACACCGCAGCCCAACGCCCAGCCAAGGGGGCTGGCAGCTGGCTCTCAGCATCCCTGGCAGAGACACCCCTCTAAAAACACAAGTGTTTCTGCCCGGTCACCAGCAACGGGGGAAGAGAGGTGAGACATTACCTCTGCTCAGTGTGGTGTCCTTCTTGTCTGACAAACTCATGGCCAGTGATGCACCTTCGGGGATCTGCAGAAGGGAAGAGCAGACATCGATGATGGGAGCCTTAATGGTGCTTCCCACAGAGCCGGGAAGGGCCCTGGGGAGATCCCAGGAGCTGGGGGACACTGGTGCAACTGCTGCTCTGCCACAAACGTCCCCTGCGCCTGCCCTGCCCCAGCTCCTGGCTTGGAAACAGGCAGTAACAGCACTGCCCTACACGGAAAGGGTATTTTAAATGCAAATGCAAGATAGTGAGGTTCTCAAATCTGACAGGAATCAGGCAAATACATGTATCCAAGAAACAGTTTTGGAAGTCGACACCGGGTGAT
>NW_009647846.1:3432298-3438150 GCF_000708025.1 Charadrius vociferus
GCTGTGCAGATGCTGTGTTGCCTTCCCCTGGAAGGGGAGAAGGACCCGGCCGTAGCCTGGAGCCGCAGGGCCGGTACCACCTCTCTGCGCTGCGGCTCTGGCTCTCGGCACAGCAGGGCACCGTGCCAGCAGTGGGGTTCCACGGCACGGCTGTTACACAAATAATAATATTAATAAGTACTCAGCTCCGTTTTTGATTTTCCATGCACTGTTACAGACCAGAGAGGATTATGCTCCCAGGCATAGCAGGGAATATGGAAATCATGTAAGAATTTCTGATTTCATTTAATTTTAAAAGGAAAAGTGGTCAAGAAAACAATTTGATTTGTCACATTTCCCCACACTTTTGGCCTCCACTCCTCGATGGCATCCCTAGCTCTGCTCTCAGGGCAGGCAGCGAAGCGACAATTGTGCCAGTGATTCCAGCAGGAGCACGGATCAAGAGCAGAGTGATACTAATCAGCCAAGCTGGTGGCCGTTGGGAATAGGAGCTTTTTTTCCTCCTCTTTCTGTTGTCAGTAATAACTTGTTTTGCATGAAGAGTGTTTAATTAGTTTCAGTGTGTTGCAATATTAACGAGCTTCTCGCCAGGGCAGATGTCTATTCCCCGGAAGCTCTCTCGGAGCTATGGCAACCTCCCTGCTTGTTCCTGATAATCCTGTTTTGGAGGGGGAACCGCAGCTCGCCCCCGAGGCCAGGCAGGCTCCGAGGAAGCAGAGCTTTCCTGCAGCGCGGCAGGTTTACCTTGTAATGCGCTAATGTGTTGAGTTTCTTCCTGCCGTCCTCCACCACCGAGGTGTCGTCAAGGTCCCGGAGGATGTAGCTGTCGGTGCTGGTGGCGAACCACTCTGAGCACAGAGAAGGGAGAAGTGAGACACCAGCCCGACGGAGGCACGTGCAGTGGGGCCCGAGGCGCCGGGGACTGGCCACGCAGTGCTCGGCGGCTGCACAGCCCCACTGACAAGGCCTGCGGCGCTCTGCGAAACCAGAGCAGATGTTTAGCAATGGCCTCCAGGGTTAGCCCCTGGAGTGGGACTTTCCAGACTAGAGCAGACCCGGACGGAGCTGGGAGAGATGACAAAGGCTCTGTTTGGACAGATGAGGAGGCGCACATCTCCCCCTTCCCCTCTCCCCGTCTCGCCCCTGGGGGTCATGTGGGACCTGCCTCGTGGAGCACCAGGCAGGTGAGATGCTGCATGTCCTGCACATGGCCACGGAGGGTTGGTGGTGGCTCCCCGCAGCGCAGAGCTGGTCGCCTGTATGTGAATGGGGAACATGCCACGTGCACCAGCCAAGAGGAGCAGGGTCCCCTCACTGCTCCAGCCCATGGTGTTCTTCTACAGAGACCTCCTGACACTGACCACATTGAATGTCACACCTTGCGACTGTGGCCAGCCACGGTGCGTGTCCACTGCCCGCTGCGTGGCACGGAGACACCACAGATAGCGTGGGTTTCTCTTACCAGCATTGGGCTTGGATCCTTCTTAAATGTTGGGAGGAGTTGGCCACTAGGTAGAAAAATAACAGACCTGAATCTATAGCTGGACAGGAGTCTGTGGGATCAATTACAGCTGCTTATGGAGAGACATGTACTAACAGGCCATCTGCAGGCTCAGGGGTGTTTTAGAGGGTACCTGTTCTGGAGTTAAGACTATAGGCTTTAAAGGATGCAAGTCCAAGCGTCTCTCTGCTCCACTTGGGCTTTCCTACAGCTTCTTTCCAGTTATGTGCTCAGTTATTCCTGCCCACCAGTCCCATCACTCATTCCTGAAGACCACCCTCCGGAAAGGCTGCCCTGGTGTCTGCCCTCTTGTCAGTGCTGCATCACTCACTGCCCTCTGATAGACACCAGGAGCTATGTGCAACACCAGGTGCTTCATCTGGTTTTAATGACTGGCTGGTCCCATGCACCTGGTCCTTACCGAGATCGACGTCTTCCACCCTTGGCCACTGGGAGTAGGGGACATTCTTGCAGAAGGCCTCCAGAATCTTCTCCTTTACTTGGCTGAGGGTGTCTGTGTCCATAGCCCTGACGCTCAGGGAGTCCATCCCGCAGCCTTGGAAGGAGACGTTGAGGTTCTGCAGGCAGAGGCTGAGTTAGGGGTGACCTGCCCAGTTCTGCCGGCTCCCAAGGACGCACGGAGGCTGCAGTGCTCGCACAGCTCTTGCTGGTGTGCTCTGGGCCCCGTGCTGCTGGAAATCAGGCTGAACAAATGCGGTCATCCAGGCTTTACTGCTAGTGAGAGGTGCTGATTTATAGCCCCTGGAGGCTGAAGACCCCGTTTGTTGATGGAGCCAGTGAGTGACACCACAACCTCCTCTCACGCTGCCTTGCTAATGGGGCTTAGCCCTGACACGTAGAGACCACCGTGGGGGCAGGAGGAAAGGTCAGCCCCCATAACCAGTCATGTCCTCAGCTTCTTGGCTCCGGCTGGTGACTAATGGGACCGCCAAGGCTCATTGCTCAGCCTCTCCCTGACGCGATGGGCCGAGCTCCTTTGTTTAAACAAGCTTTAAGCACGCCGCAGGCTGGCTCTGCTGCAGCCCTGGATCCCACCACCCGCACCACCCAGCAACCTGCTCGAGAGTGTACCGAAGAGCGGGACAAGCAGCTGCAAGGGGCTGCCACAAACACCAGCTCGGACCTCGGGGATGCACAGCCACTGCTACGGTCGCAGTGGAAAGGTGCAACACAACGAGAACGACTCTCTTCCTATAAAAAATCCTCTCCTCTTTTGGGAGCGGCTGCCACGCCAAGCAAGCGAGGAGAGGCAGAGTCCAGGCATCTCCTCCTCTCCCAGTCTGTGCGGGCCCAAACGCTACGAGCATGGCGTCTCCCTCCCGCCCAGGGGCTTCACTCTGGCACAGCCTCAGCTCTGCCTCTGCTTGTGTCCTCTGCTCCTGCATGCACCCAAACCGGAGGGCAATGCTGCGCCTCCGCTGAGTGGTGAATGCAAGCCTGAAGCCATCCCGCTGCCGGACTGGCAATCCCAGGGCACGGAGCGGCAGATGCCAGGAGCGCTGCTTGTGCATGAGCACAGCTGCCTCTTAGAAGCGCTCCTGGTACACGTGAGAGCTATGGCTGGGATTTTCACAGCCTAGAGGCTCCTTTGCGAACACTGCCTTTCAGTGTCAGGATACAGAGTCAGCATCCTTACCTATGAGAACAATGCGAATGCACAGGTGAAGTCCAATTCTCTCCATAGCATTAAATGAAGATGTTATTTCACATTGTACACCATGCAGGTGTTCTTTAAAGCACCAAAAGTGTTCGCTTACCAGCGATGTGGGGGATTGCCAGTGAGTCAGCACTAACCCTGCAGTTGCTCTCCTTCTTCCAACATACCCTGTTCATGCTTTTCTTTCTCTTCTTGCAAAGTAGGAAGCAGCCACACTTCCCCTGCTCAGACTTATGAAGTTACCATTTCTGCCGAGAAAGCCAATACTTTGCGCCCTGCTGCTAACCCCTCTTGGTCTGCACTGTAAATTTACAGGTCAATTGGTAACAGGAATCTGCGGAGGATGCAGAGCTTGAACCTGCTCTGAGTTACGGTGATGCACATCTGGGGTAACCTACTGTCTTCAGTGAAGCTGTTCCAGATTTATGCCAGGTAATTGAAAGCAGGATTTGACCCAGGCTCTGGAAAGGCGTCTGCTCAGTTCTGTGTCAGGCACTGGAGGGAACCGAGCCCTTCACACGCACAGCCCTCGTCTGCCCTGTTCCCACAGGAGGCATTTTGCAGAACCGCTTTTCAGCACCACTCCCGTGACTGCCCGGGCAGAGCCCTCACCCGGGGACTCGGCTTCACAGCCAGCACCTTCCCACTGCAGTGAAGATGCTCTTTTGCCCGGAATGGTAAACCTGTTGCTTTAAGCCTCCGAATGTGGCAGAACAAATTTCCTAACCTTCCTCCACCCCTAATCTGAGCTACTTGGGTGACCCACCAAGGAACAGACATGAGAACAAACGGTCATTACGAGCCTTGTTCTGTAGCTGTGAGCTTAGGCAGCGGCAAGGTGCCTGTGCAGGTGTGTAAGTTACGTGGTTATGGCACCTGCACGTGTACCAGATGAGCCTCTCGCACAACTATCCCACTGGGGCACACACCCGTCAGACCCCCGGGGTGCAGGTACTCACCCTCGGCTTTGCCTCGATGTTCTCCCTCAGGAGCCACTCCTCGTTAAGGGTGTACCTGGCTTTCCCCGTAATGGCGTCAATGGACCCTTTGTTAATCTGCTGTTTGATGGCACAGATCAAGAGGAAGAAAGGCTCTCCCACCGTCTCCTGGGGAAAGGAAAGAAGACCAAGTGAGCAAACCGAACCTGGTGGTGGTAACTCCTTCCAGCGGCAAGGCGCGGACAGGCTCTGAACTGACACTGAAGGTGCCTCTGCACACCGCAGAGCAGGACTGGTTCACGCCAGGCGCTGCGAAGCCCTGGTGGCTGCTCAGTGCCATCACTCCCCCAACTCCCACCAGCATCTCTCTGAGGCTGCTCAGAAGTTTTCAGACTCGTGGCAGTGTGACAGCGCAGATGGGGAAGAGGACATAACAGCCGACAACAGCCGCAGGCAATTTTCGGGGCGGGTGAGCTGTGATTGTCAGCATCAACATACCCCATCCAACTTCTCCAGCAAGTACCATAGGGCCGTGGATTGCCATCAACAGGCTGTGCCAGCATTTGCTGTCTCACGGGCAGAGTGCTCGGGTACTGCTCAGAAGGTAGGGGCATATGCATAGCTGTGCTGAGTGGGTACGTGCACGCACGATGCTCAGCAAAATACAAATGTGCATTAATTTACATGTGAAATTACACATGAACTTCAGGGAGAATCTGGCATACTCCAGTACAGAGATGTTTCTTGCAGTCTGACAGGGCGCAGACTGTACAACGTACTGCGCTCAGCAGGACAAGGATGGGGCCAATGCGCACAAAAATCCAGGTCTGCAGAGATATTTGGGTGCCCAGCTTTCTCTTGAAGGTATTAGTGAACCCCTCTTTGCACTGCCTGGTTTGACATTGAAATCCATGGACGTGAGCCCGCGGCATGTGCCTGTGGCTCTGGGAACTAGCGTTCATACTTCTCATACCACAGCAGAGCCCTGATCACAGCGAAGCAGAAAGGATCAGGGTCAACAAGCTGTTCCCATGTGACAGCAAGCAAACACACCATTTATCTCCTTACATTCATCAAACTCCGTCTTACAGGAGAGAGGTGAATTGTGACACTGCTGCAATGAAAACAAAACACGTAACAGGGACCAGCTATTTGCAATGAGGTTCAGCTACATGGTTTAATGCCAGATTTCTGATCCACTTCTGTCTGCTACGCTGATGTGCAAGTAAAACATAAGCTATTTTCTTAAGAAACTTTTCAGTACTGGAGTACATCCCATTCTCCCTAATGTTCATGTGCAATTTCCTTCCAACGAGGCAAGTGCAAATTATTGCACATTTATGTACTTTCTGAGCATCACACACACCCCGCACAAACATTCCTGCCATCTGAAATCCTACTCAAGACAACAGATATCGAATGATTTTGATATTTCTCAGCTAGGAGCTGCTAAATCCTGTTCAATCTGCTTCTTAATTAAGACTTGGTGATTCTTTTATTCTAATTGCCCTATAATTGCTAAAGCAATTAGTTTGATGTCAATTTTGATTCAGCTGCATTCGGCGCGGTTGCCGATAAGACGCTACAGCAGGGCTGTAGGTGGGCACGCGCCATCTGTGCCAATGGTGCACCCGCTTTATTTTCCGAGGGCAACTTTTTTGTGCACACAGGGAAGCTCCTTGGGCCTTCTGCTGGGGTATGATGACCTCCTGCCATGCTCCTTCTGAGCACGCAG
>NW_009647846.1:3438163-3443179 GCF_000708025.1 Charadrius vociferus
GCTGCCCATGCTGGAAACGGAGGCAGGCATGGCTTCCAGAAAGCAGAGAAAGAGGTGAAGCCCTGGGGACGTGGAGAAGTTGAGGATCTCGAACGGAGTGGAGAATGTGTCAGAAGACATAAAGAAGAGTTAGTTTCTGAGAGAAAGACAGGAGTACGAGGTAACAAGCAAGCGGCTGACACCGACAGGGAACATCCCCAGGCTGCAGTACCTGCTGTCCCCGTAACGTGACCCGTGCAGTGCTGCCACGCTGACCCTACACAAGAAGTGCCGACAGATCCTGATGCTGACCCTGCTATGAAGAGGATCTCTGTTTATGTCACATGTGCGTGAGCACACAGCAGGATGAACCCAAAGCGCCGGTTTTGGAGCCTTCCCCATCCCCCCCGTGGGAAGCTCTGGCCCCGGCCACAGCTCCGGCCGCAGAGAGACGTGAGGGGCTGCCAACAGCTACGCGGCCGCCTCCAAAAGCATTTAAAAAGTGCGAGTCCTGCTGATGCAGGAGCTCTTCACGGCTTGAAGCCGGCACAGTCTGCGCAGGTCAGGGGTGGCCCTGAGGCACCTTCCCGCACACGTGAAGCTGCGCTGGGAGGCAGCCCGGGAAGCGGAGGAGCGTGTGTTTCGGACCCGCCGCAGCGAGCATGAGCAGGACCAGCCCCAGGACTGGCCGCATGGGAAATAATGACAGTGCTTCGCCGTCGAGATACTATTTCTGTTTGGTTTTTTGGCTTTCAGGCTCAGGAACTGTGGGATGTTATGGAAATCTGCAAAAGTGCTAATCAGACAGCAAATTTCAAAGAGGGGAAAGAAGGGCTGGCAGGCAGGGACTAGAGATAAAATGGCAAACTTGGAAACCTCAAGCGTTGTTCGGAAAACTCATCTGGAAACGAATCAAAACTGTCTTTGGACTTGGCTAGTTGGGAGAAAGGAAGTTTAACTAGAAGAGATCAGTGCTGATTCAGGACAAAAAAGTACTTAAAAAAACACAGTCTGGGGCCTTTTTTCCTTCTATTGTGAATGTATTTTAATGAGACTTCATTTTCATTTTTGACTGAACTGTTATGAGCTCTTAAAGCTACCCAGGGCACTGAAATAACTTTGCAGTAATGGAAAGCACAGTTCAGGCTGGCATTACTTGAACGGTTTCACGCACGATGAGCGTGGGAGGGCTTGGGTTTTATATGCTTGGGAAAAAAAAAGGTTTAGAGCACAGACTGGATTCACATGTTGCTGCCCTATTAACCAGGCTGACAAGTCATTAAAGATGTCCTCCCAGGAACACGTTACAGCATTTCCAAAATGTCTTGGTGAGGCTGGGGTGGGAAAAGCACAGAAAACAGCTGCTTATCCCAAGTGCCTGCTAATTTTGGGATCATTATCTATTTGCATTCTGTGAAGAACCAAACCTCAGCTCCATCCCACATGCAAAACTTTGGGAAGCTTGGACCCAGACCTAAAAGCTGAATTCCAGGACCTTAATTTTCCTTTAACTCCAGGTCCCCTGATCCTGTTAGGAGCCAGGCACAACGGTACCACGGTATCTCATGAGGAAGGCTTTTTTTCAGCATTTTCTACCAAAGCTGTAGCAGAAGCGTGGACCATTTTATCTATGACTCTCACTCAGTTCTGCAGAAAGAGGTCTGGACCGCTTGTGCAGATACTGCAAGTTTCCTCTGAATCCAGCGCCAAGCAGTGAGCCTCCTGCTAGGTCTTCATCACATCTCCTGCACGCACCGAGCCAAACCTCCCCCTGTCAGAGTGGTGACTCCATTGCCTTCAGGTGCCCTCCACATGTTCAGACCACTGGTGACTGTGGCCTGCAACTCCTTCCCAGTTGAAGACAGCTCCTTCAAATCATTTTCCCCCAAAACACAAATGGACGGACTGTTAGGCAGAACATTAATACGAAACAAATGTTTCGAGCATGTAGCGTTGACTTACAAGGGAAAATACAAGCACTTGGAATTTTTCCACTGCACAACGGCAGGGACCTTTGCAGCAGCTGTTTCAAATAGACGTTGTGATTAATGGGGATAATTCAGGAATGAAAACCAGACCCATCGTCACACGTCTGACAGACCAGTGCTACAGGCAGGCGGGCAGCCTCTTTTTTAACCAAGAAATGCCTCTCTGAAGGCAACAGAGTTTGATCCAGAGGAACACAAGGCACATGTGGGGGCGTTTGACTATCGCTAGTATTTAAATCACAGCCTTGAGCTGAAACCAGCCCGCGTGTAAGGAGGTGCCGTCCGTCTGACTGCAGTGGCTCCGCACTCCTTTGCGCGGCGGGGAAGGCCGGAACTCTGCCGACCCGGACCGAGACTCCCCGTCCCTTTGCACAGCTCAGCCCGCGGCCGCCTGCCACAGTCAAAGGGCCTCTCCGGGCATTTCTGTCTGACCAATTCTCTTCCTCCGCCGTATTTCAGCAGGCAGCACCTCTGAACAGGTCCCTCACCTTCACTGTGGAGAACACGTGACTTGAAAATCTCTTGGAAACCAACTCTTTATTGCTCTCTAGTACGGAAACCGTTTGCTTTGAAGAAATGGGAAATAGGCTGTGGTACAAAGTGCTGCGACGGTCTTCACTGCCACGGCACGCGAAGCAAGCCGGGACTGCAAACCCCGCATGCAACGTCAGCCCCTGTGGAGGACCCGTCCGCAGGTTCAGCTGGTGGCCCGGCAGCTCTGCCAAGGGCCACTGCTGCCCCGCAGACCCGCTCCTGTCCGTACCCTGCCCTTCCTCCTCCCTCCGCGGGGCAGGCCAGGGCCGCACGCCACGGGAGAGCCAGCTCACAGCTCGCACCGGCACTGTCTGGACTGTCCCAGCTGCAGGACGGCCACCGGCCCTGACACGCACCCTGGACGAGCCTGCGGTGATGGGCACCTCCTTGCCAGGCGCCCCAGGAGAGGGCGGTGCGCTGGCACTCCGGAGCTCCTCACCATTAATTAGCTATGTAACGTGCCCAAGTCTTCAGGCCCACGTGATAAGACTTGACTTTCTTTCCTCTTTTTTTTCCCTGCCTTCTTGCACAATGTCCATTTTTAGCACAAACTGGAGTTGGATCAGATGCCTCACATGTGGTCTCCACTCTCCAAAAGGAGAGATCAGCACTTTTTTTCTCCAATGGTTTAACTACAGGCACAAAAAATGAAGCTTAAAAAAAATTCACTAATTCGCTCTTTTCTGCTCTTTACAGGCTGGATAGTTGTGCTACATCTGCACAGACATTCTCATTCACTCCTGTAACTTTTCCTTCATTATACCAGTTAATTATGTAAGCTAAAATTAAAGATTATGAACTACAAACCCACAGGCTTTAGGACAAAAAGTGATCATCAGCTGGGATCAGAAGACATTATGATATGTATGAGGACAATACAGTATTGCTTCTGTGACTATAGCAAACACTTTGGGAAAACAGATTTTTCAAAGGCTTTTTCAAGGCTCTCCCCTGTGGGTATAATGGGGTGTCCTCCAATTAACTGCCGTGGAATCAATTAAGTTATTGCTCAATTCTTCTGGGAAATTCCAACCAGAACTGGCAAACGTTGGAGATAAAGCACTGAGCAGATGGACTGCTGATGTGCTCTGAGATGCCAAATATATTCCTTTTCGTTACCATCAGAAGACAGTCAGGCTTCTGGGACAGGCATCCCACCTCTCCTGCTAAGATCTGTCTGCCCAGTGTGGAGCCACGAGGACATCTCCTGCGCGAGAAGCCCCACATACCAACGGGCACCGACGCGGAGCAGCGCCCAGCCCCAGCGCCACCATCGCTCCAGACAGACGGGGCTCTCGCACTCAAGACAGACAATGCTGAACAGGCTGCATGAGCTGGTCAGAGAAAACAACAAATAACTGGAATGGTTTCCAAAACCTCAAGCCATTCTGGTTATTTTTCAACTCTCCTATGGCCCTCTTCTCAAGCATGGTGAAAACGTCAGTTCGTGCTCTGGCCTTAGGAAAGGCCTGCCGCCACGTCTGATCTCACCAAATCCCCAGGCAGAAGTGGAGAAGCAACCGAACTTACGGTTGCTTTTCCACACTTGAACCTTTCAATAGTCTGTCAACTATTAGTGACTGTTCAAGGGGCAACGCTGGCAGGTCCTCAGCTGTCCCACACACTCCTCATCATCACTGCACGCAGAGCTGAACTCACACCCGCAACAACAGTGATCTGGTTCTCTTACTCTGAGATAGCTGTACATGCAGATGGACATCCAGTTGGTAAGCATCTTCTCCACCACGGATTCCGTTCTCCTCAGCATCAGCTTGGGGTTTTTGGAAGCTGAAGCATCTATTAGATCCACCAAGAGGTCCTTCATGATGCTGGTGTAATACTCCAGTTTCCCATGCAATGCGATAGTAAGCAGGGAGGCCAGGTTACATCTGAAACAGAATTGTGTATGACTCAAGGACCAACGCAACAAGACTAAACTGCTCACTGGCATGAAAAAAAACCCAAAACACAAAGGCAGTATTTCAGACAATTTTCATGAGCCTTCTCAACAGTGTTAAAACTTCAAACTCTCTTTCAGTGCTGTAAGACCTTGGGTCAGCTTGCACCCTCTTACTGGTAAACCAAGTGTTCAGGGATACAAACACTGATGAGTGAGTCACTCGTATGTTTTGGTGCTCTTCAGGATAATGGAGGTTTATGGCCGTCTGTTTCTAATAGAAAAGTGGGAGGCAAGTATAACTCAACCTTCAACTGAAACACACGGCTCCAGTCATGGGCTGGATTGCTCACAGGTTAGGAATAAATCAGTCTGCTCCAGCTGCCAGGTCTTTGGCTCTGAAGCTCATACCTGTCTCTAACAGCAAAGTCCTTTTGTTGCTCGAGAGCATGGACAAACACGATGAGAAAGTGCTTGTTGTTGAGTAAAGTGGAGAACAGCGAGATTCCTTCTTCCATATTGGGTCTGCAGTTTTCAGGGATCTAAAGAAAAACGTAGAGAGCAGACTGAGAAAAACCCTGCTTGTTGTTTTCCTCCAGCTTTTATCTTTCCTGACTG
>NW_009647846.1:3443228-3454492 GCF_000708025.1 Charadrius vociferus
ACACCAGTCAGCAGCATGCTTTCCTGGCGAGGGCATGACCGCCTCCGGGGCTGTATCAGAAGCAATTCGGCCAGCGGGGTAGGGGCAGTGGCCATTCCTCTCTGGTCAGCACTTGTGAGGCTACCTATAGTACTGTGGCCAGTTTTGGGGTCCCTGCTACAAGACGGGCATTGGCAAACTGGGACAAGTGCAGCTAAGGGCTGCCAAAACAATTAGTGGGAGTACGAGGAGAGGTGGAGAGGTCTGGGTTTGATCAGCCTCAAGAAGTGGTAAGGGAAGATCACAGAATCATAAAATCATAGAATGGTTAGAGTTGGAAGGGACCTTAAAGATCACCTAGTTCCAACCCCGCTGCCCTGAGCAGGGACACCTCCCACCAGACCAGGTTGCTCAAAGCCTCGTCCAACCTGGCCTTGGATCTTACTGCAGTCTTCAGCTGCCCCGCGGGAGGACAAAGAGAGCCAGGCTCTTCTCTGTGCTAGGTCAAGAGGCAAGGGACACCAGATAGAGCATGGGACACTGATTAAATACAAGGAAGGACGTTTTCAACTTTCAGGTGGTCGGGCGCTGGAACAGGGCCCCGAGAGGCTGTGGGATTTCCATCCCTGAAGATATTTGACACAGCTGAACAAGGACCTCAGCAACCTCATCTAGTTGGAGCTGCTTTAAGCAGATCTCCTTTCCAACCTAAGCGACTCTCTGACTCTTCAATTCCTACTTCTTGTCCACATGAAACCCAGCTCTGGGACAACAACAGCTTTTACCAAGTGCCCGCTTGGGAGAAATCTCATTTACGATGAACTGTGTCTGGGACTGAGGTGACACACGGTATGATACACTCAGGAAGAAAAGCCCACACCGGAGCCGGGGAGGATCTCAGGACAGAGCTCCTTTGTGTGAGAGCAGATCCACAGATCCGCCTTCTCCAATCAGCCAAAGCTGATCCGATGCTGGTATGTGTTAATTGTTTCAAGTGATCAAGCATCCCACACACACCACAAGAAAGCACATGGCATTGTCAACACACATGAGTATGGTTAGCAACCACTCAAGAGCGTTTGTTGTTAGTGGGTTACTCACTTTCCATTCCCCCACCAGGAGCGGATGAGTTTCCTGGACCTGGGAGCCCACCTGGGAGCTGAGCTGCTGGGACGGCAGGATGTAGCACTCCTCGTAGAGCGAGGAACACTGCAACCAAGCACAGCGTTAGGGAAAGGGGCTGCACCCGGCCAGCAACTTCCTCGTCTGCCGTGCACCGCAAGGGAACGAGACAGAGAGACATGTCATCGGCACTGAAGACCACCCATTATGAAGAAATGCATTGGTATGGTTTACGAAGCCTTTAAACACTTTGCAAGAGCCTCTTGAATGAGCAAACACCACAAGAATGGGGGGAGGCAGATGTCTGTGCAGACACGAGGCTGTTAGGGAAGGGAGACTGCAAATAGACTAATTTGACAGCTAGAAAAACCCCAGAAGAGAAAGCATTATAGAAGACTAAGTCAAAATAGAGGAGTACTGGGTGTTTTAACATATGTAACTTTTGAAACAGATGGGAAAAATGTTTAAATCTCTAACATTCATATAGCAGCCGGATTCTTAAAGACTCCAGTGTGCAGATATATAGAGATTGGATAACTTAAAAACCTGAGTAATAACTACTAATGAAACACTCTGCAGTCATAAATCATCATCTCGCTCCTCACCACCGAAATGCAACTGCCTCAGGGGTGAAATACAGCCGCTGCTGAGGGCGCTCAGCAACACAGCGGAGCAGCCGGTGATGGGAATTATGGCACCGGCGTGTCTGGTGCGGCTCTGGAGGAGGACGTTGGGTAGACAGACTGGGACAGGGCGCCCAAGGGGCATCTTACTGGGAGCACCATGCGCCCAGACTTTGACAGAGGAGAGAAAGGGGGAGACAGAAACATCTAACAAGCTCCTGAGGACTGGCAGAGCAGCTGGGGATGCTCAGTGGCACACTGCGTGGAACAAAAAGCCCCTTCTCCCTGACCACCAACGGCAGGTATGCCTTTCAGCCACCCTTCAGCCTCCACCAAACAGAGAGGGGTGACATTGGACTCCCTGGGGAGAAGGAGGAGCTCCCAGCACTTTCTGCTTATGTGGGAGAGCAATTTCAGAAGAGGGTGTCCAATGGCATCAAATGGGTGAGCCAGAACGACGCCAGGGACGGTGCTGCCGCCGGGCTCCTCTCTTGTGTGAGCAAGCCTGACCTTACTTCACACCCCAGGAGCTGTGGCTCCACTTTTGGTGATAATTGAGGCTGAAATACATGACAACTAAATATGTAACAGCGGAATGAATTTGTTCACCATAATAACCCTTTAGAAGAGGGAAAGCAGAGCCCTGATCTGGTTAGGAAGGACCGGGGAGCGATTAGGTGCCCGTGCCATGCGTATCACCTTACTTTGGGGAAGAATGTCCGGGTGACAAAGTGCTTGTACTCCAGGAACGGGATCCCTTGGCTGCGGTTTAACTCCTTGGTCAGGTCTGTCATGTCTGTCTGCAGTTCTGCAAAACCTTACACAAAGAGACCCACAGATGGTAAGAGCTCCGATGCTCTACCAGCTGAGCCAGTAAGCAGGCTGGCACTGAAAAACGTGGCATGTCTCATCTCTGCCTCCTCGAGCCTTTCCCCTCGAGTGGGCTGAAGCAGCATTTCTCGAGGAGCAGCTGATTACTGTCAGGGTTTAACCATCAGCATCCCGCTGCACTGACGGGGAGGACACGTCCCCAGCCTGGGGGAGAGCAGCCCCAGCCTGGCGCTGCAGGGGGACCGCAGCCTGCGCTGCAGTGATGGAAAGCGGGGACAGCAGATGCTTGGATTGCTTCTCCCATTGCTCCAGCAGGAGCGTGCTGCAATTTTTGTTGCGCCCAATTGTAAAGCACACTAAAGATCAGTGTGGCCTTCAAGCAGCGCTCTGATACGGCCAAGGGACATCAACCCCAAGACAGGTAAATCAGTGGTTTGCCCGAGTCAGGCAGCAAGACGGCGGCGGAGCCACACTTCCACTCAGCCTCATTCACAGACCCTGCCAAAGCTCAAAGGCGATGGCAGAAACTCTCTTATAAATAATTCTATGAACTTCTATAGGGTAGAAGGTGAATGGCTTCAACCCTGCTATTCCAGCATCTCCCTCCTACTTCTGGCTCCTCCTCGGTGCCCGGCACGCTGACTTACCTTTGCGGATTTCCTCCCGGATCTGCGACTCCATCTCCTCCATCTGGAGCAGGGTTTTCTGCCAGTAGCGCTCTGCTCTGCGGCTCTTTGTGCAAAACACAAAGAGAGCTGGAAAAGAAGAAGGGAACAAGCTTTTTGGACTAGGGCTTAGGAGCAGCTGCAGCTGGGATCAGAGCGGTCCACTGCTGATACGGGTGCAGAAAGCTAAACTCAGTGTTCGTTTGACACCTACAAGACTGGTATCTGATCAGGCAGTTCTCGATTACCTGTAATAAGTAAAACCAGCCGGAATTTAACCATCATGCTGTAACTGTCATCTTCAATTTAGGTCTGGGCTGTCTATATTCAGCTTAACTGTATATTAATGCATTCCAGCTGATTAATGAATACAGATTTTAAGATGTTTACCACCTGTATTGCAGTGTTTGTGTCTGACAGTCTTCCCATGCCTCCAGAAATATGTTTCTAATGACGGGGGGTGCATTTAATAAATAGTGTGCATTCTAACCTTTATAAAAAATAAATTAAATGCCTATTAGAAACACCTCATTTGCTGTGAACTGACAGGTTTCTTGCTGCACAGCCATTCTGGGCATGCACTGAGAAGATACCCTAGCCAGAGGACGCAGGTGTGCTGCACAGCTTCCAGTGAGGTTTGCAAACTGTTGTGTCTGCTCCAGATCTGCAGCTAAGGACACTCGCTCTGTTCTTCATACTCTTTGCCAAGCGCCTGTCACTGGCTGTTACTCATGACAGGACCTCGGGCTTGGTGGACCTTTGGGATGGTCTGCGACAGTCATGCTTGTGAGTGAGCCCTGTTCAAGTCAGTACCAGTCCGAGACCAGTTTCTCGCACCCTTCTTTATTTTGTATTATAGTAGCTACTAAGTGTTTGGAGGAAAAGGGTAAGTTTATAAATATCACAGTCTCAAGTAACAGAGCTGAACTATGAACTCAGCCAGCAAATGCTCCACGCTGCAGGAGGCTTTGATCCTGGGCACTGGCTTGGTCCCATACAAAGAAGAGTGGCTACTTGCTACACTGGGACCAGTTTCAGATACTGCACAACTGCAGTACTCAGATGTTTCCTAGCGTGTGAGTAAGTCATCTTCACCCCTCCACATGCAATGAGAAAAAGCCTCAGCGCGGCCTGGTAACCCATCGTTCTGTTCCCTTACCTACGACAGAGAGGACCAGCAAGATGCTGCAGATGACAATGGAGACGATGATTGCGGTCTCTCCTCCCCCAAGGTGCAGCATCGCAATTGTGTAGTTGAACTTTCCAACTTGGATCTAGAGAGGGAGAAGGAGGGAGGAAAAGCAGGAGCTGAGCAGCACGTTGCCAAGCAGCTCGGAGGTTGAGCGGGGAGGGACTACAGAGCAGCACTCGGCAGACCTTCAACCAAGGACGTACTGACCACGCTGGCTCAGCCCACCAGGCTCTGTGGGGAGGCCGGGCTGTGCCTTTCACCGCTGGACCTCGGGGACTTTGTGTGTCTCAAAAGAACGGAACTCCCTCCCTGTGTGCTCTGGTGGAAAGCCGTGGCTGGCTCATAGCAGGCTGCGGTACTGCAGCACTGCCCATCCTAGGGCCACCACAGGGCTTCGGTGGCAGAGCCGCAGGCTCCAGCCCACGTCACGGCCCCACCACACCCACCCCAGAGCACCATATAACCCCTTCTGAGAGAGCTCACCATACCATATAGTACTGCCTGTACTACTTTTACTGGAAAACCAATTCCACTAATCTGACTATGTTACGCCTCTGAATGGCCTTTGAATCCCAGCTGAACTCTCCTTTCTCCTTCAAAAGCAGAACTGCTGCCACTCAGGAGAAGGAGGGTGAAGAAACTTTAAAGTCTTTGAAATAAAAATAAAGTAAGGGAATAAAAATAAATAAGAATGAGACTGGAGGCAAGTAATGATCTTGTGGCTAAAGCAGTGGACTGGGTGTCAGGAGGTGCTGGCTCTGCTCCCAACCTGTACTTCTTGTGACACCAAGTGCAAACCACTTGAGCTCAGTCCTTGGGTCTGCTGATCTCCAGAAAGGAAGAGGCCAATGCACATCACAGGCAGGCTGGCGAGTTTACTTGGTGCTGTTTATAAATGGCGCTCTCAGCCCCTGGGATGAAAGGGTTCAACAGCATCATCTGATAAGGAAAACTCATGACCACACAAGTCTTTTGCTTCTGGAAATGCAAGTTTCACTTCTCTCAAGGAATGAGAAGCGAGAGAAACTTGAGCAAAAAAAATGAGATGGGATAGGGAAGAGATGGAATGATTACATCTGTGTCACGGAGCAGCTCCAGGAAAGGTGCACACTGTGGCTAAATTACAGTCAGCTCTCAGCAGCTGGGAAAAAGCAGTGCCACAAGCAGGGCCTTCTCACCATGTCCATGCATCCAACACCACACAGCACACAGCTCTGTGTCTGTCGGGAAATCCATGCCCTTGCTCTCCGGAGCACTGGTGAGGGCACTGATGCTGCCAGCTGACGGCGTCCAGACAAGCCTGGAGGTCTGTCCCTGTGCTGCTCCCTCCACTGCCATGAGGGGAAGGACCACGCTGCCGCAGGCAACGCCGGCTGCCATCACCCAAGGTCAGGAAAACCTTCAGCGCCTCTGACCATCAGTGCTGGACCCGCAGCTAGGCTCCCATGGCTCCAGGCCCCAACGTGCCCCTGTACCAGTCCTCAGACAGACTCTGGCGGCCTCTGGGGTGGTGCCTCTGGGCAGCACCCGACACTAAGAGCTTTGGTCTCCTCCCCAGTGTGCGCTGGCTGGGAGCCGAGACGCTGGATGCGGACGGAGAGCCACGAGCTCCGTGCAAGCATCTGCAGGCGTTCATCTGACAGTCTGCACAGCACCCTGCCTAGCCTCAAGATTTCCACCTCTTTCGTCTGAATGCTGCAATGAGGCAAGTCCTCAATGCGTTTTGAGCCTTTTTTTCCCCCACCAACTCAACCTTTTGCATTTGCCAGAGGAGAAATCCCACGCTTGCTGTTTAATTCAGTGTTTAAGCCGTTTGGTCATGAACAAAAATGGGTGTGAAGGCCTCAGCAAGCTTCTCTTGTTTATTTGGACAGGCCTACTCAATACCTTTTTTTGTAAGGGGAATTAATTAGGCTGCAGGTTAAACAGCAACATCTCCTGTCACCAGCCCATGGCGAGTGCAGAAGGGGCCGGGGCCGGCGGACACCCTGCTACCAGGAAGAGCTGCCAGGGCTGGCAGAACTCTGGGGCGCAGGGCTGCCTTAGGGGTCACTGGGAACCGTGCTCCAGCTTACGGGATGGAGCCGTCCTGGAGCGCCCCGGGATGCGAATGGGATCCCCTTGTGACTAAACAAGACCAAAATCAAGCTCCAGCTCACTCACATAAGGCACTCCCAAAGGAGGTACTTGAAGGTGACCCTCAAAACACAGGGACGCTCAGGAGCCCCATCTTGGTCACCCGCTCCTTCTCTATACAGACAGCTCCTGCTGCCCTGTGTGACCTGCTAACACGGACCTGGCCTGAGAACACCTTCACAGAGCAGGCATACCCAAAACCACGGTCAGAAATAAGATCAACAGTGAGACATTTTAAAGGGCTGTTATCCTGTGCTCTGACTGCTGCAGATGTGAGCTCTACTGTCCAAACAAGCACAAACCGGGCAGTGACAACAACAGGCATCTCAGCTGCCAGAGGGAGAACCTGCATCAGCAGGCAAAGCGTCCCCAGCGCCCGACAGCTGTCCCGGACGCAAAGCAGGGAGGGACCACTGCCCAGGTCGGGCCCCGTGTTACCAGAGCTATTGCCAGCACGTTACACAGGCAGCTGCTGCCTATGGAACAGTCAGCAACGACTCAAACCACGTATGAAGGTTTAGTAAGTGCGCACAGATGTGAATGCAAGTTGATTATTTAGCTGCACTCTCACTGCTGGTACACTCTTAATAGCTATGAGAGACTTTAGGGCTGGGCGTCATTCTCCTGCTTCCTTCGAACCTACGAGGGCATTGCCCTGAATGGTTTATGTCAAACCAAGACTAGCAAACTCATAAATTCCTTTTCTTCCCCAATGGGATTTCCCTGTTTCTCAGTTCTCACTAAAACCAAAATTACCCTATTTAAAATTTCCATTGATTTGGGACTTGGGAAATTCTGCTACTTCTGCATTTCATGTTTCCAGCTTGCAACAGAATTTCATACTCCACAGACCGTAACCAGTAAACTCGTCAACCCTGTCAGCGAACTGGTGGTGCATCTTTGTGCCTTTCTTCTGGGCAGCCAAGTCCACAGCCTCGTCACCTCCCTTCACAGCCTTCCTCCTCCCCCCTGCCCACGCCGCTCCCACCGTTCACTGCCAATGCAGGACTGGGATGGGGGCTGCAGGGTCTCAGGCCACAGCAATGGAGGCTTTTTCTCTGCCGTAGTCACACCCCTGAGTGGCAGTGGGCTGCATGTGACATGAGGGAAACTGAGGGCGAGAAGGAGCTAAGTCAAGCCCTCTGTGGAAAAAAGGACGCTAACAAAGTATTGTGAATTCTGCAGACACAATGATGAACAGCAACCCTGGACACCGAACTCTTTGCGGTGACACAATGGCAGCCCCTGGGAAGCAACACAAAACTTTCCAGCCCTGTGTACTCCTCTCGCCCCCCGCTCCCCCCCAGTGACAGGCAGGGACCCATCTCCAGTGGCT
This sequence comes from Charadrius vociferus, assembly GCF_000708025.1. Taxonomy (NCBI): domain Eukaryota; kingdom Metazoa; phylum Chordata; class Aves; order Charadriiformes; family Charadriidae; genus Charadrius; species Charadrius vociferus. The sequence continues at coordinate 3,451,113 of NW_009647846.1, forward strand.
CGCTGCAGCTTGGTAAGGGTGGGATCCCCATGTCCACTTGGAGATCTCTTCTGCTGGCAGGAGGCGGCCAGCTGACTGAAAACCATATGGAAATCCCCAAACGTATCTCATGAGGGGCAGAAAGAAAATTACCGCAAGTGACAAAAACTCACATGCCTGGGATTTCACAGTGCCTTACAAGAACTGACAAAATCTCCCCCACACATCCCTGGCTCACAGCGCAGTTCGCTCAGCGGCAGCCCCTCTCCGTGACTCAGCTAATGAGCTGCCCAGGACAGCCGCAAGCACAGCGTGCTTTGTCCACCCGTCCATCCGTGGGGCTTTCTGCTGCCTGCGAGTGTGCCCGTCTGGTCCCTGTGCACACAGTGGGATTCTTCGCACGCAGGGTTTGGGACAGGGACCCCTTCTGCCCCGTGCGCTTGCAGCAGGGGCTCCCGGCACTCACCGTCACCGGTAACTGTCTTTCCGAGGTGCTCAGTGACTCGTTGACAGAGCAGTGGATGACTTTGTCTGAAACAATCTGGATCTCGCATGAGATAAGGCCAATTTTCACTTGGTACTCGTTGCTTTCCAGGCCCAGGCTGTCAGGCTCTTTCTAATGACAAAAATAGAATCAGGATGTCAGCTTTAGAGTAGCAGCTGGAATTGCAACGGATTTTCCTCCTTTACTTTCCATATTCCCTGCTGTTTTTCAGACCTGGGAGGACTCTCCCTCAGCAAGGACATTTTTCCATCACTCCACAGGAAACCCAGAACTGGGCCATTCCCCATTTTCCTGTTTCCCGTTCCTCACTCAGCATGGGGCACGGGACAAGCAAGCCCCTTCGTGGAACCTGGAAAAATCTGCTTTTGATCCGTCCTTGCTGCGCACCGCAGATAAGGATCTGAGCGCCCACCTGGGAGGGGGGAAGGATGTACACCGGAGGAGATAGCCAGGGGATGCGTCTGCGGAGCCTGAGAAAGGGGGAGTGCATTTCTCAAGCACGTTGCAACCAGTGAGGATATCCTGCAGTGAACAATGGCCTTAGAATTACTATTGCACATTGTCCAGGCCACCCAATTGCTGTATCCCGACTTCCTCATTAACTGAGCTGAATTCAGTAGCCAAAAGAGAAGAATGCATGACCTGTTTCTGCAGGAATAAATATCTATTGTCAGGACCTTCTGGAGTACCTGCCTGCTTTCAGGCCACTGCACTATCACTCTTTTTCATACATCCAGTATTTTATTTAGGTTCTTGCTATTACATCCTTCAAACGCAGCTCTGTCATCAAGCCTCGAAGGGCATCCTCAGGTCAGGCTGCATCTCCCGCTGCAGACCGATGCAGGGGCAGCAGGCTGAGCAAGACCTGCCAGCTCCCGCGCGGCTCCTGCCTCTCCCGTCCCATCTGCCCCCTCCTCTCTCCTGCCTCTGTGCACAGCCACTCTGCCGGCACTCAGGCCTGAAGAGCTTCCCCGGGGGAGCAGGTAACACTCCAAAAGAAGCAGAACTGTAAACGCCACTCTCTTACGTGTATAACCAGAGTTAAGGGCTCGCCAGGATGGTGCTTGATCCACTTCTCCTTCTTGGCTGTGGAGAACTGGGGGTCAGCATAGTACTCCAGGCTGAACTTGCTGATGTGCAAAGCCTCCTCAGGGTACATCTCCTCATCCAGAGCCGGACGGTCGTCTGCATAGAGGCGACCGTTGAGATAGAAATCGACGGGTGCGGGCTTGCTGCCTGCAGTGATGTTGGAGGCAGCTGGAGAGGGGCAGGTGATGACAGTGTCGGTGTGAACCTTACAGCTCTGAAACCAGGAGAGAGCATGCACATCAAAAATCTGACGTCCTGAGTGCTCCCACCCAGCCTTGCTCCAGCCCCAGCTGTAGCATGAGGTAAGGCCTCGGCTTCACACCCCAAATGGCTTCAGGCACCGGGCACGCAGCCCTGCTCCCAGTTACCAGGTGATACCCAGTGGGGACACCCACCGTTTGCTCTCTGCCGATGCCACGGACCACCATGGACACATTCTGGACCAGCTCAAAGCCTCTTCCTTCCAGGGTGATGATCCTGCCCCCGCTTTGAGGAGAAGGGAAGAAAGAGAGGGTGATTGCAGAGGACAATACAGAGCAGCGAGGTGCAATGGCTGCGTGTCACCTGCTGTCATTTTCCCAGGGACACTTCCCGGTTGCTTGAGCAGAAGATGTGACCCAACAGCCAAAGTCTTCCTCCTACTTGCAGCAAGCACCCACACTGCTACCAAGGTATCAGGGAAGGGAGGAGGAGCCGCAGCTGCTGTGGTGGGAAGGGGGAACCTCTCCAGCAGCAGCACTGTTCCCTTTCCTCCCACTGCCCAGAGGAGCAGCCTGCCTCTGCATGCCAGGGCTACGCGGCAGCTGGCCCAGGCCACCGGTGGTGTAAAAGGTTAACCTCCAGCCCCTCAAAGCAAGGGCAGGACATACCCCCTGTCCCTGCCCCGCAGCGACCCGCAGAGAACTGCAACTCTTGGAGAGGGAAGAGACCCCTTTAAGGGTGACAGGGATCCTGCATCTCCCAGACACTTCTCATTTAGACCAAAATGTGAAAGTTGTTTTGTGTTTTGGATCTGCTGCCTGGGGAATGTGAAACATGGGCCTCTCAATGTGCAGTCAATTAACGACAGTAACGAGGGCCCTGCTGCACACAAGACTGCTAGGCAGAGCAAGGGATGGGGAGCCAGCACTGCTCGCCTGCTCTGGACAGCAGAAGCTATACGCTGGGTTTACCTTCCCCTTCCTCCGTAGCAGTCGGTCTGTTTGGACCATGTCTGGAACAGTCAGGACTTACAAATCCCATTACCAAGACCACTCCAGAGACAGTAACTTTGGGTCCGAGGCCCTGAAAGTCAGGTTGCCTCAAACCTTTTACAACGCTGTAGATATTATCATGTAGTTACAATGCAAGTTTCTAACTAGCAGACTAGTTTACAACTTCTGTTTTGTTTTAAACTTTGCTTACACAGATTATTTTAGCGATATGGTAAGACAAATCAGATCCAGCCAAATTTTTACACAAGTTATTGACCCCTCATGGTCAACAGCCCAGCAACACACTAGAGTAGTCAGGCTACACAAGCCACCGCGCAGTCTGAAGAGAGAAACTGCCGTCACGTTCTCAGTGGTCTGAAATTTGGAAACTGCTGTAAATACTAAGAAAGCAGACTAAGGTGATGGAGAAATACCGTGGTGGTTTCCCTTGTGACTATGGGCAGTGACATTCTTCTACTGTCTCTGTGTGGAGATACCGCCCTCACCGCTCAGCACGGTTCGCGAGCCTGCGAGGGGCTGAGGTTGGCTGAGTCACTGCTGTGCCTTGTCATTAACTTTCCCACAGCCTGCATCTTTGGCGCTGCGCTTGGGAA
>NW_009647846.1:3454931-3465083 GCF_000708025.1 Charadrius vociferus
AAGGCCGAGGCACGGCTTTGCTCCAAGGGGATCAGCCCGTCAGGGCCTGCGGCGTGCTTGCGCCGGAGCATGCTGCTTTCAGCGTGGTCCTGCAGGCACAGGCGCTGGACTCTCAGATTTATTGGTCAGCCCTGGGTTCTCCCGGCTCCACAGCTGAGAAAGGTGGGATTTCACCATGGTATCCAAAGGAACAGGAGCCTGAGAGCTCCATGGAGACACATGAAATTAAAAGCAACATGCTTTAAAAATGAAATACTGTGACCTCGAGGAAGTTTGAAATCCAAAATTACAAATCTCAGCTTATCCTCCAGCAGTTTTACTGCCAAGAAAAATCCTCAGGGTCTCACAGACCCCCCCCCCCGAACCTAAAGCACCCACCAGGTGCACACAGCACACAGCACAGTTACCAAAGCTGACTTTTTTCCATGTCTTAAACGCACTGAAATGAGCTACGGACACTCCTGGTATGTGAGACCTCTTCTACTCCAGTGCTGGGGTACCCCAAAGCGCCCCGAGAGCACTCTGCGGTGCCCCTTTTGTACCTGCAAGGCAACGTGTCAAACCCTGGGGCTGTGAGAGCCCCTTTCTCCCTCCCGACCCTCTCTTGTGCAGGCAGATGCAGACACGTGCCAACTCTGGAATGGAAGTCATGATGCTACAACAGCGCGGCATGGGGCGCCAACACCGCACCCTGCCTCCTGGTGTGCTTCAGCGACTCCTGGGGCTCCTGACATGGGGTTTGCTCAGGATCTACTCTGCCTCTGGACACCCTGAAGCACAGACAGGGCGAGCTCACGCTGCCCACAGCAGGCTACAGCAGGATACTCCAATTAGCTCTGCGCTTTGATAGGAGAGCACTGTTCACTTTTCCATTCGGCAAAAATTAGGAGGCTGATCTCAACATAGGCCACAAATCCTGGCAGACTTGGTTGTCCCTGCTGGGGGAGGGGTCTCACCTGATCTGGCTCTTTTTGGGGTTGATGTCTGAAATAATCGGGTTCTTCTCATACTTGAATGTGATGTTGTGGCTGGCACAAGACTTGTTCTCGAACTGGACACAGACTCTCACGGCCGTGGTGAGCTCCGCAGAGGGCATGGTGCAGGTGATGGTGCTGTCGTTGCGGCTGTGCAGGGAAAGGCAGAGTAAGCTGCTGAAAGCCGCGGCAGAGAGCGGCCGGAGCCAGACACTGCGGACCAGAGCCCCGCCAGGGAAGCAAGGTGGTCAGCAGAGGCAGGCAAGTTGGAGCTTCCAGTCATGTGCCAATCACCTATTAATTACACTGCCTGCTAACAAACAATTCTGAGCGTGCACCATCCCAGGCTGCCAGACTGATTTCCCATACAGCCAAAGGAAAAGCGCAGGCTCCTACTTCTTCCCGTTGATGAGATGGGAATACACAGGAGGAGGGTTTCCTCCTGACCAGTGCGCCGCTGCAGGAGTGGGACCGTGGGCGTGCAGGTGCCTTCTGCCTCCAGCAGATCTGGGAACGAAGCCCATGTCTGCATCGCTCCCGGGGTGTTGGTCCTGGTCCCAGCCCGCCCCAGGGGCCTGGCAGCATCCTGCGAACGGTGTGCGATGGTTTGCTGCTGGTTGCTGCCACCATGTCACAGCAACACCAACGCCACTGCTTGGCCAAAGGAACCCACCCCATCCTGGTGTCAGGCACCCGCACCGCAGTGCTGCCGCACCGCTCCGGGGACAGCAGGCTGATGGGCCGCTGGAGAGGGAGCAGTCGGCAGCAAGGCGGGACAGTGAGGATGCTACGCTGGCTCCAAGGCTAGCAGCAGCGGGCAGTGGTGCCCCTCACCCAAACCCCAGCTTTTCCTGATCTCCTGGGGGACAATACCACCCTTCCTAACGCGTTGGCTCTTAACGCTAGTTCAGTGGCAGCCCCCAGAGCCGGTCCCACCTGAGGTCAGTGCACTGCTTGGAGGTATTGACGAGGACACGGAGCTCGGAGCCAACGTCCAGCCTGCTGCCTCTGATGGTCACTCTGGTTCCTCCAGCCTTCGGGCCATTCAGGGGAGCTATGGACTGCACCACGGGAAGCTAAAAACAAAGGGAAATCTGTTTTCTAGCCTGGCACGTTCACATTTGGATACTCCACACCGCACATGGGAATTGCTTCGTTAAAATTAAGTATCCAGTATTGTCAGGCTCTGAAACTGCAGCGCAGCGAAAGCTTTCACTAGCAGGGTTTCAGAACAGGGAGAGAGGTGCAAGTGCTGAGGAGTGAGATCATGTAAAACCTCTGTGACTCTGCAGTCCCTAAATTCAGGCAATAAATGTGACACGAGTCCAAACTGGAGCCCAGGATCCCACCAGTCCCTTCAGATTTCCAACAGAGGTTCCAGAGCTGGTGACAGCTCACGGTCCGTCAACAAAAGGAAATTTCTCCTTCATTCCAGCTCCCACCATCTCTGCCCTTCCAGATCCATTTCCTCCTGAACACAAAGCTAATGCTAAAGCCCTGCTGGATGATGGCCTTGAGATCTGTGAAAACAGCCACCTGGGTCTAGATAATTGAATATCAAACTCCTTTTTAAGGAAGCTTCAAATCTGAATCTCTTGAGGCAACAGAACGAAGGGGGAAGTCACTTTGCCTCTCGCCATTTTCAGCAAGAATTAGCATGTATGTTATCTGCATTTGCAGCCCCTGGAAATCTTCCTGAGATTCATGTGCCTGAGGCTTTGATAACTAATGCAGCACTGAACCCTCGCGCCTGCGACACAGCGTGCCCCAGGAGAGTCTGCTGGGCAACTTCCCTGCTCCGCTTTGAATAGGACACCAAGGGCAGAGCAAATAATTATTTCAAGACCCTTCCACAAGGCACTTGGTAATTCCCTGTCAAACACCGCAAACCCTGCAGGCACGAGACCCGCCGGGTGCGGAGGTTGGCTGACGGCTGCTCCCCGCCACAGCCCGTCCCTCGCGGCAGCCGCAGCGTGAGACCGCAGCGAGGCGGGCTGAGCCTCCCCGTACCGCCTGGTGCTAATGCCCTTTCCTGTCAACCCCCGCCACACAAACATGCTTATTAATAGCCATCCTTGCCCTTGTCCTACACTTGGACTGCTTTATTTCGCTACAGCCGTTTCCTCTGTTGTTTCTGATCATCACCCATTTCCACAGGATTCGTTTTCTTGCTTTGTATTTCTCCGAGTGTCTGCAGGCAGCTGCCTCCTGCCCTTGGCCCCTAACCTATGCATTCAAATCTGCAGTTACAACAGCAGAGAGGATTATTCACACTCCCCAAAGCGCTCCAGCTCTTCCCCTCAGCAAGAGCCAGTGGCTACTGCTCTCAGTGAACTGCCAGCACTGATTGCCTCCATGACAACTTTTGCAAAATCAGCTCATTTGGCAAAATTCAGCTCAGCCATAGCCTGCTATAATGTCCTGGAGAAGTCTCTCAATCACGTTTCTCCCTCCTCCTCAACAGAATTACAGCTGAATACTGTTCCTTCTAGAGACATCTAATGGGGACTTTGAAAGATGTAGCACAGAAACAGTATTTGGTACTTTACAAAGGACTTTCTTTGGAAGGGCAGTTCTAAAAGTCTTTTAGACTTTTTCAGGTAAACTACTATCAATGCTCAAGCTGAGGTCTTGCTGAGACAGCCTTGCATGGTGTAGTCTACTCCATCTTCATGCCATCGTATGTGAGAGGAGAATCAAGAAAACTAAACGGCACTGCTTAGTTTGCAAATGGTGCAGAAGCCGCTTTTGGTGTGGAACACAGCAGCAGCTACACATTGTGCAGCTTTGCTCCCCGACACACACACGCACAGAGCAGGGCACTGTCTCATCTCCTCTCCAAGCTTTGCTGAGATAGACACAAGACACCCGAGCAGAAAACAGCTCCTCTCCTGCTCCTGGGAGGACAGCCTTTGCCATAAGCCCGCTCTGGAGCTGCCAGCACAGAGCCTTCACGGACCTGGGTTGAGTTCAGCAACTGGCTTCTGCTCCTCTTGCTTTGTTTAGTGCTGGTGCTTTTACAGGTGTTTCCGGAGCAGGCTTTTCCTCGCATACCGAACGCCGGCAAAGAAGCGGCCCAGCCTTTTCCCACTCTTCGGGCCCTTCTCCTCTTTGTCCAGAAGACAATCGGCCCGGCAGCCGGCGCTGTGGCTGAGTCAGCACACACATCCTGATGGCAATGCACCAGAAATCCCAAACCCAACGTCCAATACTGGGTTGTACTCCAGACTGCTGGATCTCTAGGACATTTTGGATGTGAACACGGATGCCTGGAAACAACGGGAATGGGTCCCAGAGCAAATGTCCTCCCGGGAGCTGCCGCTGAGCCAAGCCTGGCAGTGCCCTCGCCTCACCGGTCCCCTCCTCACGCGCTGCCAGGCCCGGCTCTGCCACGGGGCGCTGGGCCGTGCCATGCCTGCGCTGGCTGCGCGCTGGGGAAACCTCGCTGCACTGAACACCTCGCACGTGATGGGTTACGGGGGGGATTACACTCCATGATCCTGCCCTAAATTCCTCACAGTGGCTACCAGGAATTGTTTCCCGGGACTCAAGTCCCCCTTCAAGCCACCAGACTGCAGCGCCCCAGCCCTGGGCACCCACCCTGCTGTGTTTGCCCTGGGCGCACGGGGCTGCCCATGAGTAGCGTCTAGCCGGAGACGAGGATGCTCGTAGGAAAGAGAAGAAATGCATGGATTTCTTTCAGGTTTATAGAGATGAAAGTTATCTTTGTGAGATGCTACAGTACAAAGCTATAAAGGGCTTTTCTTTGTACAATGACACAGGGTTAGCTCAAGCCTAATCCCTACACATTATTCTCATGCAAAAACTACGACAATCTCTGCAGCAAAAAATATCAGTTCTAAATAATGTGAGTCCATGGTACCTAGCTTTCATAGCACAAAGAGACTTTGCAAGTCTCAAAAAATCTCACAGGTTCTAACAGCACTTTAGCAAAAGAGGAGTAAGAAAAATGAGCCCCTTTTTATAGCAGGGAAACGATGACACAGCCCAGATAAGTAACAGACCCCTGCAGGAGCCGAGATTGGGGGCAGGTTGTGTGTGACATGCTGGCAACCGTCCTGCCGCTCCGGCACAAGATCGGCCTTGCCAGACCTTGCTCAGGTGAGGAGACATGCCAGCTGCCCCTCCAGGACCCTGACGCTGTCGTAGACCCTCTCTCTGAGCCAGCTGGTGCTTTGGGGGCTGCAGCCAGGTTTTAAGGCGTCAGCATGAGAATCACCGAAGAAATGTTCAGGAGGCAGCCACTCACCACGTAGGAGTATCGCTCCCTCGACTTCCCTTCTCGGCTCACGTTAACTGTCACCACATCAGAAAACGCCTCCTGAGCCTCTCCGGTCTGGCAGACGATCCTGCGGACAGGAAAGGGGAGGTTTGCGGTCGTGACACCCCACCAGAGCCGAGGGGCAGAGCCCACAGCCTCCTCCTCCTCCTCCTCCTCCACACACTGCCCGGCACCTTCTGCAGCCCCGTGCCTGGTGCAGGGCACCCACGTCCCACCCGGGCCAGGTCAGCGCCCCGCTCCCGCCCGGGCACGGGGAGGGACAGCCAGGGGACATCAGGGGGACAGGGACCTCCTCCCCAGCTCCCCCAACACTCACGCCTCGGAGACGACGTATCTGTGGGGCAGCGGCGTGCACTGCACGCTGCCTATCCTGACGGCGCCGAGGACGTCGCTGAAGCGTCGGCCCAGGTTTGTCCCGCGGATGGTCAGCAGGGTACCCCCCTCCAGCGGCCCCCGCAGCGGCTCGATCTGCGGGAAAGGTCAGAGGAGAACCACCAGGAAGCTTCTGGCCTTCATCCCTGAGCCCCTGCCTGCGTCCACGTCCCACGTCACCCCCCGTGAAGAAGACAGAATGGCTCCTCACGCCCCTGCTCCCCCCACAGCGCGCCTGCCGCCATGCTCCCCTCACTGCAGCTTTGCAAGCGACAAGCCATTGCATTTCTGTGCTGGGTTTGGTCAGGGATTACTCCAGCTGCAAACACATCTGGGGTGAAACGTCACTCCTTCCACACCACAGCTTCGAATGGAGCTGGGGCAGAGACAAACCCAGAGGAGGGATGCTAGTGTGCTGGGGAGAGAGAGTCCTGCCATCATGTTTTTAAGGGCTGTCCCAGACACAGCGGGACCCTTCAGGACAAAAACAAGACAAAAAGTGTCCTGCACCCCAGGGCGCAGGACGAGTCCGGCGCCAGAGGAGGAGAAGGCTGTTCCCCATCCATCTCCTGCGCCACTGGGTTTTCATCTGGCAACTGCTGACCCCACCGCTGCGAGGGGACAGCGTGATGGCCGTGATGCTGTTCCACACACGAGGGGCATCCCCAGGCAGGGCGACCGCATTATTCAGCGGGTGAGACAAATCCCTCCAATGCAGAAATGGCTCTTTTCCCTTTGCAAAGGCAATGGCACACAAAGCCAGCGCAACGTGCCTGGTGGCACCGGCTGGTCAGGACCTACCACCAGGCTGGGTGTCCTTCTCCTGCCGCACTGGCCCCCCCTCCAGGAGAGCTCTGCGAGGGCTTGTTTGCTGGCGTGACTCTGGAGGATTTGGATTTACCAGCTGCTATTTGCTAAGGAAATAGTGACAGAGTCCTGTGACGCTCTGTGACCTGAACTGTGGTTTCCTTCCATTATTTTCTGGAGAGGTGCTGATAACGCTTGACGTGTGCTGGGGGAGGACAGGCTCACAGGGGGGCACCCCTCTCCCACGGTGATGAGAGGGAAGAGGCAGGAGATGGGGATCCTGCAGCCCCTCCGTGCAGCGTTACAACACCCCGATTTTGAGCAGCTACCGTTACATGCCTCCCTAAGAACAGAAATCCCATATCTTTGCCAGTTTTGATGTTCACATTAACTGTTTTGCCTCTCCAGCTTCTCCTTTCCTTGGGAGCTCATTTTAAGATTTGCTCTATAGACTTTCTTTGCTACTTGTCAGGGACCAATTTGTTGGCTCATACCATACCTCTAAGCAGAACCCCAGATCCAAATGCTCCCAACAAACATTCATTCAACTACAATTTAAATAAAACTCATTTCAAAATGCATAATGCCAAAAGGTCCCTCTGACACTCTTAATCTCAGCAGAACTGCAGAGCACATGTGCCTGGAGATAGGGCTCACGTTCACACTTCAGCTATGCTCCATTAAACGCTATTCCTGATAAGAATCCTTCAGCCAACGCTACAAATCTTTCTTGATTTACCAACCCCAGGAACTCTGGGACATTTCGACCGTGCTGCTGTTTTCCCACTAACATGATGAAGATCGGATCTTGTCACTGGCAAAGATGTCCTTGGCATCAGGTTACCCAACAGCATAGAAAGTCAGTGACTAATCCACCGCTGGGCTAGACCCTGTCCTGTGCCAGGGACAAAGCGTGGTTCCTCCGTTGCCGCAGCCAGGGACAGCGCAGCCAGTTTGAGCCCTCCGCACCGCCTGTCATGCCACGTGTGCCCTCCACGTCACATTCAGGTCTTACCTTCCTAATCTCTGGAGCTGGGCAGACGTCCGAGACCTGGGGGGGCTCGCTGTGCAGCCTGCAGCTGGAGCTGCTCTCGCTCCAGAGGCAGCGGTGCCCCAGGTCCTCCCTGCCCAGGCACTGGGAACAGTCAGCGCTGCCGGTCGCACAGTTGTACACCTCCACTAAACCACCAGAGACAAGAAAAACTGTGAGTTCCCGGGCCTGAGACTTCCATAGCTTTGCTTAGCTTGAGGTAGTCAAACACCTCCCCAGCCCCCCACCCCCGGCTACATTAATCCAAATAACATCTGAAATCCAGTGGATGAGCAGAGCAGCTTGCACGTTCAGCAAGATGAGGCAGCGCTTGGCTGCCATCCTGAAGATTTCCCAGAAGGACTGGGTGCTTGTTCTCACTGCAATATAATTTAGCACTTTCTTTTCCTTTTTCTTCCCCTTGAAAAACAAACAACACCCAAACTCGGAACCTTTTGTCAATTTATGCTACATGTTTCCAACTCTCAGCATCCACATGGGAAGCTGCTTGGCAAAGCTGGCTCCATCCTGTTAGCAAAGCAATCACATTGCTTCCACGCTCTGACAGAAATCGGATGGTTACAGTGCTTTGTACAGTGTTTACGGCTCCTTTCCTTCCCCTGGTGACCACGGGCCCCTTTCCTTGACTTCTCCCTTCAGATCTGCTCAGCTCAGCTTCCACATCATTTTCCTACACCCCCTTCACCTCTTCATTAGCTGGTGCCCTAGGTTACGTTTCCTCTCCAGCCTAAAGACTTCTGCTGCTGGAGCGTGGGTATCCGCTGAGATAAACAGCCAGAAACACTCAGGAAACGGTGCTTTCACACCCCTTCCCTCAGAGAAGACTTTGTGGGAGAACATAAAACAAAGAAACAGTCACATTTTGCACCTCTGTTCACAGGAGAATCTCAAGGTGCTCCGTAAGCAGCTAACGAATCCCTCAGCCTTCAGTGGTCTGCCTGTACTCGTGCTAATGAAACGTCACTGGCACCGAGGGAGTCCCCCATTCTCCACAAAAAAAATCAGCTCATTTCACCTCGTCCGGAGCCCACCCAGTGAGTTACACTGGTTGGGTTTCCACCCAACAGCAAAGGGATGGGATTCCTTCAGTGGACTACCAAAACACAGTTTGCAATTAAAGCTAATAAATGTTGACATCATAAACACTAATAACAGTAATTCCATTAAAGACAGTATAAAAGATGCACACATTTATAATTGGCCCGGCAGTTCTGTCTCTGCTTGCGAGTCAGACTCTAATTTTCCTCGCACCAATCTGATCAAGGCGAGGAGGAGCCAGAGCCATCTAACGGTCCCGCAGGACCTCCAAATATTCTGGCAAATTCAGATCGATGCAAACACAGTCTGTGTAAGCGAGCTTTTCTTTTCTCTGCACAGGAGGAGGGGAGATTCCATCACGCTCTTTCCGCCGTCGCTCCTGCTCCCAGCACCACCCACGCCGAGAACTGAGTCCTCTCTTGCACATCAAAATAGTCCCAGCTCAGCTCTCCCACCCCTCTCCTCGGGGTAACCTCTGTATCGCAAAAATATGGACACCCTCTTCTTTCTGCAAGGAAGCCATGTCTCATACCTACCCATGACTGGTATTTCAAAGGTTATTTCACCAAAGTGGAATGCTTTGCAAGATAAGCCGCCTCTTCGTACACTGGGATTTACTATGGGGAAACCTTTGTATCCGGGGTCAGTGGCTGATGGTGTTAATGTCTCTCTACCTATTACAGCTGTCCTCCAAAGAAAACCTCACTTAAGGCATCTAGTTCTCATTTGCATCTAGGGTAAATCATTTCCTTCTACTACAACGGCTGACAGTGCTGAGAGGGGACAGAGCCCAGAGCTGCTGCCTCCGGCGAGCGTCCCCGGCGGGGCAGGGAGAGGCGGCTGCGGGGCATCGCCTGGCTCCGACGGCCGACCGGCTGCGGTGTCCCACCGACATGCCTTGTCTGAGCACACTCAGTCCCACTCTTTGCCTGCCTGCCTTAGGCTGCTGATGTAGCACGGGCTTTTTTGGGAATCTGAGCATTCTTCCCAGAGGCAGAGAGCGGGCTAGGGGTGAAATGTGTTTACACATTTTATTCTTTCTCAGCACAGGAGGAAAAAAAACAGACTCCATTTTTAGTGTGCTGGACCTTGATGCCACGCTCCTGTGAGAGCTCAGGGCAGAGCCCTCCCCCGTCCCTTATCTCCTCCATGACGAACTCCCCCCCGACCCTGGGGACGCCCCTCATCTCTGCTGCCGCTGGCAGGCGAGACCTCAGCCGCTGCCTGCGCTCGAGGACAGGGCTTGACTTTCCCCAGGTGTAAAGGGGCCGTCCGCAGGCGTCCGTCTGGTTTCTGGGCACATGTCCACAGGGGTGCAGCTCTGGGTAAACACGTTTTTTGCATATACCTGAGAGAAAGAACTGAGCTGTGCCCAGCTGAGCCATGGTCTCTCTCCTGAACCCATAAGCTTTGCCAGGATTTTAGAGTCATTCAAGCTGACCAGATTAGAGCAGAATAAAAATATTTTCAACTCAGACCTGTCATCGTCTCTGGACTGTCGATAAATCTGTCCGGTCTGTCCTTCAGCTGAAGGTTCACTGGGAAGAGATGGCTTTTTTCTGATGTGTGGAGCTGCACACAAAAAACAAATAAACAAAAGCTTAGCA
>NW_009647846.1:3465101-3466942 GCF_000708025.1 Charadrius vociferus
CCCTACACACACTACACAGACTGACATTCCTCTGAGGCTTCTCTGACCACTGCTTCTCAGTACAGAAGGGTCCCATCTCTAGAAGAGAGAGAGAGGGAAGGCTGTTCCCTGTTTTAATTTTTTTGCTGAGGTCCCAACGAAGGGCACCGGGGCACGGCGTACACCACAGGGACAGTGGAGAGCAGAGCCCTGGCTTGCTGCTATTTTTAGCAGAAACGGACAGGAAAACTAACAGACTGGCCAGTCTGCACATTTTCAGTGCCGGGCTACAACAGTTTTGCAGGTGACGTGGTGGGAAAGTGCTCCTCTCCAGCTTCTACTCGCAGTATTCCCATTGGTGGGAGCCCAACCGTTTGCTGTGTTTCAGAGGCGCAGTTTGCCCTCCAACAACCTCACACAAGCTCTTCGGTGAGCCCCTGAGCATTTTCTCAGGCCAATTCCTAGTTCAGAATAAAGGCTACAGAAATAGCAACGCTGAAGGGTGGCCAATTTTTTTTGCCTGAACTGAGAGAGATTACCTCTCTTGCCGTTCAGAGAGGTAAACAAGCAGCTCCTTCCCAAGCCCAGCGGAGCAGGGGCTGGAGCCACTGCAGGTGCCCACGGAGCAGACAACGCAGCATCGGCGACTCGCCAACGCCCTGCCAGCATCAGTCCACGCAAACAGCCTCTTGCCAGAGGGGCAAACCCGGTTTGCACTTTTTTCAGCTGGAGTTGGAGGGAGGGAGGAGGGCAGTCGGCGTCCCAGCCGCTGGGTGGGAGGTTGGGGACAAGACCTTCCCTGCCCCATGCCGCGGGGGGAGCAGGGGCTGGTGGCATCACTCACCAGCACATGTACGCACTCCACGGCGGAGGAGTTCACCCACCGGGCTTCGAATGTCCTGTCTGTCCCAAAATGGCACTCCAGAGCTGTCTCCTGGAAGAGGGAAGACAAAGGCAGAATGGCTGCAACAACCATTTTGTGCACTTCTCCATCCCAGTCAACCATAGCAGGGGCCATGTCTCACCTTGTTTCTGCCATCAGTACCCAAACCGCAGTCAGGTCAAATAGGAGATCAGAACCCGACACTGTAAATGGGGCTGGGTTCTGTGCCTAATTAATCCTGCTCTGCTACACACCTACACGTAAAACTGCTGCAGCCTGAGCATCGCACGTGGAGCCAAGCCCTGTCCCCTGCGCTCGCCCAGCGTGCTGCTGCAAGGTGTCACGACCAGGCGGTGCCTGGAGCCAGGGACGTGCGGCACATGCAGAGTAGGAGTTGCGCCTGACCCACAGCTCCCACAGACTGGGAGACGTGCCTGCTGGGCTACGCTCTCGTAACCCCCACCGCAGGGTACCTGGGCTCCTCTGGACTGGGGCTGTTTGGAGCTCACGCTGCAATGCAGACCGAGAGCCAATGTGGTCTCGAGCCGCCTTGCCCAAACCAGACCAAACCAGCCCATGATTTGGGCTCAAAGCCACCTTCCTTCTTCTCCCAACAACTGCACAGAGAAAATCTCTAATTCAAATGAGGACTCAGCTGGGAGTACGTTCAAAGGCAGATTTTCTGTGCTGCTTTCCTGATAACACATGGATGATATCCTGCCCCAAGTTACTGCTGTGCCCCTAACCTGGAGGAAAAAATCCTATCTCCAAGCAGGTTGATGCTCCACCACTCCTGAGGTCTTACTACCCTTTGAAAACCGACAGATCTGATAAAAGAGATGAAAGAAAGTGCCAGACTCCTGGCAGGCAGCTGCTGGCTCAGCGAACACACAGGCGGCTGCGAGGGGGAAACTGGAACCTCCTCCGGTACGTCGCTCACGCCCGGGCAGCTCCCGCTCCACCGGCTGGCCCGTGCCCA
>NW_009647846.1:3467256-3472820 GCF_000708025.1 Charadrius vociferus
GAGCTCCTTCCTGCCCCCACGCCGGAGGGCACGAGGTCCGGCAGGAGCGGTGCCCCCACGGCGCCTGGCAGCCGCCCCACCGCCCCAGCACAGCAACCCAGCAGCATCACCAGCGTTTCCAACCCCCTCCTTTCCCTGCAGAAAGAGGAGCTGCCTGGCCATCCAGCAGGCCGGTACCCTCTGCAGGGGCACGGCGATCCCGGTCCCACGGGCCCCATTGAAGACTTGACCCAAAATGATGCGGGGCGGACAAATACCAGAGCTTAGTCAAGTATTGTCCCAGTGCCCAGCCTCCCTGTCCCGAATTCCTCTGGTTCTTCCTGGTGTGGGATGCGTCTCCGAAGGCAACGTTCAACATCCACTCCCGCTTTTTGCCCTATTACAATTCGCATGCCAGAAAATTTTATGGAAAGGACTTTTTTTTCCAAAAAAAAAAAAAAGCGCTCCGCAGTGACCAGCAGAAGTTAAGTTAAAACACATTTCCGTGCTGTACTCCAAGCTGGGCTTATCCAGCACAGGGCTCTCTGCCCGCAGCCTTGGGCTCTGTCCTTCCCCTCGAAGTGGAGGCGCTGGGGCCAGGCTGGCACACGGCGCTGGGGGAGCAGACACCAGCGTGCTCTGCAGTGCAGCGAACACCCACAAGAAAATCCAGAATTTCATTTCCCCCAAACACTTTGTTCTAGTGACTCTTTTACAAGGTGTATAAACCTCCTTTTCCACCAAATGCAAAAAGCCTGTCACTAACTGCGGGAGGTTCCTGGAGAATGCCAGTGCACAAAGAGCATCTCCCCTGGGCTTTGCCATGCGACCTCACTCACCATCGGGGCGATGCTTTCCACCAACATCTTTTGTTAAACAGTGATTTCAGCTGCTAACGCAATCACCCGCTCCAAGGCAGAAATCAGCTCACACTTGAATTCCCTTTGGCCGCCCTGCTGCACACCAGCACAGGCTCATCCGAACCTTCCCAGTCTCTCCAGGAACTCATTTACCTTAGAGAAAGTTGCATTAGCCAGTGAGATCGTAATGTCCCGAGATACTCCCGTGGGCATTGGATCCAGTGAGGCAGGTACAATCCGTGGACAGTCAATTTTCTTCTGTTAGGTACAAAGCAAGACAAAAAAAAGAGAGGTTAGCTGGGTGTGTGCTAAGCATCTTCAATGATGAGGCAAGAAGACAGCTCGGGGCCCCTGATAAGGTTAAATTCACCACACCTTTAAAGCCAGGCCACACTGTAACCCCAGGAAGTGAAATACCAAAGTGGCACCATGATGTACAGAGCGGTAACACCACGTGGAGCCTTCCTGCCCCGAGTCACAGCTTTGGCACTGCCTTAAAACCCACCCCTCCGCTAGCGGTCGGACACGCACAGCAGGGTGACTGGGTTTCCTGGAGCGCTCATCCGCAGCCATGGGCCATCAGCCATGGCACGGCGAAGGGAGGAATGCGCAGGAATTCCCCCCTCGCTCCTGCCGGGCTCCTCTGCCAGCTCGGGGACATCGGCAGCTCCCGGCCCCTGGGTGGTGGGGCGGCCAAGCCTGCACTTTCATCTTCCCACGCTGGAAAAAATGTCCTCCCAGGTAAAAAGCAAATGCGTACGCACTCTTCAGCTGCTACTCTGGGCAGCTCCCTCATTACGTGCACTTAGATGTTAGAAGACGGGGCCGGAGTGACACTAAAAGGAGGCACCGCAGCCTACAACGGCAAATCTGCCGGTGTGACCCCCTCCTGCCAGCGGGCAGCCGACGGCTCACACATCGCAATGCACATTTCTGCAAGCCCCTGCAGAGATGTCGCTTTCCAGCGGTCTTCCTCCCGCACAGCGTCACTTCAGACGTGTGCGGGGGTTTGTGTGTGCACTCGTGTGCGCGCGGGGGAAAGGCTATAATGAGCTGTAGGGGCTTCAGCAAGGGGACTGCAGCAGTAGGACAGCTGAAATGAAAGGCCTAAATGAAGCTGAAAAATGATTTTAAAAGGTCATCTGTCCCCTACTTTTGTTCTCACTTTAAATTGATGGCTCAGATACTGGAGCTGACTCAGAATTCCAGTCTGTATGACAAGCCCATCCTGTTCTCTCATGAGATGTAAATCACACCGCAAAACTACAGCAAAACCGAAGCCAGATTCTCCATTGCCCCAGGGTATATCCAGATTAATGCCTTTGACAGTGGAGCCACTGGGGTAAAAGACAACAAAATATTTGGTCCATTATGCAGAATAATTTGCAGCAGGCAAGACTTCCTTCTCTCTTGCACTAAGGGTTACCCCACTGTAACTCCGCTGATGACAGCGCTGCCGCTGCTCTGACGAGAGGTAGAGCCTGCCCTCCTGGTGCTGCGATGCCCGGCACGACACGTCCCCGGTGCCGGACACACAGTGAGCATAAGGTTTCTCTCTTTCCTTCCCCAGACCCAGCGAGGGGTCAGGGAACTATCTGGAAGTGTGTGTTTGACTGTGGAAAACACGCTTGGTTTCTATTGGGACACTCATCTCAACCAAGCACAGTTGGTGCCGCCTAAACAAGGAGATTAAATAACAGAGATGCACATGATAAGAGAAGTGAAACAACAAAGCAAAGCGCTGGAGAGAGATTTCAGTCCCAAGCCTCTTCTAGGAGAATCAAAAGAGTTAAAATAAAACCAGCAGGGCTACAACTGAAAATTCATGCAAAAGCTCCTATGGCCTAGTGTGTCCTTGCATGTCACAGCAGCTGGCACGGCTCGCTAGATAAATACACTTTAGAGGACTGATTAACTTGTCGTCTTGCAGCCCCTTCTCCCGCTGTTCATCAGCGGCTAGAAATAGAGCTTTCCAGCTGATTATATCGTTCACGTCTGGATCAGGGCAAAGGGTCTGAATGTTTAAAATGCTGTGGATGAAGCCAGTATGACACTGGCTTCCCGGCGGACCAGTTTTCAGGTGCAGCCGCGCCAGCAATGGTTTGTTTACTGAAAGCTCAGGCTGTAGGACGAGGCACCATGTTTCCAGGGCTACAGAGCACCTCGTCCTGCAGGCTGCTCGCTGGAGCCAGCGGGAAGAGCTAAGAAAGGCACAGAAATAAAACTGAAATGTGCCCGAACCAGGCGCAGCATCCAACCAAACCGTACCTCTGGAGGAGGAGATCAGAGGCGAGAAAGTGAGGACAGGCAGGGTTATCCTCAAGGACAGGGACAGTTATCCTGGCCAGAGGGTAACCCTGGCTCGCCTCATCTGCTCGAGACCCCCAGCCGGCATCTCCCCAGCAGCCCTGCCATCACCCAGTGCCACTGCAGCCCCCGGGGACCCTGTCCCGAGCGGCACCCAGGGGCAGTTGCAGGCAGTGCCCCCGCAGCCCGGCACGCCACTGGACACCCGGCACAGCTCCCGCACCTCGGCACAGGGCAGACACCCCACCACGCAGCATCACGCATGGCTCCCACACCAGGAGCAGCCATCAGTGACGGTTTTCTAGTGCTCAGCACCCACCCAGACAGGAAGAGAAAATGCCACTTTCCGAATTGCAGGAAGTTGACAAAGCCGAGGGTCCTTCCCTAATCCTCCTGGTACGAGCAGCCCAGACACTCACCAGGAGCACAACCCACCCAGAAACCCATCACAAGCCAGGGGACGGCCAGCGCTGCCCTGAGCCATCACCCCGCTGCCACCCAGCAGGGACGGGAGACATTTCCTGGGGTTTTGCACTGGACAGGACCGCACGGAGCTGCGACATGGTGGCCCCATCTCCTTCCCCACCCCCTGTGCTCACAGCCACCCACCTCCTCCCCGCTGGAGGGGAGCGGAGGCCAGGTCCAGCCCCAGGGTCAGCCGGAAGGGCGAGGGTGGGACGTGAGACACAGGGCCAAACTCCTGCAAGCAACGAGCACAGGGAACCGCTGGAAGAGCTGAGATGAGAGCAGAGCACCGGTGCCAAAGGGATATTCAATTTACAGTGTAAAAGCTTGGCTTGAATCTAGGGCAGATTGATTGCTAAAAAGCCAATTTTATTTAAATTAACTTCAATTTAAATTTCAAAAGCAGGAACACACTGGGTCTCTGGGTTATTAGACGCTATAATTTGGAAAGGGGCAATTTTCTCCTTTAGACGAGCACCACCAGTGGTGCTCCAGCAAATTGTTACTGCGCTGCAACAGCCGAGCCAAAGCTAAATGAATTGTAAAGTATGGCTGCATTTATTGTGTTACTCAAACCCAGGCATCCCAGGATGCAGAGAAGGAGCAGCACTGCTCCAGATGTGAGAGGTGATGAAAAGCCAAGGGACGGAGCCCACTGGGAGGGACAATCGCTTTTGCTGGGCTACCAGCCCCTCACACATACACATCTCTGGGCACAGCACGGCAGGCACAGCACAAGCTTACTTGACCCATGTGTGTCCCCTTCTCCTGGACACTGGCAGAGGAGCATGCCCCAACTCCATCCCCAGACTCCACGCCACCGTGGCCAGCAAGTGCCAACTGGTGGTGGAGGAGGCTCAGCGTGGCTGAGACCGCACCAGTGCCTGAAGACCCCCCAGGATCACTAAATAAAGCAAGGTGCAGCCTGGGGACCTTGAGGTGAGATGGTCCAAGCCCGGCCTCAGCCCCACGCTCACCGGCACCGCCAACACGGCACCTGCAGAGCAGCACTCCAGCGCAGCCCTTCAGCCCTCCATCCGCTGAGCCCCTGGAAGCGGGACGTGCAGCGCTGCCGTCCCCACTGCGGGTTCTCCCCAAGGCCAGGCAGCACGACAGCCACCCAGCAGCGCCGTCCGCGGAGCTGCCCCCCACCCGCCACAGCAGCACTGCCAACCCCCAGCCAGCCGCCTCCATCCCCGGGGGTCAAACAACTACAGCGCGGTGACAGGGAAGGTGTCCCGAGGCAGCGCAGTCTGACGGGCCCTACCTTCATCCGCAGCGCGTCGTCACACTGCGAGTGGTTGGAGACACAGGCGTAGCTGGAGGGGCACCAGTGACACTTCCACCTGGTCGAGAGGCAGCTGGTGCACCTGAAACAGCAAAGGCGCAGTGAGAAAAAGCGGATTTCGGGATGCGCAGGGGAGCCAAACCTGCCAAGCCATGCAATCGATCTTCATACATTGTCTTTAGTCTTTAATGGTGCCCAGAAAAACCCATGGCAGGCGCCAGTTTTGAGGGGGGACGCAGGCATAGCCCATCATCCCCAACGCTACTCCGAGGGCAGCTCCAGGGCATCACCGTCTGCGATGCCACAGCAGACCAGAAGCCACTGGCTCCAGCTCCTCCCCTGCTTAGTGAAAAATGCTTTTTTCCCCAAAAAATGCTCTTTCCCCCATCCGACTCCCTGCGGAGCCAGGCGGGCTTGTGCCTGACGAAGCACAAACTTGTGCACCAGTCCCAAGCACAACTACAGGCTGAGTGGAGAATGGATGGAGAGCAGCCCTGAGAAGGATTTGAGAGTGTTGGTGGATGAGAAGCTCAACACGAGCCGGCAATGTGAGCTGACAGCCCAGAAAGCCCCCGGCATCCCGGGCTGCATCCCCATCAGCGTGGCTAGCAGGGCGAGGGGGGATTGTGCCCCTCTGCTGCGCTCTGCTCTGGGGAGACCCCCCT
>NW_009647846.1:3473089-3495866 GCF_000708025.1 Charadrius vociferus
GGTGGTCAAGGCCAGGTTGGACGGGGCTTGGAGCAACCTGGGCTGGGGGGAGGTGGCCCTGCCCAGGGCAGGGGATTTTGGACTTGATGACCTTTAAGGTCCCTTCCAACCCAAATTATTCTATGATTCTATGAAGGCTCTCCCCCACGGTTTGTGCAGGGCGTTGGACCACTGGTGGGCAGGACACAGGGATCCCCCATTGCTACACTCCTGAAAGGCAGATGGCTTTTGGCTTTCTGTGGGTGGCCCCAGAGGAGGGGCACGCAGCTGCCCCCACCCAGGCTGGCGGGGCAGAGAGAGCAGAGGGGACGCACACACCCCCCCACTGCCCCACAGACCCCCGGGGATCGCTGCGGGGACTGGCTCTGCTGCCGAAGGGTTAACAGAACAAGCTTTATATAAAAATATTAGTCACGTTTAAAAAAACACCAACATGTCCAGATGGCTCGAGGCGCTGCGAGGACCCTCCCTTGTAAATCCCTGGCAGCGCACCCGCTACCAAATCCCCTGCCAAATCCTGCCAGGCCCCGGCCGCCCTGCCGGCAGGGAGGGAGGCTGCGCTCCCCCTCCAGCCCCGCACGGGGGACCCTCGTCCGGCTGCGCACGTGCATCCTCCCAACCTCCAGCCGCTCCACCTGCCTCCATCGCCCGGTGCCACGCGGCCAGCATGGCACGACCCGCACCACGCCACCACCCGCCCGCGGTGGCCCGCACACCATGCCAGGCCCCGGCCGCCCTGCCGGCAGGGAGGGAGGCTGCGCTCCCCCTCCAGCCCCGCACGGGGGACCCTCGTCCGGCTGCGCACGTGCATCCTCCCAACCTCCAGCCGCTCCACCTGCCTCCATCGCCCGGTGCCACGCGGCCAGCATGGCACGACCCGCACCACGCCACCACCCGCCCGCGGTGGCCCGCACACCAGCGTCACTTACGCTCTCTTCGGGTAAATGTTTCCAGTTCTTTTGCAATCGTAGATGGTGAAATTGGCCCGGATAATGTTTTTGCTGTTGACCCGGAGAGCAGTTTCGACGACCACGTGGTCTGCGAGAATCAAGCCAAAGAATATTGGGTTGCAAGAGCCTCTCGCTTGCGCTCACGCTTAGAAGACAAGACAGACCCTTGGGAAAACAAGGGCTAAATCTGATTTGTTTTCTCTAGGGCTTCCTCCGAGCTGCATTTCAGAGCTTGGACCATTCATCTTTCACCCTCTGACTTTCAGCTCTTCCCTCTTAAATCAACGCTTTACATCACCCTCCCCAGAAAAGAACATTGCGACTTTCAGCAGAAAATTCCAGCGTGTTGTGCAAGTGTTAATTAGCAGAGTTAATTATTGTCTTCGCTTACAGTTGGTGCTAAATGATACTTTAAAAAAAATGTGGTAATTAAAACATGTTAGTTATCATGTTTTAAAACCCCGCTCACTTTCCCCATGACAACAAACCCACAGAGAAGAGTGGAAATCCCTTTTTTGGCTACTTAACATGCTATACTAACTCCCCCTCCCCCAGAATTGCTTAATTTTTTTTTTTCTTTGCAATTTTGCCATATAAGCACCAGGGACAAGAGACAATGCCTCTTTCAGAATATGTACAATAAATCAGCGCATTGGATTCCAGAAATTCATTTGGACATTGCCATAACCAACAATACAGAACAGTTAATGATCTCCCATTCTTTGCATAGCTAGGGAGAAAAACAATGCAGCTTTATAAACTTGCATATGAAAA
Source organism: Charadrius vociferus (assembly GCF_000708025.1). Taxonomy (NCBI): domain Eukaryota; kingdom Metazoa; phylum Chordata; class Aves; order Charadriiformes; family Charadriidae; genus Charadrius; species Charadrius vociferus. The sequence goes on from NW_009647846.1 coordinate 3,474,814, forward strand.
GTGGGATTTTCAAAAGGACTGCCTAATTCTTCTACTGAAGTCAGCCATCTTCAATAGGGCATTCACTCCAGGCTTGAAAGATGAAGATTTAACAAGCACCCAAGTCTGGAATGAAGCATCGACCTTCTCAGAAGGAGCTATAAAACGGAGCTGTCTCCACCGCTAAGCGACCAGTCTCAGCCCTGGTCAGCTCAGCCGTCAAGGCTCGGTTGACTTCAACCAGCACTGCAGGTGCTCATCACCTCCAGAATGCAGCTCCACGGAGCCTCAAGGAGGGCATCCTGCTTGGTACCACCTGAAAACAGGGGGACACCAGAAGACCTCAGTCTGGCTTTTAACTGCATGAACGGGATTCAGAGTTTCTGAGCTGCCTTTAGGTACACACTTGCTCTTCTTTCAGAACTTCTCCTGAAAGGTAGCGCATGTTTGGGAGGTAAATTAAACAAAAGCAATTGAAAAGATCAATATAAGTAGCAACATTATTCCCCCAGGGCTAAAACATTATTTTTTAGTACTTACTAAATCTAATCCAGAAGCTCAAACCAGATAAATCTTAACAAAATAAGTACATGAACTGGCTTTTAAAATCTGACGTTTAAAACAAAAATTGATAGATTTGAAATACTGTCAAATTCATGTTAAGATGGCAGAAACTCCCACGCTTTAAAGTCATACGCCCTATAAAACACAAGCAGCTTGGGTCTTTTTTCCCTGTATGCATTATCTGCACACACAGTTGGAAAAAGAAAAAAAAAAGCCTCTGAAAATTATGTCCACAAAAGTGGTTAGAATGAACTGAGCTTGTTTTCCTCTACATACCTTGGTCATCTGGAAACGTTGGATATTTCTCGCGTGGAAGTAAACTGCAATAAATAAATTGGTTTACATAATCTCCAGCAACTCTGGCTACCGTGTGGATATTATTTCCATAGTCACATGAAATATTTGTTCCATTCAGGTTTGGGATAGTCCCATTTATTTGTATTATCAGGACCTATATTTGGACAAAAAAAATAATCAGTTGTTATGACAGAAAATCATATTTACGATTTGTCAATGTTTTACAAGCTTCTCATAGGCTAGCAATGCCAAAATAGCTGTTTCCTTTCATTTTATGCACTTTGAGCTCCCAAAAGCCATCCACACACAGAGCCTCGCTTCGGCAGCACGAGCTGTGTCACCAACAACTCCGGCAGCTGTAGCTGGCGCGATAGCGGCCGGCAGGGAAACCCAGCCCCGGGCTCCCTGGGAGCGCGCCGGGAGGACGCAGAGGCTGTGCCCTCTCAGCTGCCCCGGCTGTCCTCGCCCCGCGCCGCCCGCACACCCCCATCCCGCAGCCTCCTGGGCTGGAGGAGGAGGAGGAGGAGGAGGAGGAAGAGCAGAATAAAATCAACCCCTGTTTCTGAGTGTCCAAACCTCCCAGCTTGCACCCGTCCGTACCAGGGAGAGATGCTGGGGCTGTCGAGCTGGCTGGACCCCGCTGGGAGGGCTGCGGGCGGCCGAGCGCCTGCGTCCCCCGGCACACAGGGGCCGAGCAGGTGGGCTGCAGGGGCTTCTTTCTGCCAACAGCCTCCGAGGGGGAGGGACAGGAGGTTTTGCAGAAAGGGAATGCTTTTGAGGAGGGTGACTCAGGAAAACGCACGCCCATGTGCTGGGCTGGCTTCCCCTGCCATCAGCGGGGGCACTCCCCAGGGACCCCCAGCCCACTGCTCCTGCGCGGCAGGAGCAGAGCCGGACCGCAGCCAGGGTCCCGCGGGACCCCTCTCCCCAGCTCCAGGCTCAGCCACAACCGCTGCCGGTTACGAGCGATTTCCCCATCTTAGGGCTGGTCGAGAACTTTGGCACAGAGTTTTCTGACATTGGGAGAGGGTTTGTCTTTAAACGAAAAACATTTTGCTGAAAACATTTAAAATATCACTAAAATACTGTTAAAAATAGCAACAACACAAAACCAGAAAATGAGTTGATTTAGCTGTCTGTAGCTGACCATATTTTGAAATTTTGCAAATCTCTCCAGCATGTTTAGTGTAGCGGTGTTTGAAGTCCCATTTACCGACAGGCTCAGCAGCCCCCGTCCTGCCGGCTTCCAGCGTGCTGAGGCACAGGAGGTCACCCCCAGGCCCTCTTGGGGACCTTGGTCCAACTCGGTAGCATAGAACAGAGCTCAGCATCCCCACGACCCACACCAGAGCCATGTGGAGCTGTGGTACAACGCTAGAGGAGCGTGGGTATTCAGCAGCCCTGAGAGCAGGTAACGACTCTACGGGACACTGCACATGATTAATTTGGTATTCACATCAAACACACCGGGTTCTCTTTGTCGATATTAATCTCGGGCTCCAAGATGGTCATGGAAGGGCACTGCTGCACTCCTTCGCTTGCACTCGCCCAGAAGTTGGCCCCTGTGAAGTTCATGCACTCGCGCTGCAGAGAACACCTGCAATGAACAGGGGAACAGTTTGTGGCTGATTATTTTTAAAGCGGGTGATAAAAATGTCGGTTTCCTTGTGAGGGAAGATCCTGAGAAAATCCTGTGCCTACATCTTTTTCCTCCATCCATGCAGCTAAGCCTAAAGCTTTGCTGCTATATTTAAAGTGTCTGGTTGCCACGATAAGAGTGCGTACTCCCACCTCCGTACGCATCAACGGAGCACCAGGATTCAGGGTAAGCGAGAGCAGGCTAGGCTGAACCAGGAACCGAGGAGGAGAAGGTGACATTTTGTCCAACTTCTTCAATTTGTAAATGCAGAGTCTAATTTTGTACATCCCTTTTTGAGTGCTGATTGTCTCCTACTCACAAACAATAATTGCGAGGGCAAAAGATGGTCTTTAACAGGGTGTTGGCTCTCTCAGTCCCATGGTTGGATGCCTGCAAGACATTCTTTGCACTGGCAGCCAACGGCAGCATAACAATGCCGCTACAGTGAAATCCTGGCTCTGAAGAGTACCCAACCGTTTCAGACCAGATGCAATTGATTTTAGAAGCACGTATTTCATAAGGAATGGACAAAGACTAATGGTAGCGTGACTGTGTGGAAACATACAAGGCACCAGAAGTCCTTGCCCAGGCTTGAAGGCCAAAGGACGCGCCGAAGCGCACCAGGACACAGCCAGTCCTACCTGGTCTCCATGGTGCACCACCCGCAATAGGCGTCAGCAGCGGCCAGGCACTCTGTGCACGTCGAGTACTGGTTGCAGGCAGCCACCTTCACCCGCGTCATCTGCACGACAACAGCACAACTGCTTCCAAATGTTCTACACCACCACAGAAACACTCAACCTGACCGGGATGCTCCGGCGCAGCCATGCGTCGCTAGTGACGAGACACCAGAGCTTTGGGCTGCTCTACCCATTAGCCTGGACATCATCCTTCCAAACCAGACGATGAGGAGCAGACCCTGGCACCGCCACCCTCCGCCCCACACCGCTCAGGGGCGGGTGCTCGGTGTACGACCAGCCCGCACAGGGACCAGCACAGTCAGCTGCCCCGTGCCCTCAGCAGAGCCCGTCCCAGCCCAGGGCACGCGTGCCCCAGCACAGGGGAGGATGCCCGAGGGACGGGGCTTGCTGCTGCCCCAGCGGCAGCACTGAGCTGAGCTGCTCCTTTTCAGCTGGCGCCTTGGCAATAGCTGTGTGATGGTCAGGCTACGGAGAGCCACGCCACACCTTCCTGATGCGTCAGATGGAGATGGTTTCACAGCTCGTCCCTCCCTGTGAAAAGCTCTCACTCAGTCCTGCAGAAAGCGCCTTTCTAGACAGAGTTGAATGCTGTCTGCCTGTTTACAAAATGACCAGAAAGCAAAATCCCACAGGAAACCTTAATTTGTAAAGAAATCGAAGTACCTCTGGGGACTTGCTCAGCAGGAGCAGTTGGAGGGAAAGCATGTGTGGGTTTCTGCTTTTTCCTCCCTCAATTTCTAAACATTTGGGAAAGGAAACCAAGTGGTTTGGTACAGCAGGGACCGAGAATGAGAGGTGCTGAAAGCCCTGAGCTCCCACCAGGCGAGCGCATCCTCGGCCTGACCCCGCTTGACCCGCAGCACTTTGCTGCTCCCCAGCCCTGCGGTGCTCAGCACCCCCGCAGCCCCATCAAGCTCCCACAGAGCTTCCCAGGGTGCTAATTCCACCAAAGAAACATTAACTTGTCTGGTTTACTGGAAAAGAAACAGAGGAGAGCATCCCAAGTGCTGCACTGGGTGTTTGATCGAGCCCGAACAGGATGCACGGCACAGCGCAGGAGCTGAGCTGAGACAGGCTGAAACATCGGCTAAAGAGACATCCCGGGGGGGTTCTGTGAAATGATAATGACCAATCTGCAGGGAGTTAGGGCTTGGAAAATATAAATGCAACATATAACATTTGTGGCTGTGCATCTGTTTTGACAGATTAAAATGTAATTCAGGACAAACCACCAGCGCCTGGAGCGCTCAGCTCTTGTCTTCCTCCTCTGCTCACTTGATGGAGATGAGACCGTCTGTTTCTACCTGCTGCGGCGTTCCTGGTCTCCGCAGAGAGCCCTCCTCCCATGCAGCCCTCCTGCTGGGCAGGCTGAGCAGAAACCTCCCCTAAGCATCATTTCTGACAGGCAGACTTTTTGTCTGTAGGACCTCCTAAAAGCCTCCTTGAAGACTGTGTACCGTAATTTTCAGGTTTCTACACAGGAAAAATCTGTGCTTATTTCTGCACTCCTGTAAGTGGGATCGGTTTTGACATCTTTCACTCTTTACCTTGCCACCACAAAGACGAGAAAGCCTGACAAGCTGCTCTGCTCAGCGTGACCCCCACCCCATGCAGGAGAACGGACAGGCACAGGCACTCCTCCAAAAGCCCTCTGACACCTCAGCCAAGGCTCTGACCTTCTCGGCTCTGGCCATTAATGTTAAACCAAGTTTTATTGTCCATTCCTGATCCCCGCTTAGTGCTGAACAGTAAATCAAGTGCATGACGCTCAAAGGCTATTTGGCTGAAGACTAAAGATCTCACCTGGTAAGAGGTCATCAGATAGAGGTAGGTGGAATCAGAAGGGTCGAACTGCATGATGGGGTGGACAGGCTCTCCGTAAGCCACCGAAATGGATCTCCTGCTAATAACCTTCATGGTACTGTCCAGATTTATCTGTAGCGTGAGAAGAAGCCACTCATTGAGACCATTTTTCAAACACTATGGGGAGAACATTATTTTTCCTCAGTTATAAACAAGAGTCAAAGCGGTATCTAACAGTGTTCCACATTTTCAAGCGCTGTAAATCTCCACACACTTCGCAAGCTGCACACACAGAGCTTTACGGAAGGCCAGTGCTGTGCCACAGGGAAGGCACTGAGTGGTCCAGAAAGCCCGGGCCATGGCCAGGAGCCCCGCTCGATGACGACCAGCCCTCACAGCCCTCGGTCGCTCCCATCACGAGGCTGCCTGCAAAACTTCTCGTCGAAGGCTCTGCCCAGTGCACGGCCGTTTGCAGCCGGCCAGAGCCGTGTTCCTCTCGCTTCACCCTAATGTAAGTGGCACCAGCCTTCAGCCCTCATTACATACATATGTGCATTTCTGTTACAAAGAACACCGCATTTCCAAAGCTTAATGAAAACCAGTGGAGACCAGCAACGGGGCTGTACAACATGGCATCCCCTGCTCCCTGCATATCTGAAAAATAAGTGTTGTCACCCCTGGCCAAAAGAAGCTTTTATCCCTGCTAGCTCCAGAAGACCGTGGCAGCTGCCGCAAGAGAGCCGAATCCTACCTTGCCTCATGAATCACCAGCTGAAGCGCTGGCAGTGATGGAAGAGGCTGCAAAGCATCAGCCTGCCTTTCAGATCCCAGAATGTCTTGGCATTTGACTTGAAAACTCAGCAAATTAAATGTGGCATTGCTGAGAGGAAATAACAATAGGGCTACACAATTTCGCGTGACAGTCACTTTTCAGCTTAAAACAGAAAGGGAGCGAGGAAAATTCCTACCTCCTTCCTAGCAAGGGAAGGCAATCATTGTAAGGACCAAGCGTGCCTCTGCTCTCTAAAGTCTGGATTAATTAATTAACATAGGATTAATTAATTCTTACACTAGAGCAGCACCGACATGTCCTAGTAAGATAGCACAAGCTCAAAGCAGAGGGCTTCCCTCTGCTCAGAACCATATGCAAGCACTGCAAGCTGCTGTGCAGAACAAGAAGGGAACTGTCATTATCCCCATTAGAAGCTGGCTATCCACAAGCTAAATAATTTGCCCGGGATCACCCAAGATGCCCATGCACCGAGTCCCGATGCCCTCCACTTTAGCTGTGTGACCATCCCCTCTCCCTTCTTGCTGAGCTTTGCTCCACACTCGGCTGTTTCTCGGCGCCTGTCCCAAGGTGCCTCTGCCTCCCGCTCCTTTGCCCCGCGCTCTCACTGCGCAGGCACCTTCCCTGCACCCCCGGGAGAGCCACGGCAGCGCGGCAGAGACCACCAGCGCTCTTGCAGGAGCAGGGCTGGGGTGAGCTGGAGGACACGTGCTGGACTGGCAAGAGCCGAGTGGGCTGTGCTCTGGGTAACCCCACCACAGCACCTCCTCCACAGACCCCCAGACCCGGACACGTGGGGACCCGCCGTAACAGACCCTTCCCACTCCCGTCTCCTCCGAGGGCACTGCACCACTGCGCCTTGCCCTGGCCACCGCTTCCCCAGCGCTGTTCTTCCTTTAATGACTGCTGGACGTGGCACTGATAATGGCCCTTACGAAATGCCCGTCTGCGGCCTATCTGATTAATTCCCCATACATACCCCTGGCAGCCATAATTGCTGCTGGCGGGAGCTGGTCGAGCGCTATTTCTGCCCCTTTGCTGTCTTTTCTCAGGCAGCAAATCTGAATGATAACTCACGCAACGTATCTTGTATCCCGTGCCAAATAGCAAGGAGCCCCGAAGGTAAAAGGGCTTCTGGTTATGCAGCTGTGTTGCAGAATTAGATTAGAGCTATCTGAGCAAATTATCCCAGCAAAGGGTAGCCAGGAGCCTCTCCCTAATGGAGGCTCAGCCGATAAGGCTGCTTTCTCAGAGATGATAATGGAAGCAGAGCTGTTAATACTGTGTGAACACGGGCTGCGCTGCGTGTGGCATGTGCCTCTCCAGCCCCGTGCACCTGGATGGGGTGCCAGTTTCCTCCCACCCCCACGAATTACCTGTCCCTGCGGGCAAAAATCAAAGCAGTGAGTTTCTTTGTGATCGTTCCCGCATTTCTGCCAGGAGCACTTGGATGCAAGGGAAGAGATTGGATCAGTTTTCTTCTCTCCAAGCATTTTGATCCAATATTCCACATTATGCAGCACCAACCCCAGGCTGAGACAAAGCAGGTATCAGCCATGTCTCTGCTCCAGGGCTTTTTTCCCCCTCTCATGGACTTTCGATGCTGAGAGTACACCAAAGTGTTGCGACTGGCTGGAATCAAAACTTTCTTTGGCAAACTTCAAGCGCTAAAGTTACTAAAACCTTGGCCCTGCATCTCGGCTCTGGAGCCAGGGTACTGCATTGCCCTACGCTGCCTTTGGCACGTTATCTAAAACAGATACTCCGCATGGATTCACACCTGCTTTGGACTCAGCTGAGATGAAGCATCTCTCGGTGACTCCCTTGTCTACATGGAGCCTTCAAAAGCCATCAGCTCAGAGGAAGAATTTATTAGAAGAGCTGTTAATAATTAAATGCTGCACAATAACATTTCCAGCATAGGGTTCATCAAGAACACCCCGCTCGCATGGCAGCCTTGAACAGTAATTAACGGCCACCAGTCACCAGGCAGCATACATCACTGTACAGATTACGGCAGCATCCAATTACTTCTTCGTTGCCAAACGAAGGCAGGTGCTCAGACAAACTTGACAACAGACGCTGTCCTCTGTGCAAAGCAGAGGCGCGGGAAGGGGAAGCCCGACCGTCCCCCGTCCCCCAGCCCTGCCGTCCCCGTGCCAGGGCTGCCGGGCTCCACTTGCCTTCAGGAGTCCCCCGCTGGCGGTGCCCAGGAACACCACGGTGTAGTTGTTGATGTTGGCCACCGCCACTGCCGTCCGGCCGCTGTAGGTGAAGACGGGGGTCGCTGTGACGGGGTTCACAATGGCCAGCGGGTGCTGAAGGTGCGCTGCTCCACAGTCCAGCTGCTCCGGCTGCAGCTGCGGAGAGACACACATGTCAACGGGCTGCGGCAAACCCCAGCGTGTCCCCGCACCGTCACCGCCCCGGGGCTCAGGGCGGACAAACTGCTGATGGCCCCACTGTGCCCGGGGAGAGCTCCTCACTACCGCGTCGTGGAATGGGAAAATGTAACGGGTTAATACAGGAGCGGAGAGCTGTAAAAAGCCTCCTTTGTGCTTGCCAGATCTACCCCCCGAGACAAACGCAGACTGGGCTTTGCTGGAGATGAACTGCCGGAGGAGCTCTGCCCTTGACCATGCTATGGGGCAGCACCGGCATCGCTGCCGGAGCCGTCCGGGTGCTGCGCACCCCGGGAGGGTGTCCTCCAGCCAAACACCCATTTACTGCCACAGCATCCTCACCTCAACACAAAAGTCTGGTGCGACAGTAAAAGGGGACAAGGGGGCTCCTTGCACCCCTCTCCCACCAAAGCAGTCTGAGGTCTCCTCTCCAGCGCAGCGCTGGAAGCCCCTCGCCGGCGGGGGCTGCACCGCAGAGGAGGTCTATCAGCCCACCAAGGATGAGCCCTCCGCAGCGACCGCCTGCCCTGGCAGAGGGGTGGTCCCAGGCCCCCCGGCACGGCGACGGGTCCCAGCACTCGGGAACACACGGAGCCGTGCTTAGCCGGGGCAGCTGCAAGCCCACAGACGTCTCCAGCTCCTTCCCTCTCAAACAAAAGGTGAGGCAAAAAGTTTCTCTGATGAAAGAACTCAAAATATTATTTCCCTGCAAGAAAGTGAGGAAGTGACTGAGAACAGAGCCAAAGGAGCGGGGCGAAGCTTGCTGGCGACTCTCAGGACTGTAAATCCTGGCTCTGATCTTGCTGCTACTGCAGTCAACAGCAAAATTTCCACTGGTCTTCCACTGGGATGGCATGGGATGGAGGAGCCACTGTCTCAGAGGAAGCACCACACTGCAGGACATGGAGGGAAGTGCAGCGGCTGCAAAACTCTGCCCAGAAACGCTGGAGCCACCGACCCCGTCCAGCCTCAGCCCACAGCCGCTGAGGGGAACACGTACAGCTGCGCACAGGACCACAAGATGTCCTTTCTTCGCCTCTGGTTTCTGCTTTCAAGCTGTTCCTCAGCGCTCTGGGGGAGGGTGAACTGCCTTTGCGACAGAAAAGTTCACCTCAAGACAGCAGGAGCGCAGGTGCCGCAGCTCCGGTGGGCGCCCGGCCCCGGCACCAACCGCGGCGGTGAGCGGCACTGCCAGCGCTGGCCCCAGCGGATGAGCCGCCCCCACCAGGGCTGGCACCGGGGACATGAGGCCGGTATCGAGGCTCCCGTGCCGATTTGCCACCGGGTGCCAAGGGGCGACGGCAGAGGATAATTGTTAAGGACTCCTCATGTGAGGCCTGTCTGTGAGCACTCGGCTCATTTAGCCCAAAGCAAGACAACAGACTTTGCCATCCTGTGCTAAATTAATTAGCGCAGTTGCTGCATGACAGCAGCATTTGAAAACGGGAATGATGCCTCATATTCCTCCTGCCCTGCTGAGATGCACCCAAGATTTATGACCACTCTCACCCTGAATCCTCTGAGACTCTCCTTATAATTTCTGCTCAGGCAACGTGGATGGATTCAACAACGTCTGAACATCACAACAGTCTCGCTGCCGACAATTTACCTGCTGTCACTCCTGCAGCAGCTTTTATGAAGTGCTGTGGGTGCAGCGAAAGTCGCTCAAATGATGGGCATGTTTCAAGGGCCATTACCACATCTTCTACGGTGTCATTTCAGGCTCATCTGAAGAGACGCCGCAATTGCGCTGTCGCCCTTCCCGGGTGCGGGCATGCAGCCGCAGGGCTGACGCGCCGACATCTGCGGGTCCCCGCCGGCTGCCTGAGAGCACGGCAAATTACGGCCCCGACCGCGGGAGGCGCTTACACAGAACTCGAGACAGGAGAGCGCTGGCAGACTGCCACCCACACCCCTAAAACTAAGCACATTTTACACCTTACTGAACTCAGTTGTAACGTGGCTATTCCTCCCAAAATAATCACCAGGAGTGCTAATTTAAGCAGAACAAATGCAGGGATTTGGGGCTGTATCTGTTCAGAAACCGGACCACGTGCTTCCACCGGGCAGAAGTCGACAGCCAGCCTGTTTGGCACAGGCCCCCCTCCCTGGGCTGAGTGCACCAGGGCCTGTATTTTAATTCCCTTATTATCGCTATTATTTCACTAATGGAACCAGGCTAAATCTTCAGCTCTCCCCTCTCTTCAGCCCGTTTAGGAGATTAGGCAAATCTTCAGGCTTTGTGCTGAGCGCGTGGGACCCGGGCAGGACCACCGCTCTGACCCCGGGCTGGGGCGCAGCTCCCGCCTCGCGCCTGTGCCCCCTCCCGGCCACGGCCACGCGTCTTGCGTTGGTGCCACACCACAGCAACACGTCCCTGGACAAAAACGGGAAATAAACTTTCTAAAACCCAAAACGTATGTTAAGCATCGGGGCTGTGTCTCCGGGGACGAGGGATGGTGTCCTCTCGCCGGACCACCACAGGGCTGGTGACCTCTCTGCAGCGGCCGCGGGTGGTCCGTGGAGGGGCAGTCGGCGTGGGGTGCGCAGCCCTGGCACTGCCCCCTCCCCCTGTCTGCCTGGGAGAAGACAGCAGCAAACCCCACCGGGATGGGTGTCAACAGAGGCAGCGCGCCGCTGCAGACGCGTCCAGGGCTCACGTCCCTGCTGCGGGACCAGCACAAGCTGGGTCCCCTCCACGAAGCCAGCCTGACCACGGTGCCCTGCGCCCCGGCAAACGCCAGACCCCACATCCACTGCTGCTGCCGGTCACATCAGATGTGAAGCAACAAAGACCAATTTCAAAAACTTTCTCTGCTAAAGCGAGTGCCAAGCAGGAGGTGACACGCTCGGAGCTGCAGCTCGGTTCACACGGGACCGAGACAAAAGGATCAAGTGCTCTGGATGCAAGTGACTTTGCAAAATGCCTTTTGCAGTTTTATGGCTTTTCGTTCTATTAAAAAATAAAATCGCAGCCCAAATTCTTAAGTGTGCATGTTTCCTCCTGTAACTGGGCAACACAATTTTTTATACCACACCGAGGATACGGCTAGCCGTTCCTGTTCCTGAGGGAATGGCCCCTTCCACTCACAGCCAGACCCTTAGAAGTGTCCTTGGGTTTATTTGTTTGTCTTGGGGATGATTATGTCTCGCCCTTCTTCATTACTCTTTACAGTATTAACCACCTGAAGCTCACAAGGCCCTTCGTGCCGGGACACCAAGCGCAGAGGCACCTCGGGGCGCCCGAGGGATGCTCAGCCCCCCGTCCCCGCAGCAGCTGCGCGGGGAGCCCCTACCGGCCTCTGCCCGGGGGATGCGGCCCTTTCTTCTCACAGGTGGCCGAAATCACGGGAAGTTCCTTATCTGCTGCGCCTGACTGCTTATAAATCATGCATTTGGGAGCTCGTATCAGCGCAAAGTGTTTTCCACAGTAAACAGGACGTAAGTATTCTAACACAGGCCAGGCTTTATTTTGGCTGCATACATCCTTCCTCTAAAACACCTTTTTTCAAATGACATCAGCGCTTCCGGCGGACGGGCAGGAGGGGACATATGGTGTTTCCCCCTGCCGGGTCCCAGGGTGGGGTGACACACGCTGCTGCTGTCTGCACACCACAGCGCCGAGGGGACGTCTCAGCCCTGCCGCGTTACGGTAAACAGGACACGGCCGAGTCACATCCTTCTGCCGGCACCAGGCAACCACTGCAGCTCGGGAAATCACACTTAAAGGCTGCGCTAAAAGGCTTCCTCCATGCGGAACGGGTTGAATCTCGCCCCGTCTTAAATCAAACTGCCCTACCCTGAAGTGGGGAAAGCATGAATATCAACTTTCTTCCAAAACAAATCTCTTTCTATCATCTGCATTTTAAAACAACCCTGTGGGCATTTATTGCATTGCCACTACTTTTCTGCTACACACTCTGGATACTCAGTAACTCACAGAAATATCGGGCGAGTCTAGATCCGAATCCCTCTGCACCCAAAACATCTGACTGTGCCACTTCGACGCTAACGAAGAGGGCGCACGCTGGAGACGACCCCCAGCCAGCACCAGCCGAACAGTGTGGCTGTCACCTGCGTGCCCGCAAGAGGGGCATACTCGGGATTTTTGCAAAATTTCACAAGCCACGCAGATTAATTCAAAGCAAAGGTTCGTCTGATTAACCCCTGAGCGCCATCGCAAAAACAAAGCGGGACAGAGAGAAAAGATTTCCAGCCACATCAGAGCTCAAGAGTTCAGCTATTTTCACGGAGCAAGTTCAGTTCTTTATCCCAGGCCTAAAAAGAGCAGAAAAAGCAATTCCCCAGAATTTCCATTACAGCGCAGCAGCGGCAGGCGTGCAGGATGTCCCCGCGGGAAGGAAGTCTGCTGGAAACAGAAGGAGGAAGAGGAGTGGTGAGGCAGCACTCAGGAAAACCATGAAACCTACTGATTTCTGCATCCTGTGTTTGTGACCTTAAAAATAGTTCTTAAGCAAAGACGGGGTTTATTTCTGAATCAAAAGCGGGCTGCAGTTCAGAAAAAAAAAAAGCCCTGCAGCCTCTGCCTTCAGCAGCGCATTTCTGACTGCTGCGTCGTCTCCCAAACCTTCGCGAGCAGCAGTCGGTGGGAAGGGACTCCGGCCCCTTTCATGCATCGTATCAGAGCGGATTAAAGTGTTGGCTTCCAGCACGCCTGGAGTCCTGGGAAAATGACACAGCCAGCATCCGATAATCCGCTCCAAACTTGTTGATTTGTGGGACTTAGCCATCGTCTTCATAGGCTCAAAATTTGGCAGTTGCTGCTACACAACTGACATTTTCAGGCCATTAAAGTCTGCGATAAAAGGGCTCTAGTTTTATCTCTCGCCATCCTTAACATAAACCATTAGGCTTTTATTAACATTTAGGTATGACTCAGGGAAATCTCCGATCGCAGAGAGAATATTCAAAATAATCTGGATACTGCCGGAAGAGAACAGCTGGACATGGGCTCCAAGTTGAACCGTAGAGAGATGCTAAAAACCAACGCTGAAATATTGCAGCCCATAGGAAAAGGGGCAGAGTAGGAGAGGGTGGCAAGCTGTCCTGGGCGCATCAGGAAGGCAGAAAGCACAAGCCCTCCTCTGTGCCGCGGAGCCCAGACGGGCCGGGAACCCCCCCCGGCAGAGCCCATTCATGCCGGAGCCCCCCCGCGCCGCCAGCAGTTTGTACACACAATCACGCGTTTTATCTGCTGGAGTGTCGCAACCAGAGCTGTCAAAACCAGGCTTTTTGGGATGCCTGGAGGAAAATGTCATCCTCAGAAGAGGACTGTACTGTTAAGGCACTTGAGATGTAAGCGGTCTCTAATTGCAGCGCTGCCGTGAGGGCAGGCATTAGCACAGAGCTCCTCTAACTCTTCCCATCATATTTTTTAGGCAACGGGAGGCAAATCAACACGCACTCTTGGCCAGTCGAGGCACTCGGGCTGAGAACCTCTCATAAAATGAATCTTGCTGAATTTTCTCAAGAATCATCCACACTAAGCAATCAGCAACCCCACTGCATAGCAGACATCCTTAAAAAAAAAAAAAAAAAGGCTTAAAATGAGATTTGCACCCTGATTTCACTGCTCACTTAGACCACAAGTTTCCCGAGCGAGGAAGTGGCAGTTTTGCTGTGTTTTTCTCATTAAAGCCACCCTTGGCCGGCGGCGGTCCGCAAGCCACCAGTGTGACACCAGTAACGGGCTGTGCAAACACCCGTCTGTGTGCTCGCAGTGGCAACCGGGACCTGTCCTGCCGCGGGGAGCCACAGCCAGGGCTCAACCACACCAGCGGCTTTTCCAGCCCAACAGCATCCCGGCACGGCGGGGGCAGAGTCCCGGGGGTAAATCAGCAACCACCTGACCAACGCCGGGGGGCCCATCGATGTCCATGGGACCTCCCAAATGGTCCCCCCGGCAGCAGCCCTCGGGACCTCTCCTGCAGACCTCCGCGCTGGTTCCTGCGCTGGGAAACCACCACGACACACGTGCAGCCCCGTGCGCCTCACCCCGACGCGGGTGACGGCTGTGACGACTATCGCCTCCAGCCCCACGTCGGGAAAGTTACCGTTTTACTGAAGGGGAGCAATTGCTAATGAAAAGCTATCACCAGATTCCCCCTGTGACACCCCTGCGAAGCACCGCTCCCCGGCCAAAGGCGCACCCCCCGCCCCGCAGCCAGAGGCACCAGCGGCAGAGCCGCACTGGCTGCGCGGCGAGAAAAATGACCGTGTCAGTGCACTGCTCCTCCTCCCTCCACCCCAGACAAATGTCACCCCCTTGCCAAAAAGCGTTCCTTCGGCTTCTGCAGAGCTCCTCATGCCTGGCAGCTTTTCAGCCTCTTATCTTCATTTTTATTTTACAGGATAACTTTTTTCCCCTGTCTTATAAAACTCATTCTTCCCTCTCCCTACTTTTCAACTCCAATCCTCTTCTTTCCCACTCCTAACATTCACTCTCAGCAGCTTCACGTGGCACGTTCACCTGATTAAAACAACCGAGGTATTCGGGCTTGTGTCCCTTACTCGAAGTGAGCAGAGCACAGACCGACGGCCGCTGGGGGTGGCAGGGCGCAGCAGGCACGCCGCACACAGGTGGTTCTCCTCAGACTTTTAATCTCCTTTGACTTGTTCTGCGCTGCACAAGACTTACTCCAGAACTGGCACGGTCGGAGGCACGCGATGCTCAGCAGCCCTGTGTGCCCGTGCCACCAGGACCCACCCTTCTTCGACTTCTTAGTTTTCGGCGCAGGTCGAGGCGCTCGCCCGGTGCGAGGTGAGGGGCTCGGCAGACCGCACGCCTGAAGCCAGACTTGGGGCCAGAACTGACCCGACAGGCTGAGCCCGTCAGCCCCCCAAAAGCAAAGGAGGAACTGTTTTCGGTGAGTCTGCAGGCACATGCCTCCAGCCAGCTCAAGGCCAAGCCTCCAACTCTTAGACACTGCCTGCATCTAAGCGGCTGCACGCTCGCCTCTGCCGCGGCCACAGACCTCAAACCGCCAGGGGGGAGGTGGTTTGAAACGCCGGCAGATGCTCTCAGCGCCGCGTCTCATCTCAGAAGGCAAAACCCAGCGGCGGCCCTGGGCAGACCTCATGCACACCGACTCGGCCACCGCCTGCAAGAACGCACCAGAAGACGGGGACAGTGCTGGGAACAGCTGGGTGGCAGGCGACCGGTCGCTCTGTGATGGTGAGGCCAAACCTGAGCAACGGCTCGGGCAAACACAGCCTTTCTGTGGCCATCCACCTTCCGCTGTACTGCTTCAGGTGCAGGAGGGAAGGGGGGGTGTCCTTGACGGAGACTTCCTCGGGGTGTTAGGGAGGATGTAACAGCTCCCACAAGTCCCCAGAGGCTCCGATGGTGGCACCGACCGCAGCTACACGGCGTGATTACCCCCTCGGTCCCCTCCGCCACCTCCTCCTGCAGGAACCGGCCAGACTCACGGCCACCCATCGCTCCGCAAGCCCCAACCGCGCCGTGCGGACTCTGAGGCTGAACTGCTGGTAAAGAGAGCAGAGGGCGACGTGGGCAGGACCTGCCCTGCACAGCCTTCCCCCAAAATGCCCTCCAGCACTGGTCCCCTCCCTCGCCTCGCACAAGCCGGGGTCCGGCACGCGCCGGTGCTTTGCCCTGCAGGGAGCTGTGGCAGCACGTGCGACTGCACGGGGAACTGCTCAGAGCACAGAAATATGAAAAAGTAGCAGTCTTTTAACTGAAATTGCACATCCTTCATGCTGCCAGGAAGACTGGTCAAGCTTATTATGTTAGCCTTCATCCTGCATTAAATACAATACTTCAGATTATACAACCAAATCCCCCAGGAATGGGCAGGCAGAGGGATTAGTGAACAACAGGCTCCAAAGGGGTTGTCATAGTCCAAACACCAAGCGTTTAAGCAGTGGGAGTTTGCACGTCCTTTAAATTCACCCCCGCTGGAAACGCCGCCCCTCTGCCCCACTCCCTGGGGATGAGGCGCAGAGCCGATCGGCCGAGCGCGCCTTGTCCCAAGGACGCCCGCACCGCTCTGAGAGCTGCACCACCACATCCCCCTCCAAACTGTTGGGAGTGAGACGCTTGATTTATTCAGGCTGTATTTTGTTAGCTGCTCTTTCCTCGGGAGAGCCCCCCCTTCCACCCCTCAAGCTGTGTTTCTCATTTATGTTGAGCTTCGGCTCCAGTAACCAACCCCAAACTATTCAAACCCCCTCCCACAGGGAGGAGTCCTGGTGAACCATGAGTTTGGCTCCTCGATCTTTGGGGGTTATTTTTTTATTATTGCTACTACTAACACTTAGCACTTTATGTGCTCAAAGTGCTCTGACGGCCTATCTGTGCAATTCTGGGCTGAAAAAAGCATCCATTAAAGTAACAACTTCTTACCTAACACAACTGGTCTTTTGCATGTGTCAGTTCAAATCTGCTTCATTTAGCAATAGTTTATAGTAAATGTTTTCCTGTATTTTCCTCATTAGTTCTGCCGAATCAATTAAGCTCTGAGATAATGAGCAGAACTTCTTTTATGCATCCTCAGTAAAACCTGCCTCTGAACAGCAGCGCTGCCCCACACTGCCGAGATGTCCCTCGTGGGTACCACCGCGCACATCGCCTGGCACTGGCGTCCAGGAGCAAAACAATGCTGCTTGCTCCCAGCACCCAGCCCGCCGCAGAAGTTTGGCATGGAAAGGTTAAAAAAGCCTTTTTGCTCATTAACCGAGCACTCCAAATGTAGAAGTGACCAAAGCATAAAGACGTGGCCTCCAGCAGACTCAGCTTCCCCAGCTCACAGGTGTATTCCTCTGCTCTGACACACAAGACCTCTGCCCTCATTCTGGGAACGGAAAAAATTCAAGTAAACAGGTTAAACGGATGGCTATGGAAAGTGAGAAGAACAAAGGTGTGAGCGCAGGTCCTCCAACCTGTGGCTAGCGCCTGGGCTCGCACAGTCTCCTCTCGCAGGTGGCATCTGCACGAAGCAAAAGACATTCTCCAGGCAGCTCTCTGAAAGCACTGTGCTTGTTGACTTGCCAGTATTGCACCTCTACAGTGTCGTCTTTGGAGGTCCTCCCTCCCCACCCTGTCCCCCCCCAATTAGGAAATTAGGATCAGCAGAATAATCACAAAATTTGTTAAAAATCAGCGGTCCTACTGGATTCAGCAACTGAGCATCTCTCTTATTTGGTAAGGGTGTGCAAAGCTTTCCTTTTCCCTACCATTCTATATTTTGCCTTCACGATTTGCAGAAGCTGGTGTTTCCAAAGCTGTGTGGAAAGATCCACTGAGCTCTGTATCTCGCTGTCATACCAAACCTCAGCGAACAGTGACACTACAGTTCAGAGATCCCAGGGACATAACACTGCAACCCCAGCTCCCGCCCAAAGCTTGAAACCTTTCTTCAGCAGCTCATCTCACAGTGGCCAAGTAGCCTTTCTGCAGCCAGGGAGCCCCAGCACGCCGCGGCAGATGGCATGCCAGCCAGAGTGCTCCCCTGGCAGCGCCAGTCCCGGGAGGGATGCGCAGGAGCTTCCACCCCTCCGCCATGTGGCTCAGCCCCGGGACAGACACCATTCACACCGAACGAAAGAGTGCGGAGAAGAAATCATCTGTATCAGTTGCTCTCCAGAGGCAGTTGTCTGTCCCCTCAAGTGGAGATTTAGCCACAATTTCCTTCCCATTTAGTGACCTGCCACACTGATTGTCGAAAGCCCAACCCGAGCCCACTCCCCACGTGAGCTGGTTCCCAGAGTGGAGTCCACCACTCTCGGAGGAGTCACGTGCAACAGCACACCAACCCTGGTGCACCGCTTGCAGTTCACATCTGGAGACGTACCGAAGGATGACTTTAAGGCCAGGCTGGATGGGGCTTGGAGGAACCGGGGCTGGTGGGAGGTGTCCCTGCCCGGGGCAGGGGGCGGGACTGGATGAGCTTTAAGGTCCCTTCCAACCCAAACTATAATTTTATGATTCTATGACACGGACTCACAAGTCAAACCACTTTGGAAACTGCTATTTTATATTACATTAAAAACCCCTCATGTCTCACATCTCCCCTTCTTCATTGAGTGCTATCATTATACTGCAAACTTTTCCCAACTATTCCTAAAAAGATCACTCTACACACAGCCGTTTTCTAGAAGACGCTGGGTTTTCAATGGCCCCTTTTAATTAGGCGATCCGCCAGAGATGGCTTTTGGCCACGAGCAGCTCACAACCCATTGAATGTTGGCAGTGGTCAGCAGACGGTGGGATGAAAATGTAATAGCTGCAGGGTTTTTGCTCCAGAAGGGAGCAGTACGAAGCAGCATAATACTTTAAACAGAGATCAGAAAGAATCAGTAAGACAAGTTCCAAGTTTCCTTCAAATATTAGAGGTACATGTTTGCAAAATCCAGACTTGCAGGCATTTTTGCTTCTGGGTTGAAATCGAAAGATTCATATTCCGGTGCCACTCGCAATGCATCAGCTGCAGAAGTCTTGTCAGAGTGACCCTCCAATGGTTCGGGCCCCAAAACAGGGCAGCCTTGTTCCCGCAGCCGGTCCCGTGTGCCCGACTGCTGCTGCCCAACATCAGCGCCCCCCTGGCCCCGTGGCCTAAGACTTGAAATGGGGTTTGTGCCCCGGACACGAGCAGCCCCACCACGAGCCCTGGGCTCCCCCTGCATCCCACAGCTCCCGCGGCCACCGCTCACCCACGCGAGCACGGCAGCAAACTGGGGACTGGGGGTCTGGCCATGCCACTTTCGGAATGAGACCCCCAGTATGGAAAAAAGTCTGAATATCCAAGTTAACCCCTATCCGGTTCCCCCCTAAGAAATACCCCAAGCCAATGTGCCTCTTGTGCCACCCCTGGACTGGGAGACTGTGCTCATCTGTAGGTCCCTTCCTCCAAAAAACAATCCATCCTGGACTGGAGAAGAAGGCACAAGGGCCACAACAGCAGGTCGGCTCTGCTCAGACCATGACCCACCACTGCTGCACCCCTGCTGCTGCAGGATGCCGCAGCCCCCGTGCCCCTGTCCCCGGGGATGTCCCGATCCCAGCCTCCAGCACAGACCTGCGTGAGGATCCAGCGTATGCCCCCTGCGATGGACAAGCCCTGCTGACACTCAGGCGAGGCGAAATCATCACGGGCTTTGACATCAGCCCTGCTCATCAGCACACCACATCTAACGGGGCTCCGCCAGGCTCTGTTTGATACGGCCTTCTGGGGAGCGCGCCGTCCCACGCCCCCGCCGGCCTCGCTCCGCTGCAGCGGCCGTGGCGCGCGACAGATGTTAGAAATTAGTACTGCTCCCTCTGCTCAAAAACGTCAATAAATTCTACCGGTCTCTCGAAGTGGGAGATTGCCGTAGACAGTCTGCCACCTCCTCCACGCACTGCAAGGTGTTAGATCCCAACTTGAAAAGAAAACAACTTGCAATAATTTCTTTACCAACCCAACAAAACCCCAAAAACAAAACAAACAAAACCAAAAAAGCAAAGCAAAGCTGATCCCTCCTGCAGATGTAGTGGTGGGCTCCCCCCCGCCATGCCATGCCCCTGGGGATGTGTGCTGGGGACGGTGACACAGCAGCACTCAGGACCGCGATTCAAGTCCTGATGCTGCCACCCATCTGATCAATGACAAGGCATGGACCGGGCTGTCTCTTACCACCTCCTTCCCCCCAAGAAAAGGGGGCGATAAGGCTCCCCGAGCCCAGGCTGGTGTGCTGCACCAAGGGCTCACCGCGACAGAGGGCACAGCCCCGCTGCTCCTCGCAAGGGGCACAGCACGAGCACTAACGCCTCCGGGCGTCCCCTCCTGCACTGGACCATGGAGCCCTTTCTGCCTCCCGGTCAAGAACGCTGACCCCCGTCCATCACCTCCTCGGTGCCAACCAGCGGTCACACACCCGTGCGCACCATCCCCGTGGCTGGGGAGCCCCCGGCCGCAACGGGCAACCCCCACGCATGCCAGGAACGAGCCCGAGCCGGGCGGTGTGGCCGGATGGCTGTAGGCAGTGTGCGGTGGCGCTCGGCTGGTTGTAACTGATTGTTTCCAACCGCTGCTGGTGCAGGCTCGCCCCGTGTTTGCATTAAATTACCACAGCCAGGGGCTCAGACCTATCCTGTTTCCAACAACTCGCTGCAAGAGGTCAGCAGACCAGAACGTCACAACGGCGCGGTTGCCGGCGAGTTTAAATAGACACCTACCGGGATTTTCAAGGCGTAGCAAGGTGTTTTTACAGCATCCCCAGGCACCCGTCCACATCTCTAGGTGCCTTTCTCACCCCGGAGAGGGTGCCTCAGCCCCACCAATCTTCTCTCTCAACCACTATAAAATAGGCTTTGAAAAAACAGAAAAGAGATGGCAAATCCCTTGATTTCCACCCACTGAGACCCTGCAGCTAAACTAGCACCCCTTGGCGCCCTGGGGAGCAGGTTTGTGTTCACGCGTGGGAGCCAAACGCCCGCCCTGGAAAACATCTGGGGATACGCCAATAACAGTGACTGAAAACCCCGTAATGAAAGGACATATGATCACCACCTCTGTGTGACCGTACAAGCACCTCACAGAGTGCTCCAGGGTCCTCCCGGCCGTGAGGTACCTCCACATGCAACACTGGACTTGGCCAAAACGATCCTTTTCCTGTTTTCCACCTAAACCATTATTTAGTTACAGGAGATCTGAAGAGCTCAATGGATCAAAATTAATCTGAATCCCGAGCTGCTGTGAATAAGAAGGTCTGTGCAGCCAGCTGTGGTGACGGCTCTCCGGAACCCGGGGGCAGCTCCGGCCCCTCCGCGGAGGGACCCCTGCCCGGGCCAGCCAGCCCCAGCCCAGCGCGGCAGCAGCAGGCGGGCACCTCGCCCTGGCCAAGAGCCCGTCTCCGCC
>NW_009647846.1:3496295-3501039 GCF_000708025.1 Charadrius vociferus
GCCCCTCCGCGGCAGACCGGCCCCTCGCCCCCAGCCCTCAGCCGGCAGCTTGGGGGGACATCTGCTTCCCACTGCTCTTAAAACAACACCCAGAAGCAAAACAGACCATGGCGATACAACAGCATGGTGCAGCTTCACCGAAACGGGGCGTTTGCACCTTCAGGTGTGTGCCAGCGACTCCAAACACAACGCCTCCCGCGAAAAGCAAAAATTAAGTCTGCCATAAGAACCTAAGCCTCATTTTTAATGTACAAATTAAGTGTAAATTCCCAGTTTCCTTTCTGTGGCTAATCCTCTGGATTTATTTGAGTAGATGTAAGGTTAGAGCACAGTTATTTTCATGTTTGGAATTTCTAAATTAGTATAAACCAGCACTTCAAAGTAACTCAGCTCCTATAAAACCCAATCCCATGGAGATGCCACAGTATATTTGGACAGTAAGTAGATGCTTTGTCATATTCCCACGTGTATATGAGGTTTTTTTTTTTCTTTGGGAACATTTTCTGACTAGCTTCAAACCACACTTCTATGCCCAGTCATACACATATACTGAGACTGTTTATACAATCTACCCAAGGAGTTCGTTTTATTTAACAACCCGTTATAGTAAAGCTCACTGGTGGGTATCTCATCATTACACCACAAAACACTGTGCTCAATGAGCATGCAGGATCTGACACAAAGCCACAAGAGCCAGAAACTTGAGAATTAATGCTGAAACGCATCATTATCCCAGGCCACCGTGCCTATGTTTTTCAGCATAGGAAACAAAACGGATTTTCAGCCTTTTTTGAGTTGCAGACCCCAAAACATTTCCCAGGAGAGATGCAGAGCCCTGGCTAGCAAATCTAAGTCTGATGAATACAAGTCTGCTTTCCCTGGTTACATCTCTGGGAGTTTTTGGAAGGAGAGCGTGGAGCTCGGTGCAGAAACCACAGAAGACAGGCACCCGGCGCAGCTGGGAGCGTGGGACGGGGTGACCAGCTCAGCTTTTCCTCAAGCGTGCTTCTTCATCACGGGGTCTGTGTTATTCTGCGTTGAACTCAGACCCCCTTGTCAGCCCCGACTTGGACACCCAGAGCGGGGAGGTTTGCAGAAATGCCTGGAAATCCACATTCGCTTGCCCCTCTACTGCAGCCACCACCGGGAGAGCAGGATAGGACCTGCGGTAGCCAAAAGGCATCTGCCAGTTGGAGCAGCAGAAAGGTGCCTGGTCAGTCCCCCTGCCCCAAACGCCAGCCCCAGAGACGGGGTGGTGGCGAGAGGATGCCAAGGGGCTTCTCTCCGCTGGGATGTGGCGGCGATGCAGCATGGCTGCCCGCACCACAGAACCTTTATGTTCAGTGGGGCGGAAGGGGAAGGTGCCGGGATGCCCCGCACGGCCGCTCCCCCCGGGGCCGTCGGGAGGCCGGGCACAGCGTCTCGCCTGCTCTACTTTCGCAAGGGCTCTGGCACACCGCAGCTGCGCCGTGCTCCAGCCACGCAGCCGGCGTGACCTTCAAACCTAGTGGGCCATGATCCTGCTGGGGCAGAACAGTCCAAATATGAAGTAAACCCACTCAGTGTCCTCGGGGTCTGATAAGCTCTGTCAGCACATTGCTGCAAATGACGTTAAAGACAGAGGGCTCATACTCCTCTCGTCCCCTGGGGGCTCAGGTCCCAATTCCACCCGGGCTTCGAGTGGGCAAAACGCAGCAGTGACTCCATGCGAGTATTTCATTTTAACTGCATGCGTCACAAAGACAGCCCAGTATTTGACACAAAATTCATTATAAAAAGCTGTTTCTGTTGAGGGAAAGCAATCCTAGCGCTCACCCACTCACTCTCAGTACAAGAACCCAATCAGACTAAATCCTTCCCTAACATATCCTCCTTCCCCTAAGCTGCTGATGCTCATTCACCTCCTCGGCAAGTGACTTTTCAGCAGCACTCATTGAGAACAACGAGCCACCCTCCCCTCCCGACCCAGACATCTTCCTCTGCGCGTTTCCTCCACGTCTCACAAAGCCGTTAAGCATGTGCTTAATTGCAAGTTAGCGCGTCCATCAAAGTGACAGGCCCGTTCCCAGACCGAGCTGGCGTCTCCCCTTGCCCAGCGGGGGAGACGCAGGCTCACCAGCCACCCGGGCTCCCCCAGCTCCGCCTGTCCCACCCGCCCTCTGCAGCCCCCTGTGTGTCCAGTCCCATGCCGTCACCGCGGTAGGCGAACTCATGATGCTGAGGGGTAACGAGCCTGTCCCCATGATGGCGAGTGCTGCCACTGCGGTGCCATGGGGACAGCCAGCACGCCGAGGGCCCGCTGCCGAAACCCATCCTTGGCGGCCGAGTGCCGCAGCTCCCTGGCTGAGTCACAGCCGAGCGCGGCAGGAGAGGAGCATTCAATTAGGCAGAAGAGCACACAAGGGGGCAATGATTTTCCTTTCACACCGCATTACGCCTAACAGCCCGTGCTCCGTATTTGTAACAACCAGCTAGTTCAGCCGAACGCGCGCTCGGAATGAATCAGGCCGTCATTAGGTTTTTACTTTTTCTTCCAGAAGGAGCTTAAAACCCAACCACCCAGTCCACAGGAAGAACTAATGAACCACAATTTCGATAATGCTGTAGCACCTATCACTGATACATAGGCAAAAGCAAACCTGGAAACCCACTAACGGGTGGAGAAGCGGAGCTCATAATGGGAAGGCAGCTAGATGCTGATCTGCTCTGCCGAACCAGCTGCTGCTTTAATACATTTTCCTGCTGCGCTCCCAGGGCTGGGACACAAAAATGTATTAGAGTATTTCATTGTCTTGAAGGTGGAAATTGATGTTAGGTTTTTGCAGCACAAAGAAACACAATATTACAACTCTTCTCTTGACACTGCCACTCTGGGACTTGCAAACGAAAACAGCTTGTTAACTTGTTGGCAATTCTAATGATTAAGTAAAAGGCAAAAAAAATGAAAGGCTCTCTTTCTGACTGCTAGGAAGACTTCCCAGCAGGCTTGGTCAGCGGTTTTAGAGGAATACACTTCAAATATGCCTCAAATATAGGCATGAACGAATATTAATGGTACGCTTCATTTGTATCCTGCCGTACTTGACATCAAAGCAGCTTTACAAATGTAATTTCACACTACACGTGAGTTAGGTTTCTGAATAACAGTAATTAATACAGGAGTGTGCGGGAAATCAGGAAACTGAGGCACTTTGTGTTAAATGACTGGTTCAAGGACAGCGACACAGCAGCGGTGTCAGTTGGGACTGGAGCCTGTTTTTCCCCATCCACCCTCTATAACCACCAGCCATACTTCTACCCCCATGCAGACAAATTTTCTCACAGACTGGTCTCACCACAACGGTAAACACAGAGGGTTTCTACTGACTTGCACAGGAGGAGAGGCTCGGTGATTTCTCGCTTGCCCCTCTGAACCTCACGCCCCTTATTGCTTACCCCTTCAAGCACAGGGCCATCCTTCGCGGATTGCCTTTGTGGCATCAACTGACAACATACGCCCAGTCGCCCTCCTCGCCGACGCAGGGAGCGCTCCAAGGGACGGGCTGACGCCCACACACGCTTTACAGCACAACAGCGTTATGGGCCAGACCCAAAGATGGAGTGAAATCTCATTTCTGCACTGAGTCTCCCTGGAGTCACGAGGGAATCAGCTAATTACCTTACTGGATACAGCACTTTGTATTTTAAATGATAATAGGCCGGTGTTAGTCATGATTATTTTCCCTGCTGAACAAAAGTTAGAAAAAACAGTGGCTTCCCAAGAGTCCTGGAGCACCGTTACGGGACGCAGGTGTCGTTCTGCCATTGACTTTTGGTTATGGTTAGGCTCTTAACCCCCTAAGCACCGCCAGAAGTCTCAGCCATTCTTGACCCGCCTGGCAGAGACAGTTCAATCCTGCAAGGGGCTGAGGGGCTGACTCGCAGGGATGCTGAGCTTCAACCACAGCCAACAAGAACTGCGGGCGCTTTCTCGTCTCGTAAATGGGATTCCTGACTCCCAGTGACTCCTCCGAGAGCCGTGACCATGCCAAGGCTTCAGCACTGGGCTCCCAGTGTTTAACGCAGCGAGTCTTTGTGGAATTAACTCAAAAGCCAGGACAACTACCAGATTTCCTGGCTGTCAGGCAGCTTGTACTCTGCCACCAGGGAAAAACTATTCAACTTTGCTAGAGTAGGTCTATGAACCAGTGCATTAAGACTACATATTTTAACACAGCATGGAGATGCCACACTAAACACTCCGGTTACCATGGGAAACCTTTCTCTCTTTGCCACTGGCACTGCACAGGGAAGCCCAAGCCCAAACGCTCTATCTTGCCTTTGAAATCAAACAGATGTTTTTACGATCTTTGATGGAGCTGAGTTATGCATCTTTCCCAGAGGAAGGGAAAAATGCAGTGCTAAACCAGCCCTTTTTCTTGCTTTCTTTCTTTTTTTTTTTTTTTCCCAAGCATTGTTGTGTCTTCAGTGAAAGGGAAAAGAGGCGTCTTTCCCTGGCGTTAACGTTTACGGCCACTCAGTAACAAATTGTGACAACGGCAAACTTTTACCGCGCACGCCAGGAAACCGGGCAGCCCGGGGGTGTGCGTCCCGGGGGGCAGCGGGGACAGCGCGGGCGTGAGTCACCCGGCACACGGGGACAGGGCCGTGGGAACGGCGGCGGCCCTGACAGACGGGGGGGTCGTGTCTCCCCCGCAGCCCACGCACAGGCACACACGCGTTCTCTGCCCGGTGCGAGCCCCGC
>NW_009647846.1:3503953-3506061 GCF_000708025.1 Charadrius vociferus
GGGAAAGTCAGGATCCCTCCTGGGACGGGGGACCGTCCGGGGCCATACTCTCTGCTCTCTGCAGCAGATGCTTTGTTCGCCCACGTAGCTCATGTCCCTGACCTCTGAGAGGAACAGCCCCGAGAGGTTGGCCAGACCAGCGCTCGTGTCCTGCCACGCAATCACGACACAGGGCACGGCTGTAGGCTCAGAGTCACCCAGGGGGACCCAGATCCTTGGGCAGCACATCCAGGTCCCTGTGCAAGAGTGGGCACGGGTGGGCTCCAGCGCGTGGCAGATACCCTGGTCATGGCGCCCGCAGCACTGTGTGGATGCTTCAAGCTGAAGTGATGGCAGAGGCGAAAGCCAAGTGGAGCAGTTATAGGATGTGGGCACAGCATCCTCGCCTCAAGCCTGAGTTTCCGCTAGGAGCAGAGACCCAGCTGGAGCACCCCCACGGTGGAGGAAGGCAAAGGGGAGGCTCACAGGCTTGGCACAGCAGTACATCAGCACAAGGGCACAGCTCCCCTCCTAAGGGGTGAGCGTGGAGGCACGTTGCCATCCACAAAGAGCCGGCAGTGTTTACAGCAAGGGTGGGAAACTGCGGCTGGTGTTTGGTCCCGACCGCCTGAAAGGGCTGTGCAGGTGAGCCCTGGAAAGCTGTGCTCCCTCTCCCCATCCCCAAGCATTGCCGGGCTGCCCTGCCTGGTCTCGTGGCACATATCTTCGTTTATACAAAACATATTAGCGAGGCTGACGAGGATTCTGCACGACTTCTGTTCTGGAGAGAAAAATCGCCTGTTGTTGTCTAATCTAATTTCTACACCTGCCAATTTCCCTCACCCCCTTCCTGTCCTCCTCACCCTCTTCAGCGCACTAATTAATACACAACTGCCTTGGCCACGCCATGTCCACCGAAAATGTGCATTGAATTAAATGCTGTGCTTTCGTGCCATCTAACTCATTGTCTCTGCTAATCATATCCTTAATTAATAGAGTTAATAGCTGTTTTTAAATGTGGGACTCCCAGTTGTTGCAGATTTTTTAAAAAACTAGAAGTTAGCAATTTTAAAACATGATCATGTCTCTAATTGCATAGGAATAAACCCCCGTGATCCCAAACCCTTAATCTGCCTATTTTAGGATTTCTTATGGCTGCTTATCCTGATAGTAGAGCATCTTCCATGTGAAATCAGCCTTTAAAGGCATATCAAATTAGGTTCCAGATTACAGCCAGTTAAAAAAAAATTAGGCCAAAGAACATAGAAAAATGTGTGACTTACCCAAAGGTATCCAGCACTGGCTTTGTCAGAAAAAATCCCCCAGGGAGCTGACTCCCATTTCCTATGCCGAGCAGTTATCTACGCTGATACAATTAAAGCCAAAATATTTGCGGTATTGAAGGATTATTTGACAAAGATTTTATTGTTGTTGTTGTTAGGAAACAATCCTCTGGTAAGATGCTTTGAGGGGAATATTTTCCACAAATGATTTCCCACCCCTATTATCTGGGCTGTTAGAAGCTCCAGTGAGTATTTCAGGGTAATGCTCCTAATGGAGTAGTAGAGGTTTTTAATTCTCTCATACACAGATTTCACCATTATTTTTTGTTCAGGAAGAAAAAAAAGGTCAAAATTAACCACATGCCTCTTGCCGTAGACCGTCACGCCCCTGCCAAAGTCCCTCCCTGTTAGAGTCCTCCTGCTCAGGTTTAAAGATAACAGCCTTTCAGACATCTCGGTGGGGGCGAGGGGCTGTGTGCACAAGAACTCAAAAACACTTTAATTATTAATAAATATATTTACAGGAGAACAGTTTCCCTTTAGGGAAACATGAGTTACTCATGCAATTACTCAGGTTATATTGACTCAACACTGTCAAAAACCAGGATCTAATCGCTTTAATACAGGGAGTATAAACATCTATTTATTTAGCAGGGTTTATCTGCAAGGTAACCATAAAGCGCCCTGTGGATTTGAGAAGAAAGTTCACCCTCGCATGCTGGAGGTGGCCGGGTTGGCTCGGCAGCTCTGGGCGAACACCAGCAGCTGGTGGCAGGACAGGCGTGCGGGACCACCACTACCTCAGCGGTGGGGATCCCCTGGGGACCGCCCGCGCCCGGCCGGCAG
>NW_009647846.1:3506216-3523234 GCF_000708025.1 Charadrius vociferus
CAGAAGGTCCCTCTGCTCCTACCCAGGCAGCCAGTCCTCTTTCTTTTTTTATTCATCTCCTTCACTCTTTGCTTCTAAGTGTGTTATATGGGTCATTTTCTATACGATTGCAGGGCAGGTTGGCAGGAGACCGTAAGCTGCATTCACAAATGGTTAGCAGACACGTGTTTCGAATCCTTTTGGCCACCTGCTTTCCCTTTCAGAAACCCATACCGATGGAAAATGGCTGGACTAGATCAGAGCAGGGGCTCATGCCTCTTCCCCATCCTGAGAGAGGCTGCTGGCCGTATCTGAGAGAAGAGGGTAAGAGGTAGGGGAGAGCGGAGCAGTCCCACTTGGTCTCCATCAGCCCAGCCCAGTGCCAGCCAGGACGGGGCTCTCCCTGGAGCGGCATTTCCGAACAGAGAGGAGCAGTGCACTGGGGAAACACAAAGGGAGCTGAGGAGGAGCTGTGAAGCACTTAGAGAAATCATTGCCTGAACAAGAGCTGTTCCCTGATCACCACACTCATCTGATGCTCTCCGGTCCTGCCTGCCACCCTGCCTTTGTCCAGCCGGTTGTTAGTGCCTGGTGTCATCAGGCTGGATGCATCAGCAAAGTGCTCGCTGAGGCTCTTCAGGGCACTCAGAAATAACAGAGGGCTTGGAAAGAGACTGATTAGCAATCCTCAGTGTGTTTTTGGATGAGCATGGACCGAGTCCCTATTTTATTGTTATTAATCTGTATTGCAAGCACTGCTCATGGAGAAGGAAGCCAGATTGTCGTTACTGTTATTACTAATGATTTAGCACACTGGGAGTCTGCTAGGTGCTTAGCAGAAAGATTAAGGCAAGGTCCCTTCCCAAACGTCCTTTAATCTAAACACACGCTCTGGTGTGGTCTCAGGCTTCATTGCAAATGGCTGTAGCCAGAATCGCACCGGTGCGGCATGCTCCACTGCCACCCTGCTGCTGGCCTCCCACCCTGGTCTGAGCAAGGAGGAGAGGGATTTATGGGGACCAGAGGCACTTTCTGAGGAAAATCACGCTTTTTTTCCTCAAGCTTCTTTGTTTTCAAAGATGAACCTTTCCCAGTGTAATATAGAGCATTGCTCCCTTCAGAGTATGTAATGCAGTCATAACCTTGTCTGCAGCGTGCAGCCGGCTGACGTGTTCACCGTGAGGGATTCGCCTCCAGAGAGGAGCTGTGCAGACAGAGGTTGTGAGCATGAAAAGGTCTCCTTCTAGGTTAATGACACATTCCGTGCTGGTGAAAGTTCACACACACAATAATGGCAGCATTTTCCAGACCAGGAGGTTTATCACAAGGCAATAAAAAAACGTGTCTTTTGTAGCCTGTGCTGGGGTTTGACCCGAGTGCTGTGGGTGGAAAGCCGGGATGCAAAAGCAGTGGGTTCCCCAGTTCCCTGCAGGTCTCCTCAGTGACCTGTTGCTCTTTAGAGGCTTAGAAAGGGCTCAGCACTCACTCCCCCTAGCTTCACACCAGTCAGGGTTGGAAACATGGCTGGAAACATGGCATCTCCAGCTCTGCTCTGCGGGAAATTTAGCACGTACTGGGGCTAGTGGTCAGATGGAGACACAATCCCTCCAAGCCCCAGCCTTGCTACCCTAACAATCTCTTGTCCATGCCTTCCCTTGTCAATGCAGCCCGTGGGCACCGTGGGCAGGATGAGTGCCGGTGTGCACAGCAGAGTAAGACCCTTCTTCAACTGGATCCTGACCGGCACCAGCCTGAGGGGTTCTGGATGGATAATCAGACTTGATGCGACCACAGGGTAAAGGAGGGTTTTGTCCAGTCCTGCTCTGACCTCCGGGAAAGCGGAGGTGCGTGGCACCTCTCTGAGCTTCAGAGGGGTGCCAGATAAAGGGCATTTCAAGACTGAGCGCCTTGGCTGATGTCCTGCGATGACAGCACAGGCGCATTTCTCGGAGCACAGAGACAGGAGGTTGTGAGCCCCTGGCACGCCGGTGCACAGGCACCATCATCAACACCGCGCTGGGGCCAGGCAGCTGCTCCCCACCACGTCCCGAGAGCCGCAAACACCACAGCCGAGCTCCTGAGGCCCCGCGGCCGGGCTGCCAGCCGGCACAGCGCTGGGGCCCGGGGTGCCGGACCGCGGGCGCCGGGCAGGCGAGGGTGCAGCCCAACGGGGAGGTGGCAGCGCTGGCACGGTCGCTGCGGGCAGCGGTGGGTTTAGCACCATTTTGCCTGTGGTGACCGAGCAGGGGCTTGTCAAGCCCCCCCAGGGCTGCAGGGCCCTGCCTGCCCGTGGCAATAAGGCTCCTGCCGGCATCCGGCATGACAAGGGCCGGCCACGTCCAGCCTGCGTCAGGCCGTCCGCGCAGGCCCCGCACGTCTTGACTGTGTTCCAGCAGTGTAGGATGCAGTACTTGGCTCCGAGCAAAGGAAGTGAACGCAACATAAAGCAGAGCATCCCCTCGTGGGATTCACAGCGGGGGCCATGCGGATTGTTCAAAACAAAGCATGGCTGCGTTGGAAGCGAGCCTGGTTTTTACCAGGGATTCACACATGAGGGCCCTAGCTGACCCAAACAGCAAAGCCCTGCAATAACAGCCAGCGAGGCTGATCCTACCAGCTTTGTTCAAACATCCTCCGCCAAAGCCTGGAGGAAGTTTTTCCTTATGAAGTCAGGCAGGATCGTGCCGCGCTCGTTGCAATATGCTAACTTTCCAGTGAGCAGTTGCTCAATACGTGCTTAAGTAGACAGGCCACCACTACCCGTTAACCAAAACAAATGGGGAAGGGGGAAAGCTTACAACACAACAATTGCTTTCAATTAGAGGAAATATCTATTGCCAAAATATGTCAGCGGGATTTGACAGACTGCATTTTTAACTGTGTACTACTGAAGAATTGGCTGCACTAAAATGCAGCTTAAGCTAAACAGGGATTTAATCCCCTTCCCTTCCTTCCCACAGTATAATCACCAGGCTGTAAATATATTATTACAGCCCACACTACCCTTGTTAGTCCCAACCAATTTGACTTACCTCAGTGGCTTCAATGTTATTCTCTCCCATGTTCACTGGGCCTGTTGAGGCTTCAGTGTCAATGCTCATCATGTGCTTTGAACAGAAAGGGTTAAATGTGTTTAATCATAAAATTACTGTTTGCTTTGCACATCTTAATACAAAACTAAGCATTTTGGTTAAAATCTAATATTTCTTTAAAAGAGATACTGTGTGGCACTGAGCTCTGAGTCAACTCTGTATTTGTGTCCAGCTCTGAGCACCTCTGGTCTCCGCCTGGCTGAACAGAGCAGACCCCAGGACAGCTTCAGACGTGCCCTCGGCTTGGCAGGGCCTGTTGCTGGCAAACCTCTGTATGCCCCAGGTGGCACCTCTCAACTCCATCCCGCATCCTCAGTTCCCTCTGACAGGCGCCGTCCCAGTCCCCGCTGAGTGGCCACGGCCGCCACCTCCCCTGAACCAGCTCCGCAGACGCTGCCGGACCTAGGGCTCGTGAGAATTCACGGGCTTCTGCCAAGGTCAGCCCCAGCTTCAAGTCACTTGTCATTGCTATGACCCCCGGCCAGGTAGGTAGCCGTTGCCAAACGCAGCCCTGCACATCATCCTGTGGCTTCGTCACCCAGCTGTGGTGCTGACTCGCAGCCTCTGCTAGCTTCAGCCTCGGCCGGTTTTAGCCCAGCCTGGCAATACCGGCCCCAGCCCCAAGCCTTGCTCAGGCAGCCCTTGTGGCACCATCTCCAAAACCTACCCGAGCAGTAATTACTGCACCTATCAGCAAACCGAGCTGTGGACCAGCACCTCAGACCCTGACCCCACCAGGGACCCTCCTGGCGTTTACCCAGCCCTCGCCTATTGGTCCCGTCCTCCAACACCCTCACCTTCACCCCTGCACCGTCCCCAGCTGAACTCCAGCCCAGAGGTCCTGCCAGGAACCCTGCCACGGCCAGCCCCAACCCTGCCCCTGCACCCCGACCCTGCCCACAGGCTCCCCTGCCACTTCCAGTAAAGGCAAGGCAGCGCTCGGCCGTTTCGGGAAGACCCTCCTCAACCTCGCTGCACCCCGTGTGTGTTGACCAGGTCCTGCAGCTCTTGCACCGTGTCTTGGTGTTTGAGCAGAGGTGCAGGGTCAGCCCCTCTGAGTCAGCTATTAGCAGGCACTCGTTACAAATGTATGCGCCCACTGCTTTTCACTAGGAACCCTGCAATGTTTTCATACCTGTGCCTTGCAATGGCCTGCTATCTACAATTTCGAGATAAATCTTTGACATGCAGCGTCCAGCAGCATGTGTTTTACATTGCCTCTAATAGCTGTCTCCCATTATAATGTCACTTGCAGGGTGTCATCTGTTGTATATTTTTGGACATATTGTAAACAGTGTGATCTCCTTCTTGACATTTCCCTGGTGACCCCAACGGTCTTAAAGGTTTACACATTTCTCATGTGCAGTCAACACATTCATTAATCTTAGAGATAAGCCAAAAGTTAAAAGTCACACGCACGCACATACACGGATAAAAAAAAGACGTGCACACATACATATTTAAAATTTCAGCAAGTCCTACACTGGACTAGTTGTAGCATTTTGAATTTTGTAGTAGAAAGGCGGAGAAGAAGAGTTATAAGCTGGTTTCACTTTAGCCTACACAGATTGTCCTCATACAATCTGCACGCTTCTGTGCAAATACATGTATTTGCGTCTGAACTCACCACAAAATCAATGATGTAAAATATGCAATGTTACAAAACGGTGTACTAATGGAAACATTCACGTGAATCTTTATGCAAGTGAAACCAGCTTTTTCTTTGGGCTATCTGGATAAGCCACTAGAACAGGCACGCGAAGTGTTTCACCCCCCGGTGAATGTGACCCTGAAACTAAGCAGTAGTGGTAAAGCAAAGAGAGGTGGAGCAACATGCTAATATGGCTGAGGAAAGTGAAAAAAAAAAAAGGTAATCAAACAGCCTAAATAGTTAAAACGACCTTTCAGGACTCACTCTTTTTAAAAATATATACACCATACAGTTAAAGATTGGAGTACTTCTATCACTTGAACGTCAGCTGTTCTATCTTCCTATCAAAGCAGTAGTCTTTTGCTATTTTCACATCCTCGTATTACATTGTACACAGGTGTGCTCTGCATTTCAGGGGTCACGGATGTCACAGGGGACTCCCTTTTTTCAGCCTCTTCTGCCCCACAAGGGTGGAAGGAATCATACAAACACCACTGCCATCCTACCCGAGTTACATATAAGTGCTGTAGTTGCTTGCACAGGGTGCAGAGCAATGGCTTCATTGAATTAATTGGCCTGCTTAGCCCTGGAAAGGCCAGGGAAACGGTGGCAAACCTTCACTTCATGGCATTCATCCGAAGAGAGAGCAATAATGAGCTTTAGTAATAACGAGGACTAACGAGCTGCAGGCGCTGGCTCTGCGCTGAAGGTGACAGCCCGGGCCCTGAGCTCCTCTGCCACTCGAGACAAGGTGGGAGGATCTGATCACCGCAGGCTGGGCAGGGACAAACACAGCTCACTCACGCCATCCGGCCAGATTCGGGCTCTGTCAGCTTTTGTGTCCTCCCAGACCTGAACCTGGGGTTCCCCCCACCATTGACTTCCACCTCCCTCCATCGGCAGCAGAACACCTATCCGGGGCAGGACCTGCTCTGTCTCTGCAGGGCCACCCAGCCCCAAGCGCTCGGGGCTGAGCCCAGTGTTATCCCACTCCTCCCGGGCGAGTGCCTCGGCCGTCCCCATCGCCCGGGGGAGGTGACCAAGGGTCTGTCAGAGGTCACAGTGGGAAAACACACATTTCACTAGGTGACTTCAGGACGTGTCATGAAATATGGGGCCTTTCTCCTCCCTGCCAGCGAGTTCTCTCAGGCCAGGCAGCCAAATACTCACCCAGATTGCTGCTTGCGTATGGGAATTAGTTGACAGGTTTGGGTCAGTTCCCAGAGGAGAGGTGCGAGCAGCACCAAAACCATCACAGCTGGCACTCATTAGGCTCTTGCCTGCAAACCATACAGAGGTGCCCAAGATGGAGTGAGCCACCGAGGTTTCCGTAACCTGGAATCTGACCTCGTAATCTTCTTATCTCCCTCTCGGCGCTCTCTGTCCTTTCGCACAGAGAACAGCTTGTCATACGAGGGCAGGCTCCTTTAACCTACTTAATGGTACTTTTCACCTTCAGGGTCCTCTTGTGCACAGGGTTTATCTTTCGATCGATGTTCTTCTTCTAAGTGATGTCTATTTAAGCCTGGGTTTTAAAAAAAAAAAAAAAACACAGCAAAACTTACTTCTGGTTTCAATCAAAACTGTCAATCAATTGCCTTGCTCATTTTAGTCCTGCTTAGCGGTGTTTAGACTTCTCTGCGCAGCACTCCTGGAAGAGTCTTGGGGCCAGTCCCAGAGCTCCTCGCACACACGGAGAGGTTTCCTATCTCACAAGTGGCCCCATTGATTTTATCAAGCTGTTTGCTAAGCAGTTCAATAATGGTCACTAGCGGGGATCACAGAGCGTGGCCCATAGCAAACAGTATCTTTGTTTAAGCTTATTCCTGGGACTGCAAAAAGGAAGGGCATGTTGTTCCCAGCAGATCTAACATTTCTAGGGCTTGCAGTCAGACACCTGTCTCCGGCACCAATTCTCCTTAGCAAACCTAGCACTGCCCTGTCCGGGCCCTGTCCTGCACTCCTCTCTCGCTCACACGGAATCCACGGAGTAACCACAGTCGCAAGAGCAGCAGGATCTGGCCCGGTGGCAGTTCACATGCAGAAGGTTGAATAAATATTAGTGGTTAAACTTGTAATTAACCCACCAGTTGAAATATCCAACAGATCCCATGTTTCCCTCCTGGTTGATGCAAATGAGAGTTGATTGTAAACATCTCATGCCTAAATTATACCTTAGAGAATCCAAGTAACACAGTTGGCCTTGCCTGAATTATTTCAATGAAAACAAGGCAGACAAATGAGTGTAATTGTCCAACTTCTTTCACTCGCTAGCTTTTGCCTTGCTTGGAAACTCTTGCAGCTGGACGTTCATGCAAGGTTTTGAATGTAAATGTATCTCTTGCCTCCAGATCTGGCACTACTAGCAAACCTGTTTTTCTTTCATTCCTTGTAAGATAGAACATGGGGAGGAGTAAAAAATGGGAAGAGCTCGTTTGTGGCCTGTAATTGAAATGAACGTTGCACTCCAGCTCCCAGACGATCATTAAGAAAGTGGTGGCCAATGCTTTTGTTATTGTGGTGGGGGTCTCACACTTAATCAGCTTCAGATCTAGTAACTGTGATCCCATGCAAGAGATGGGGAAAGGCAGCATGTAAAAGTATATCTGTTTCCCTATGCCACTTCACTTGTTGCATGAAACTTTGCATCTGGTTTATGCTAAGACCTAATCGGAACAGCTCCTGGCTGGAGCTTTTTGTTCCATAATCAGACAAAAAAAAGCCAATGTCTGCTTCCTCCCCAAGGGGCCAATCCTTCCCTCCTTTCATGTGCGTATCCTCCACGGACACAGCCTGCGGAGGCAGGGGGGAGGGAAGCATCAGAAGAAGCAACTGAAGAATGAACGGATTTAGGAAATACCAAGTAACCGAGGAAGTTGGTCCCGGCGCAGCTTTGTTTAGCACTATGTCTGTGTAACGCTCGGTGAAGGTGCTAGACACGGTCATTGGGAATATTGCTCGCTAGCCACAGAACAGGCTTCAGCATGAGGTACGCAGCCAGATGCCCAGGCGAGCTCTGCTGCTGCGGTACCTGATCATCCTCCTCCGGAGGGTCTCAGTGGTATTCTACAGTCACCACACCTGCACGTACGCTGAATTTGAGCCTCCGTGTTTGTCCTACCGACAGGTGGGCTCTGCTTGCGGTAACAGCAGGTCTGCACGCGAGGCGGGAGCTGGAATTTGAAAGCAGCAAATGCCTTTGCGGCAACTTCCCCAGCTCATCTTCACATATGTTGTTTACCAGGATTGCAGCAAGGCTGCTGTGGGGAGCTGCTCGTCACAAGGCCAGGCTGGTAATTTGTTGGGAAGAGCTGAAGGGTTGGGCTGGCTGCTCAGGACCAGGAGGGGACGGTTTTCTATAGCACGTTCATCAGCCCTGATGTTGGCAAATGCCAACAGAGCCACAAACCAGACATTGCGAGGTGTCCCTACAGATCCCTGGCTCCGCACGCACCAGGAGAGAAAT
Organism: Charadrius vociferus; assembly: GCF_000708025.1. Lineage (NCBI taxonomy): Eukaryota > Metazoa > Chordata > Aves > Charadriiformes > Charadriidae > Charadrius > Charadrius vociferus. The sequence goes on from NW_009647846.1 coordinate 3,514,405, forward strand.
GGCAGCATGTTGAAGGAGAGTGTTGGAAAAAGGCACTTGTATTACACCTTCGCACTCATTGCACCTCTCCTAGGGAGCAGTTGTCTTTGCACGATCTCTAACAATGCAACTGTACTGAAGAAAACAAATGATTCTTCTAATTTCAGGAAGGCTAATTGTGAGCTTAAAGCTAAAAATACCATCAAACACCTTCCTGATTTGGGAAAGGAATAGAATAGGGCATTTCATTTTTGAGCAGCACAGCGTAAGACCCTTTCCACTTAGGAAAAACAAATCTGTGTCACCTTATCTTTTCCTTTGCTGCAGATTTATTGACTAATGAATTTTTACCAGCTGTAACATTCATCTACACACTTAAAATCAACCTTGTAAAAGTGTACTTGTCCACAGTGAGTAATCCTTCTGATGGGTGAGTAATTTGTCTCTGTGGAGGGGCTTATGTTTGGTTTATGCTTTTGCTGCTTGGGATAACGTGCAGTGGGAGTCTGCCTATTTTGCATAATTGTGTACTTTAAGTGTCAAGGGAACTCAGCATCAGGGGTGGGTAATTTCATTTTTATTGTTATTAATGGCAACTGAATAAATAAATACAAAGTAAAAAAAAAAATCAAATATGATCTTATTCTTTGATTTTTCTCAAGATTATCCCAGTAAAGGATGCAGGACACAATATGATGGCTGGGCTGGGAAATTTGCATAGTAGTTTTTCAGGTGCTTCCTAAAATGTTTTCCATTAAGTGTCCCTAGAGGTCCAGTATTTGTGTGGTTATTGGAAGGAAGAGGTCTTGATTTTTCTTCCCCTTTTTGGTTTCCTTCATCTAATGGCTCCTTAAGACTCTGCAACCCACATTTTTCTTTACAGAACACAAGAAATAGCATCCCTTGTTTTCACACTCGGAGAAGAGACAAAAGAGACCTTTTGGCAAAATGTCAGATTGTGTGACTGATAACACCCGCGATCATTTCAGACTATGACTTGTGGCCATGTTAGACTCAGATGTGAAAACAAAACACATACATTTTATGTTGGCCACTTCTCTCCATTCTATTAAATTAGGACTAGTCATTAACTGGTGGAGAGGGAGAAACATTTCCATCAAGAACCAGGGCGGGGAGGTTGCATCTGACATCCCCTCTTTTCCCTCCCCCAACTTTCCAGCATTTTCCCTCCAGAGATATTGGTGTGAAACCAGCTCACATGACAAATTAAAGTGATTCATAACCCAGCTGCAGTCTCTGTTGACAAGCCCCATCGCAAAGCAATCATGCAGATTTTATGCACCCAGAGCGCCAGGGAAGCAGCCCTGTTAGTGGCACACACCGTGCTTTCAAGAGAGGTCTGATACAACTTGGCTGAATTCATCTACAGCACGTGAAGGCCAAATGGCTGTCACTTGACAGCAGTTAATAATGTAGTTTTAAAAGGGATATTTTCCCTGCTAAATTAAATTTCCAAGACATCACCATGCATCTTCAGCCTTATCTTTTTGTCTGGATCTCTTTTTTTTTTTTTCTTTGGCTCTCCTATCAGTCTTTAAACACACAAACAGGGATTATACAGATAAACCCACAGCGTGGTTCATTCTGGCAGTGGCTTATCAATCATGGTTAATTAACTCAGTAGATCCATAAACTAGACAATTCAGCAGTGATTCTCTTTTCACCACTATCAAGTTAGGAAAGGCTTAGTGACCGTTTTAGACGCGCCGGCCCATCCTCCTGTGGGCAGCGCAGCAATGGGGGCAGAGACCCCTCACACTTGAAGAGAACGTTTGAGCCCGTGCAGGGACAAGCACATTAGGTCCATCTCTCCCCGCTCTCCGCCATGTCACTGCCCCTCCTTTAGGAGGACTGGGCTTTCCCATGGGTTTGCATTCCTTTACATACAAGCTTAAGGGATTTTTGACTGCAGGCCAAATGGACACGCTGTTACCTGTAGTGTCCAACTAGCTGCACTGGGCAATCCAGTATTTTCACAAGCATGGATCTACACACCCTGCCGAGATCACTCTGAACACGGTACCCCAAGGCAGGGGCCAACCTGACCTCCCCACTCTCCCTCCTGTGCCCAGACGGGGCGGCTGGAAGCCTCGATCCCGAACGATCCCCAGATGAGCATTGTATACTAATTTTCAGGGCATGGCTCTGATCCCAGGGAGATGCACAGGGGCCACCCCCAGCTGTGTCACTAGGACCTCCCGTGCCACCTCATGGTGACCAGCAATGCTCTGGAAACCCTGACTCACATAATCTGGGAGCACTTCCTCAGAGACTTTACCAGTTTCAGTTCCCCAGGATGGCAGAGACACAGATGGCCAGCGCCACTGTGGTCACAGTGCTTTAAGACCCTCCAGCAAGAGAAGGATGTCCCAGCAGCATCTCATGTATGTACACGGCTCTCTCCTGTGGTTCCCAGCAGCTCTGAAGGATGCATCCAGCTCTTCCACAGCCCAATGGCAGCCCCATGCTGCCTCGCTCTGCACTCCTCAACAGGCCACGTTTGCCTCTCCGTGTAGCTGTTCCAGAGATAGTGCAAGGAATTTCCCTTCATCTCACCTGATGATGCTTCTTGGGTCTGACAGACCCAACCATTTGACTGTGGGTCCGTACATGCAGCCTCCACCGGGCAGCAGCAGCAGAGACGCAGGTCCCATAGCAGTGGGCTTCTGCATTAAACAAGGGCAAGCTCTGGGCAAAGCCCCATACATGGTTATAACATCAGCAGTGTTTCTGTCCAGGGGACTCCTCCACCTCCGTCTCCTTGCCCCAGGCGATCAGAGCACCCACATGCACACTTCTGCTGCACCGACAGCCAGAGGGCCGCCCTCCCGGCTCCCGACACGGCCCCCTGCCTCATCCTCTCCTGCCAGGCCTCCGACACCAGAGACGGCATCTACCTCAGTCTGAAGGTACACCCTCTTCTGCAAAGCCTGGCTGAAGCTGCAGTGCTTTGGATCAGGAGATACTCCATAAATAACATTGACATGCTCGCACTGCATCAGAGACCCTGGATACGCGGCACTGGCTGAGTTTGTGGCTCCGCTTAAATCACAGTCCTGGGGGGCTGAGCCAAGTGATTGCAACCCCGGCCGAGTGCCGGGAAAGGTGGAAGGACATCAGCAGTGCAGAAGCAGCAAGTTTTTTCCCCCCACACCAAGCACTGGGGAGTAGCAAGCACAGCCCCAGCACAAAAGAGAGGACCAGAAACAAGGCTAGAGCCTTGGGCTTAAATGAGCTCCTGGGCCCTGGCCAGGGTGGGGGCTCCAGGTGGGGCTGCTCAGGGCCATTAAGGCCTGTGGGCGCCCGGCACCACACCTGCACCCAGCACAACAGCAAGCTCGGCCAGGCCTTTCCTTGTCCCCTCCAGCGAGTGCTGACCGAGTGAGAGGAGGATTGACCTGATGGAAAGCAGATCTGCAGAGAGGGACCTGGGAGTCCAGGTGGACAACAAATTGCCCATGAGCCAGCAGTGTGCCCTTGTGGCCAAGAAGGCCAGTGGTATACGGGGGTGCATTAAAAAGAGCGTGGCCAGCAGGGCAAGGGAGGTCATCCTCCTCCTCTACTCTGCCCTGGGGAGGCACATCTGGAGCACTGTGTCCAGTTTTGGGTTCCCCAGTTCAAAAAAGACAAGGAACTACTGGAGACAGTCCAGCGGAGGCTACAAAGATGATCAGGGACTGGAGATGTTCAAAACCTGCCTGGGCACGATCCTGTGCAACCTGCTCTGAGTCACCCTACTTTGGCAGGGGGGTTGGACCAGATGAGCTCCAGAGGTGCTTCCCAACCCTGACCATTCTGTGAGTCTGTGAGAGGGGCCAAGAGGTCCTTTAGCAACACACCACCATGTAACAGAGACCTTGGCTTTCCACGCGGCAACTGGCAGCCGAGGGAGGTGCATGACGGAGGGCGCCACATGCCAGGCTAGAGGGGCTTCACGCACCTTGGGTGCCCCCAGCCCTCGGGGGATGCCTGCAGAGAGATTCAGGCCTGTCCCAGATCCACTATTTTGAGTTGTGTCTAACATGGGATGCTGGTGCTCCTCCTTAGACCACGGAAGGGTCTAAAAATTGGGGAATATCTTGTCCAGACCTCAAATGTCTGTGTTGTGCCAAGTGGGTGGTGGTTGCTCTGTGAAAAACCTGAAGGAAGAGGTATTTAGAGGTATTTTCACCAGTGCCTTAGCTGAGGGAGAAAAGCAGCAGCAAAAATGCAGAGGAGGAAAATGAAGGATTTCAAAATAATGACCTAGGCTGATTTTGACTCCAGAGTAGATGAAGGGAATGGAGCTGGGATCCGCTCCCATCAGATGGAAGCAAATTGGACTATTTCCCGGACAGATTGGCCCCAGCTGGGATAGATAGAAAGAAGGCAAGGAAGGAAGATGGTTCAAGTAGGAGAACAGCAGCTCTGAGACACCGGGCGTTTTCAAGCAAGCCAGATTAGATATATTATCAAATCAACAGCATTAGACACGGCTGGCAGTATCGGAGGAGCCAAGAGACAAAGCTTGTCAAAGCTGATAGTAAATCAAGGTGGAAAAGCAACCAGGCTTCATGCGATTTTTTTTCTCAGCATGACAAAAACTGCATTATGCTCCCCCCCACTCCCCGGCCAGCTCACAGGGCAGTGGGGACACACCAGGGGCTGGTGGTTGCTTCAAGATCTCTCCCACCTCTCCAGGAGGCACTAGGCAGTGGCTGGAGACTGGTGTGGCTCCTCGGGGGAGTGGGGGCCCTGCCTATTGCCACACCGAGAGACGTAGCAGGAGGATCCAAGCACCAACACTGCGGCAGCCCATGGCCACCTCGGAGGAGTGCCTGGCAGCGGGCATGCTGCGAGGCCTTTGGCACCCATGCTCCCTCTCACACCCGTGCTCCCGTTCGCCCTCGTGCAGGAGCAGTCCATCTTCCTGCCAGGGGCCCTCCCCACACATGCCACCTGTGCCGTTGGTGACCTCGGGGATGTCATTCCACCTCCCTGTGCCTGTCTGGAGGAGGGCTGCTTGGCAGGAGCCCCTGAAGTTTAATTAATGCATCTTTAGCCAGAGCTTCAAGCATCTGTTAGAGGCTTCCTTGGTGAAAAACTTCAACCCTGCCCAGATCCTCCTTCTCTGAAAGGGCTTGGATGGATTACCTGTACTCTGTGACAACTACCTACACTGTCCCAAAGTCTCAGGGTTTCCAGATGCTCCAGACAAAAAAAATCAAACATCCTGAGCGAGAACCCACAAACTCAAAGCCAGCAATAAAAGGAAACAAATGAGGACTGGTTAGCATTGGCTTGCTCCTCCTAAGGAGCCCGTGGGTGGGGAACAAAGTTTAGGGGAGCACAGGTATATCCTGGACCTCCATCTGTGTGTCTGTGACCCGGCAGGTCACTGAAGCTGCTCGTGCTGAAGGAAACAGAGCAAAGCACGCCAGGAGCTGCTCCGCTGGCCTCTGGGATGGGAGCGCGCAGAGGGACCTCCTTCAGCATTTGCCAAGGACGAGCGGTGGTGGGAAAGGAAGTGAGTCAGAGGCGAGGAGTGCTAATAGAGAAGCGAAAACATCACCTTTAAAAGCTGTGATCTGGCTTTGGACTGCGGGAATGGCCACAAACAGCGGAAACGGGAAGTGTGGCGAGAAAAAACAGCTAGTTCCTGCTCTCCTCTGCCCCTACTCCCTGCCCAGAGCCCGCGCCCACGGGGTGAGACCCCTGGCACCAGCACCAGACCTCCGGCCTCCAGGAGCAAAACCGGGCCTTGTCCAGAGGGGCCTCAAGTGCTGCTGCCAGTGGGGCGGGCACTGAGCCTGAAGCCGGCCATCGCGACGTTCCTGGTCCTCCATCTGTACCTTGAGCCTGGACATGTCCCCGCCTGGCGTCACTTGGGGAGGCACTCGGGGCAGTTGTGTCCCCACTCCCCCACTGGGTCTGTGAGTGCCGGCAACTGATGCAGTGCCGGGGGCCTAAGCGGGGCCACTGGCTCCCTGAGTATGCAGGGGCACCCTGGATGGACCTCCTCCCACCCCGTCCCTGGTATCATCAGGGGGAGACATATCAGGAAGGGGAAACTCCAGCGTGAAAGCTTCTGGTCTGGGTGGTGCAGCTGGGAGGACCTTCACGGTCCCGGCTGGCCTTGGCTGTCCCTGGGCCGGGGACTCCAGATGCCTCTGTCCCAGAGCAGGGGCAGCACTGTCCCACCAGCTGGGCCTCACCATCACCCTGACAAGATCTGTGGGGGCGGCAGCTGCCCCACGCACACGCTCAGAGGCAAGTCTTAAAAATAGAAGGCAGCAGAGTGTGTGCCAGCTCTGCCAGGTGCTGCAGACGCAGTAAAATCAGCACGGGGCTCGAGCCAAGCCAGCCGGGGGGGGCACGGGCTTCACCCACACACCGTCCCCGGGAAGCCGGCTGGCGCGTGAGGGGTCCTACGGCGCCACTACACTGAGCTTGGGATCGACGCCTGAGTCAAGCTGCTCCAACCGCCCCGAGCAGCATCAGGGCAGGTCCCTGGGGCATGGGCACCCGCTGCCTCGCTGCCTGCTGCTGCCTCTGGGCGGCAGGCACCAGCGAGCCCTGCGCCAGCAGTGGAGGAATCCAGAGGCAGAGGAAGCGAATTGAGCATAATTAAATAAAAGCCGTTTTGTAACCCAGATAGGAGTAATCTATCTACTCCACTGCCATTATCACTCCTTCTCACTGCTACATCTGTGTGTAAAACATGTTTAGGTTAGCCTAGCAAGAGCTATTATCTCGACTTGCAAACCATGCCTTGCCTGTGTTTCCATATCAGACATGGAGACGGGGTAAGTCCACCTTTCCCTCTCCTCTTCATATGCTTTGTGCTTATCAGCCAGTGCAGCAGAGAGGAAAAGCAGACACTCCCCCCTGTACCAGCACACCACAGCAGCTGGCTCCAGGCATCTCCGCAAACGCCCACGGCAGGAACGGCTCCACCGCCGTGGCACTTCGCAAGAGCTGGCCGTGCCAGCAGCAAGCCCTGTCACAAGCCACTGAGCGTCAGCCCCAGGCTGAATCCGGCGCTCACAGCTCTCTGCTGTGGAGCTGGGCTGTCCCCACAGAGCCCCACAGAAGGACCTGAGTCGTTTGGGGGTCAGACAGCACATTCCCGCTCACTCTCTTTTTGAGTCAGTGAATTCTTGTGCAGGGCTCCACGGGCAGCTCCTGCCACTGTCCGTGTGCCAGAGCAAAACAAAAGAGCGTTCGGGACAGCAGAGCCTCAGATTTCCTTTTGCTGACGGGGCGAGGGGGAAGGATTTTTAGCAGTCTGGTTAAAAGACACTTCCTGGTCAGCACCCTGCTTTTACCAGCCCTGTTCCCACACCACGGGCATCCCTCACTCACTGTTGGCTGTGTCCATACCCTGCCACCAGTAACTAACCACACTATTAGCACTTGGCAAAGGTGCCAGCTGTAAGCAGCGCTTGCGAGGGGGACACGGCAGAAAGATGATGGGCATGGAGAGCGCATCTTCAGGATGAACCTCTGCAGGCTTATCTCGCCCCAGGGGGAACAGGGAGCTTGTTCCTGCCTGCTTTGCCCGCTCTGCCATGTGCCTGCATGCCCCGTGGGCCATCTCCCCGCAGAACTGGCCCGGCTGCTGCCTCCAGCCCCTGCTGCTCTGCAGCGCTGCCACTGCAGAGGTCCCTCCTTCCCTGGCCGGAATGATGAAATGGGGAATTTATCAATGTGCCCGTTGTTCCTCTGCTCTCTCTGTCCTGTCCCCAGAGAACCTCCAAATCTCATATGATTTTTTCCCCTTCTTTTTTTAAGAGGAGCCTACCCTGCCCCAGAGAAAAGGCGCCTTTGTGTGTGATCTCGGCTGCCGAACACACAGCCCCACTGGAGCAGGGCTGAGGAGAGCCTTGGGCAGCACAGTTCCCCTCCGCTGCTGCACAGGTCAGCAACAGGACAATGTGTTGTCCAGGAGCCAGAGGAGACATCAAGCCTGAGGTCACCAGTGAACACCACAAAGAGGAACAAGGGAGGCAGCGGCACGGGCGAGACCCGTGTGCCCAACAGAGCCTGTCTGGCACGACAGTGAGGGTGGATGAAGCAGGGAAGAACATGCCACCAAATTTTTGCAGACTCCAGCCCCACTTTGAGGAGAGGAGAGGAAAGCTCCAGATGAGACACATGACTGATTCTCACTGTAATCACAGACGCAGCCATGCTTAACACAATAGCAGTAGAGCATTCAGCCTTATGTAAAAGCTGGTTTGAGAGCCATCAACGTGTGCCATAAACAATTATGCCTCAGAATAGCTCCCTCCAGGGCTGGAGCAATGGTGTGTTGCAGAGCCACAGCCCATGGCTGCGTGATCCTTTCCACGCAGCCATCGGAGCTGAGCGTGGGCCTGGATGCTGTGTGGGCAAATGTGTGTGCAGGGTCCGGAGGAGGTCTGCCGGGTCTGCGCAGGGAGAGGTTCTTCCTCACCTGGGCCAACGTCAGATACAGGAGTGGATTGAAGCCGTTACAGCCACTGTGTCACTTCTGCAGTGATGCTGCACCATGGGGGAGAGGTGTCCTGCTCAATGGGAGCAGCTCGGGGACTGTGCTGCTGTGGCCCAGCGACGGAGAGGAGAGGCTGGGACATTTGTACGGCAGGGATCCTCCAGAGCCAGCAGCAACATCGGCAGCGTGTTTGTGTAACTGAGGGGGTCACGGTCTCCACGTCACCTCGCATCCCCCAGTGCTGCTCTGGGGGGAAACAGCAAAGACAAACCAGCCGGGGCAGCTGTGCTGGGGACCACAATGGCTCTGCCTGCCGTGGGACGAGCTGGGCTGCGCGAGTGCCCGGGGCTGGCGCTGGGGGGCGGTTCCTTTTCC
>NW_009647846.1:3524290-3543075 GCF_000708025.1 Charadrius vociferus
CCACCTGCCGGTCTGTTTGCAGCGAGGGAGGGACTGACCGGCGCGGGAGTAGAGCTGACCCGAGATAAGCAAAAGATGTTTGAAAAGAACGCTTTAGGAAGGAACATAAGCACAGGGAGAGCGCTGTCACCCCCACGCTGAGGCGTGTAACTGCCTCAATGCACCAGGCGTGAGCAGGAGGCGGAGGGATGCTCTTTCCGTGAGGATGTTTTCTGCCGAGGAAACGTGATTTGGTCCTCATGTGATCCCCGTTCTGCTCCCAGGATCCCTCCCCCGTGCAACCAGGACGTTCCTTTCCCAGACAACCACTTCGTGCTCTGCATGTGCCCCACGCGAAGATGAGCCACGCTTCCCGGCTCGCAGCTCCTTCCCCGACCAAACCGAGGAGCTCTCCCTGCAGCCCGCCCACCCCTCAGCAGCCTCCCCTCGAGTGACACCTTCTGCAAGGCCAAGGATGAGTTGGAGTTGGCTTCACCCAGCGCTTGTGTTCACATTAAGGGGCTGGAGACACACGTGGGCGATGTGCGGCTGCAGCAGCAATGCCCAAAGCAGCTGGAAATGAAAAAAGTTTCCATAAAAGTTTTCTTCAAACAAGGAAGATGGAGACAGGGATGTCCTCAGGGATGTCACAGTCGATAACTCAGTCAACCTCCACAGTATTTAAGTGCTTTTGTTTGTGTCGTGGAGGAACATTTTGAACTCCCTCAGCGCTCCCGGTTGCAGGGCAGGCTGCGTACCAGCTGCGCACGGGCGACAGGCAACCCTGCGCCAGGCAGGGGGCTGAAGCACCACAGCTTCCCACTTGGCTGCTGCTTTGCTCCTCACACAGCCCTCCCTGCTCTCCCCCTGGGCCAGGGCTGGCACAAGGACGGTGCGATCGCAGAGCACACACACATGGTGACTCTCATTCCCAAGTGCAGAGGGGACCTGGCTGGGGAGCCGGCCAGGAAATGAACTGCTCAGCAGAGCTCGTTTGCCCAGGGACGGTCCATTTCATGACGACGCAGGTGGCAGAGAACCCACTTCCCACTTCTGCTGAACTCCAGTCAAAGCGCGATGCTCCACTGAGGCCAATAAACCACTGACCAACACTGTCCTTTAAAGCAGAAAGTGGATTTAGTGCTTGTTAAGGAACAACTTGGAGGCAGGTGTCCTGTGGTAGGGAGCTGTCTGCCCAAATTTCCACTATCAACACATAAACATGTTGCGATTTGAGCTGGAAGAATGACTGAGAAAGAGCAGCCAATTCTTTGCCTCCTCTGTGGCAACCCCGTGTAGCCATACCTTGCCACATCCCTGTTTGTCCCCAGGACCTGGGTGGAGCTATCAAACCACTTCCCACAGACTAACCAAAAAGCTGAGTAATGACTCCTAATCCTCTAAGTGATGGGATTAAAACTGTTGACATGGGAGTAGAAGGCCACTGCTTTCATGCTCGGTCATCACGGTGCCTGTTGATCCTGAGCCACGTTCAACAATCACACCACGTCCAGCCAGCACCTACCAGGCGACTGCCCCAAAAGAATGCAGAAACGTTAAACTTCACAACCAGCACCCATGTCCCATCTTGAGGCAGACGGCTCCAGCAAAAGCAGCCCCTCGTGCCTTATCCATCATCTGCTGGTATTTCCATTCTGGTTGTGGGGAGACTATGGAGAAAAATCACTGCAAACAGGTGCTTTAGCTTTTTGATCTCTTACTGGTTTTACAGCACTTACATCTTTTTCTGAAAACAGAAAATTACTCCGTCCCTTCCCCATAAAAAAGCTGTTGCCATTCCCTTCTTGGTTCTGTGTTCCTGAGGCTACATGACGAAAAAAACAAGAGGATCATCAGTGAGGTATTAGCTCACTTCCAGCTTCTACAAATACTAAAAAATTCAGAAATTCATCTATGAAACCTGGTGGACAATGTACATTTAGAGCAGTGGCCCAACCAACATCATACAGGCTCTCCCCTCTCCTCAGAGGGAGTGGGCTTTCAGTTAGCAAATGCTGTCCCACCAGCTGAATTCTTCCCGGTCAAAGCTGAGCTGGGGCCGGAGCCGCTCATCACCAGATGCACGTGAGACATACAGGTGAGGCTGGAACGGCACCTTCCTTCGCACATACAGCTCAGCAGAGCCGATCCTGCAGCCCCAGTGAGGAAAGCCCAAAGCAGCATGAGCCAGCGCCGGCCCTCCTGGATGGGGGCAGTCCAGGGACAGACCCGCTCAGAGCTGGGAAACACGGGACCAACTCCAAGATCTTCACAGACGCCTCTTGGGCCAGGCTCCTCAGCTGACTGTACCCACCTCCAAAGGGAGGCGTACGGCACTGCAGGGAGTGCAGGCAGAGCAGCACCGGGACGCGCCGGCCACACAAACAGGTCCAGTGACCCGGCAGAGAGCCTGTCCCACACTCAGGTGGACGTGAGGGAAGCAGATGAGACAAAACACAGCACTGCTGTTCCTCTGCCCACAGACACCAAACAATGCAGCCAATTTATTCTCGCCATGCCCAGGTGCTGTGTGGCTCATTACAGGATGAAGCTGGATGATCCCACCTGTGGAGGACTTGCTCAAATTTTAAGCTATTAGGGCTCAGCACAGTTTTAACACACCCCTCTTCTTCTCCCTGATCCCCTGCCCCGTCCCTTTGGAAACATCCAAATTAGGCCAGTGTTAATAGCTGAGGTCTTTATTTAAAGTTTTTTATATACAGTAAAAGTGTCACAGATAAATCTGCGACCATCAGACAAGACAAATGTAAATCTCTCTCAACAATTAGCAGCTTAAGATCTATAAACTACAGTGTTACGTTCACAAGTGTCATTTCTGTACTTTTCAACCCGTGCAAGTGAGTTTTTCTGTTTACTTTTTTACACTTTTAAAACACACTTACAGCTAAGTCAATTGCCTACAACTATACCACCTGGCATACACAACACAGACACACAGGGTTTGTAACTCTTTAGCCACATTCAGAATTCACTTAAAAACTGGCAAAACTACCCAATCTTGAACCTTTTTGTAGCTTGGCTTCTTTTGTTATAATGCTGCTTTTTTAATTAAAAAAATGCATATTTTCAAAGCTGAAAGACAGCGCTTTTCTGTCCCAGTGCAACATGTACAGAACTCAACATTTCATCTGATCAGACCCCAAGAACTCATGGGATTGGAATAAATCAATGAAGTAACTGCTGTGAGCATGCTCAGTATCGTTAAACTAAACTAATGAGGCTGACAGGAAAGAGAACTTTATAAAATTTAAAATGGTAAATTTTCTTGCATCAAGATTTTCTTTCTTCTTTACATCGCGAAAGCAAATGGGGGAAACAGATGAACTTAATTTGAACCACAGAATTTCAACGAAGAGCTGCTGCTTTTTGAACTAACACAGTCCATTATATTCTTCCCTTTTTATATGCCAAGTCGATATGTGCTGAACATATCTAAGCAATTTCAGAATCATTTCAACTCTGAATATGAAATGTTTTGGGAAACATTCTGCAACTCAGAGACAGTCACTAAAAAGTTTACATCCATAGGAAGGCTAATAAAAGGTACTCACACACACACTCACATCCATGGCAGAAACTGTCTCCTACGCGTCATCCAGAAACGCTTCATCAAGAAAGCAAACACAACCACGTACAAGGAGAGGGAGCTTTAAAGCTAGAATCACATTTCCAACAATATAATCATTGTTAAACTATCAGAAATCATCACAGACCTTCAAATTGAAGACGGAGGAAAACCCCAAAACGTTCTGCTAATGCAAAAGGCAAAACACATGGCAGTTGTGTTAGGATATGAAAAGTGGATGCAGCATCATATATGGCATTACTGCAGACAACTTTCTGGAATGGAAGGAACTGTCGAGAGAGAAGGAGACAGACAGACAGACATTGTCCAGAACCGTATGTACATGGCCTTCACCAAACAGTTTTGAGGTGATCAGTTTCTATTAAGTCTGCGCCTTCTGGCAAGTTAGCAGTTATTTACTGAAGACAACACAGAGTTGAGACACTAAATGAAATTAGGATATAAAGAAGAAGAGGAAGAACACTTCCTTTGAATACTATGGACGGGGGGCACCGAGTGTCCGGATCCATTGGCTTTCAACTCCTTCCTGCTTTGACCACAGAAAAACCTACCAGGAGCAATTCTAGCATGATGAAAACAGAAAAACAGAGGTGCAAAGGCCAGATCCAGAAATAAAGGCAACAAAGCTTTTCAATTATGTGCCAAATCAGTTCTTACTGTTATTCACACCTTTGTTTCTGACAAAAGCTACATAAAGGGAAGACGATGGTTCCCCACGTAATTTGAATCGGCCAGAGAAGGGCGGTGAACAGAACAGGGTTTCGCTGGTGCTAGAAGCACGGTCTCGAGAGGGAATGTTTGTGCAACCTTTGCTCTGTCTGCAGCTCTGTGGAAAGCATGATTATTTTTGGCTTGAGTCAGTTGCAATTGGCAGTTTGTGTTTTAAGTAGGACAGGAGCAGATTAGTGCAGGGCGGCAGAGGCGTGCTGGGATCCCGGGGGAGAGGGGTACCTGAGTATCCTGTGACTACGGGAAGAAAGAAACAGAACCTTTGAAGGAAGAAGGATGGTTGGACGGCGGCGGAGGGCTTGCTCCGCTGGCAATCAGAAGACCCTCAAAGCTGCTGACGTAATTTGAGGGAATTTCTCAGAACCCAGAATTTGCACATAGCGTAAGGTCCTAGGCTTCTGTGTGTGTATGTATCTATGATGTACATGTTCCATATATGTATACGTATGATTTCAACTGGTTTAGGTCACCTGGGCAGCATTTGGTTCCTAGTGGGAACTTAAGCCTGGAAGGAAGGAAGGAAAACAGTAAGATCTAACTGAACACCATAATTGGGTTTGAAAGAGAATCCTGGAGTCTTTTTGGATTTCACGAGAAGGCAGTTGAATCTTGGCTTTGTTACAGTGAGAGGGACACCAGTTAAAAAGCCAGCACAGAGTGAACGGGGATTCCTTGGACACGTCGCCTGCCTGCCAGTACCAACAAGTCCCCAGCAATGGCATGTTGCTGGACTTGAGAGTTACACTGGAAGCTGTAACTTCCTTTGGGGCTTCCAAAAGGTACCTACAGCGAGTACTTGCCCCACGGCTGAAGAGGAGGATGCTCTCTATGGCACACCGCACAGGCACAGCGTACAAAGAAGATCTCTACACAGACACACAAAAGATCTCACCAGAGCCTGACAGGAGGAAAACTTTGGTTTCACTTTTTAGGGGTTTATTTAAAAATTAAATCAGAGCTATTTCTGAGACAACCATTCTTTTAAGTGGACTGTTGATTCAGTATTTCTTTCCTTAAAAGAACCTGTCTTTTCCCTAGGAAGGGATGAAGAGAAATTCCTTATTCTTATCCTGAGGCCAGGAATGAGAGATGACACCGAAATGAGGAATATAAATATACTCTCCTTTACATCTGGAGAAAGAAAAAAAAAAAAAAAAAAAAAGAAAAAAAAAAAAGGCAGCCGCAACAAAAACGTGTGGAGAAGATAGATGTTTTTCATGATGCTGCATCTGTATGCTCAGGAGGACAGATAAATGGCATATGAATAGCGCTGCGCTCCAGACAGGCTGGCACTAGAAACTACTCTCTGCCCTCCTCAAAACTGTTTCAGGACAAGACGGCTCACAATTATTCACGCATTTCTTCATTTAAAAACATCACTTCTTTATTTAAAAGGAAAAAAAAATGCAATGACCCTCCCAGCCCCTTCCAAAAAAAACCCCCAATAATAATAATAATAATTATAATAAAAAATCCTATTAGAAACAATAAGGAAGCACTGAGAGTTTGAGTATTACACTCTTCAAGTATGCTGTTTGGATTTTTTTTAAATCTGTGAATATACATATATAAAAAAAACCTTAAAAGTGCGACCAAGGGCTTCTGCTTAAAGATAAGTATTTCAAGGACTACTTCAAAACACTGTAGCACGACTGTGCAGTTACCGTGTATGGCATGAGGCTTCCACTTCATACGCTTAGCAAAGTCAGCCAGCCTTATAGAAAGTTATCGTTAAGTCAGGTTAGCACAAACGGTGACCCCAGACGCTGAGCTGGGAAAGAGATCCACACGTTGCTGTTTTTCTCTTGTTAAGGAAAGAAACCACTCTGACCGCATACATTTGGACATGGAATGTGAGCAGACTTCACAGTAAAAGTTTAGTGTTACGGGTTTGCTGTGGTACCATCACTCAAGGCTGTGCACTAGATTTCGCTTTGCTCATCTCAGGCTAACCACATTCTCTTCTTCCTGACAGGTTCAGTACAGTAGTTCAAGCCACAATTTAAATTGCCCATTGGTATGCTCCAAATTTGTGTATTTTATTTATTTGTTTTGTACACTTTAAAGAATCTTAAGATTTGCATCCAAAGAGAACCATGCTACATAAAAATTATCCAGGATTCTCGCCAAAAAGAGTTCTTGAATAAAATCTAAAAAATACTATTGCAATGCATCTCGCAGAGAAAAAACGTTATTCTAAATGTAAACAAATTCACTCGGACACTTTAAAACTTCAGCGGAGTAGTTGCTGACTAATCTTTGCCACGCTTGCTCACCGAAAGCGCCAGGAGGAGGGCGATGCAGCCGATTCCAGCCGCCATCATCTGGGGGGAGACAAGAACCGTTCCAAGTAGCCGGTGATGGCGTCCCAGTGCTTCCACAAAAAGGCAATGAAAACCACTATAAATAAAGTGCTGAACGTCCTATTGCGAGTCTTCATGAGGGGCACGACGCAGTTGGCCACAGTGGAGACGAAGACGAGGAGGACAGCCATGACAGCCAGGAGGATGTTGATGAACTTCCCCAGCAGGTTCCTGGCCGTGGCGTTCTCCAGCCCCTCCAGCTGCACCACTTGCTGCTGCTGCTGCTGCAGCTCCATCTTGGAGATGCGGGTCTGGCACGCTTCCAGTGCCTCCTGTGGGCAAGAACACACCGCTGGGTTGCCAGCACCCCACAAGCCCACCCCAGTGGCAGACAGCCCACAGCTCTTACCTTACTGACTGGGCCATACCGCGGCTGCCCTCCTCGTGCCCGAGGCACCTCCTGCAGGACCCAAGTCCCTGCACTGATTTAAAATCCTGCTGCAGGAGTAGAGGAAGATGAGCCATGTCAGGGGACTGAGGGTGAGGAGCCCCTCGTTAACTAGGAATTGCCGTTTGTACACGCCTCATCGTCTCAGTTACACCAGAGAGGCTCAACAGAGAGAGGACAGCCTGGGCAGAAGTCAGGCTTTGTTAACACACACTTCAGCTGCCACTCTGCGCTGCCCGTCCCTGCGCATGACGCAACGGTCACCCGGGACCTTACCACCCTCGTGCCGTGCAGCCAGGCCTGGAGGGAGGGGAGGCCAACAGCCCTCAGCAACCAGACAGCCCGTCTGTCCACAAAGCAGGGCACCTAGTGAGCCGCTCATTTCAGCTTTGGTTTCAAGAGACCACTGAGAGGACAAAGGTGCTGTGTCCAGCCAGCACTCCTCCTCCAACTCCTCTTCCTCTTCTGGGATGCACACTCCCAGAGCCTCTCAATTCCATCACTTTCCCTGCTGTGGCTTGCACTTGTCTGACTCCATTCAATTCTCCAGCCAACCTAGCAGAAAACTAAGTCAACAAAAACAACTAATCAAAAAGGCTTGGCCGCATTCTGCTTGCTCAGTGAGCTGAATGAGCTCAGGGAAAGGTCTGAGGAGCACCAGGGCTGGGACTGCCCAGCTGGCGTCCAGGAGGAAGATCTCCTCCAGACCACAGCAAGCCGTGGCGTTGGCAGAGCTCCAGGTGACACTGGAAGGGTCGGAGAAAGGAGATGTCTCTGAGAAGGGTAAGAAGCATGAGACTTGTGAAACTGCCTCTAGGAAGAGGCTCAGCAAAAGTACATGGGAGGAGAAGACTGTCCTGTACAAAACACCTCTAAAGCACTGTTGACTTGGGGGTGACTGTTTTCAGACCTCTTCACAGTGCTGAACCTCAAGTGGACCAACCCAACCTGCAGTGCAACACTGGAGACGTGCCATGGTGAGCTAGGGAGGAGGAGGAGGGTTTTAAGGCAATTAATGCAATGAGAATTTCTGCTCTTGGAGATTCAAAGTTACAATTGTTCCATTAACTCTCCCTCAGCATTGTTTTTCCCAGACCTAAAGGCCAACTTTGGGTACTACCTGCAAGTCTGCAGCAAGCAGCCATCTCTCTCAGACTGATCACCGAAATAGGAACCAGGGCTCCCTACCCTGTCACTGTTCCGCTGCAACATCAGCCCGTGCTCCTAACTATTTTTTAATGCAAGAAAACTTAACACTTACCTTTTCCCCAGCAATGCTGAGGAACAGTTTGTCCCAATTTGCAAGTTTACACTAAAAGCGCTGAATCATAAAATGAAGATTAAAAAAAGCTATTGAGAACCTTACTTCTTCCTGCCATGTTAAACTGGAGAGGAGAACAAGACCTGAACACTGCAACATTCCCCCAAGGGAGAGCCTCCCGTTTCCTCTGTCAAAGGCCACAGCGCCACTGTCCACAGACGACGATTTATTTTAACCTTAAAGGTCATTGTCACCTGTTACATTTCTCTGCCACTGCATCATGCCCGCGGAGGTCAATGAAACATGAGGGCTGCTCTTCAGCTATGGTCCCTGAAAGCTCGGGGCAAACTGGATCAGTCTCCTCCAGCGGCGTGCAACCCGGGAGGCCGCTGGCTGTGCCGGGCTCGCAGCCGCAGCCACACGCGTGCCGGCAGCACCGCCGGCCCTGGCTCCAGGGAAATCACCTGCCTGAGGCTCCTCGGGGGGAGGAAAGGCAGAACTTTGACCTACAATGCCCTGCTCACCCTATAAATATCTCATGTCAGCGATCTGAGCCGAGATGCCTGCTAAAACTGGCACAAGTATTTAAAATGGACGATAGATCTGTTTCTGAACAGGCCTTTCTTTAGAAGGTTTAGCGGCTGCTCGCATCATCTCCCAAGTCTTTTCCTCTGTGGAAGGCCCTCCGACTCCACAATCTCTGTTTCCATAGTTTTGGTCTTTTACATATTGAAAGAGACTTGTCTTTTAAAAATGCCTCCTTATTTGGGCAAAATCAACAGAAAGAATTGTTTCCTGACGGAATGCAGTGGACACACAAAGCCATTTTTCCTTAGACGTATGTGATCACTGCTCTCAAATTAGTGACACAGAAACACACCCAGGGTCGGTTTGCTGGGAACGCTACTGTAAAGGAAGCGTTCAGGTCACGGCCCGTGAGTTCCCAATACCCTACACAACCCCGCGCAAAAAGGGGGCGCGAAGGGGGCGCAGGCTCTCACTTGGCTACAGCTTACTGAGGAACTGCGCTGCGGACACAGCGGCAGTGCGGGCTCTGGCAGGTGGGGGGGCACAGCCCCGCTTTAGGGAAGGGGCCCGGAGAGAGGCCCGAGGGTCAGAGAGGGAACAAAGGCCCCTTCGCAACTCGTCAATACGCACCAAACACTGAATCACAGAACTGTTTCAAATGAGAGTGAGTTACAGAGAGGGCCGGTGGGAGTCAGGGCCTGAGTGCCCCTGGTTCCACCACCCACCTGGATGTCCCGGGCTCGCTCGTAAGACTGATAGGCAATTTTCTCCTCCATGCTGGCCAGCTCCTGTTTCAAATTGAGGATCTCGTTCTGGTGGAGCTCAGTCAGGTCATTTAGCTGCTCTTCGAGTCTTTCACACCTAGAAATGACAGACATGGTACAGCAGCTTTAACGAGAAGAGGACGGCAAAATCACAGCAGTAACAATGGAGCAATGAACATCACGGACTTTTTACCAAAACCCAGTGTGGCTACCCCGTCAGTACAAAAGCAGGCTTTGCAGTGTAAGGCCCTCTCCCTGGGAACTGAGGAAATCCTCAGGACCAGGTAAGGTAATGCTAATCCTGTTCCTATCCTGGGGAAAAACACGCAAATGATTAAATGACAACTGTCAAGTGATGCAAGAAATCAAGGACTGAAGTAGAATACAGTAAGTTATTCCTCAAACTTTTGTTTAAACCAAACAGTTTTTGTTCTACTACCGTAAGCTACCAGCAGGTCGAGGGAGGTCATCCTCCCCCTCTACTCTGCCCTGGTGAGACCGCATCTGGAGTACTGTGTCCAGTTCTGGGCTCCCCAGTTCAAGAAAGACAGGGAACTGCTTGAGAGGGTCCAGCAAAGGGCAACAAAGATGATTAGGGGACTGGAGCACCTTTCTTATGAGGAAAGGCTGAGGGACTTGGGTCTCTTTAGTCTAGAGAAAAGAAGATTGAGGGGGGATCTTATTAATACATACAAATACTTAATGGGAGGATGCCAGGGGGATGGGAGCAGTCTTTTTTCAGTGGCACCCAGTGATAGGACGAGGGGTAATGGGCATAAACTTGAACATAGGAAGTTCCATCTTAACATGAGAAGGAACTTCTTTACTTTGAGGGTAGTGGAGCACTGGAACAGGCTGCCCAGAGAGGTGGGGGAGTCTCCCACTCTGGAGACATTCAAAACCCGCCTGGACGCTGTCCTGTGTAACGTGCTGTAGGTGACCCTGCTCTGGCAGGAGGGTTGGACTAGATGATCTCCAGAGGTCCCTTCCAACCCTAACAATTCTGTGAATTCTGTGAATTCTGTGAATTCTGTGAAGCTCTTAAGCATTTCCATCTAGACTGGGAACAGTAACTGGCATAAAAATGACACAGTGAATAAACATGACCAATGCCTCACGATGGTCCTGTCAGATCTTTACATGTGAGGTCACATGGATATCTTCAACTTATTTTTTCTTTATCTCTCATGAATGATTCAGCTTAACTAGCAAAGGTCATCATATTATTTATAAGGAAGGCACATGAATCATTAACCTGCAGGCTTATTTTTCAGTTTGCTACTGGTAAACGGTCTGGGAGCAGCCCTGAGAAAAAGGGCTGCCCAAAAAACTGAGATACGGCAATTCTGAGACATGTGGTTTTGTTTCTTGTTGAGGGATTTTTAAGTTGACGATAGTTCTGTAATGTTATTTTAGAACTTTCAAAATCCATTAGGGATACTTTGCATTTGTATGTACGCATTTCATTTCTGGAATTTCAAGTCCAAACTTACAAGCAACTCATGCTTCAATACCCTTTGAAAATCAGGCAAGTATTTGTATAACTTCCACAAGGTAAACACGGGCAGAGAGCTCGGCCACAGCTCCAGGGTGGCAGCGGCAAGCTGGGCACCATCCGCACCATCCTCCTCCACCACGCTTCCCGCTGGTCTCTCATTCTCCGTTCGTTACGAGCAACAGCTCTGACGGTAACTACGGTGCAGGTACAGCTATTGTGGCCATTGGGGTTTTTCCACACTGATTTCCACTGACTGTCTTCTCATGGTAACAGCATGGGAAAAGCTTACTGTGTAGCTCTTATCATCTGACCCTTGGTACTAATAACTGAGAAATTTCTACGGAATTAAACACAGAGATGATTCCTTGTTTTAATTTCGGTTCCCCTCTGACTCCATCTGAATCGATCTGTTAGGCTGATGGTTGGACTTGATCTTAAAGGTCCCTTCCAACCTAGACAAGTTTATGATTCTACAATTTTAATTTACACACACACATGCATAACATGGATAAACAATATTTATCTAGAACAAAGAATTTAAACACAAGTTCTGAAACTAAGACAAAAATCTTGCTTCTGTTTTTTTTTTTCAAGATTTTTGGTGCTTCACAAGCCAAATATTCAGAATCGGTAGGCACAAGCTAGCCCTTAAAAACAGTCTTGGGGGTTGTTTTTAATTGAAAAGCCTGAAGAGAATTTTCATTTACATTCCCAATGCAGTATTCCTTTAAACTAAGAAGGAGCCAGACATAGCATGACAATTTCCAGCAATGAAACACATGTGGTCAACCCGCAGTGAGACCAACAACCACTGCTGACAGGGCTCAGCCCAGAAAGGTGCCACAATAGCTGTGCAACCAAGGCAGGACACGCGAGAGAACTGGTTTCCCAAGAACAACGAGCTGCGAACAAGGGAATAGCCATATGAAGACTGGCTGATGAAGAAGGAGCTCAGATAATTAATATTGCCATTTGTTCCCACCCAACTTTAAAAAAAAACAACTTACCGCCAACCAAGACATCACAACTAAACCCACTCTAAGTCCCAAAGGCAGCATAAATTACTTGAAATACATTCACTTTATTAATATATTACAAAATTCTCCAGTGGGTTTGTTACACAAGAAGGGACTTGAGCTTTTCTGAAAATATCGTGATTATGTCTTTTAACCTCCTCCCACATAAACGCCCTTCATAAAACAGCTGTTGCCAGGCAGCTTAAATCCTGTTCTCTACCAAGAAACAATTGTATTTTAATAACTTCAAACCTACCTCAATGTACAGGAAACGTAAGGAAACCCTGCAAATCCCTATAGTTAAGAGTTTAAGCATAACACGGTTAGCAAAAGGGTTGGCTCCGATCCTCCCTGCCCTAACGCTGCACTCCCACCTTGCTCCCCGGCCACGCTTTGTTTCCCTGCTCGACCCCAGAGATTTTGCAGTTTGCACCCAAGAATCAGGTGCGCTTTCAGACACCGTCGTGTCAGGCAACTGCTGGAATTGGGTTATTAAAAAAAACCAAAACAGAACAAAACAAAAAAAACCAACCCATCCAGACTTATTTTTGAAATTACACTTCCTCCATTCATCTCCTTTTCACTCCTTGTCCCATTATCGACAATTTAGAAAATGATCTTTTTTTCCTGCTGTTTCCTACTGGTGTCCAAATTTGAAAAGCTCAAAGGGGTTTGTGTGACGTAGAGGGCCCTAAGCCAGTGTTCTCCTATTGAAGGATGGCTCACATTTAACTCAGAGGTATTGCAAAAATAAAAGGGATAGGACAGCTGTCAAGAGGGTTAAGATTATACTCACACTTCCCCCTCTAACGTACAAGGGCCAGTGTTTATGCCAGAGTCTCAACTTGTCTGTGAACACAGCAGTGCCTTGAATGATCAAATCCTCCTTTATTTCAGGTGCAGAAAATGCCTCATTAGAGTCCAAGAGTTATTTTTTCACTAGCTAAAATGTGAAATTTCCCCTTACAATTACTAGCCTCTCGATTAACAAGCTCCAGCACAGGAACTTTTCTGTGTAACAGCCTAGTGCCGACTGTCACAAGCATCCCGTCATCAGAGATGCTCACGTGGAAGACAGCCGGTATGCTGCCAAGGAGCTCGGCTGAAGTACGGGACCTGGGAACACCTCACTGAAAAATGCCAAGTCAGATTTCCACACCCGCCCTGAGTCTTGCTGTTCACGAACCAGGGGACTGATGTGAAAAAAGCTAAGAGACACAAGTACGACCATCTCATTGTAAGAGCTTTAAGGCATTTTAAAGTAATAGCTGCAAAATACACAGATAATACAGCCTATGCGAGGGAGAGACTTGATGATAAAGACATTTCATCTGCTCTCAGTAGCACTCTGGCAAGTTCAGAAACCCTGATGAAACTGATGCTGAAAGATCTTCACAGTATGGGACAAATGGGAGTTTAATACCTCTCTCTGTAGACTTTTATTTTTATAGGTATGTCATACTAAGTCTCATCTGATCTTTATTGTTATACTGAGCACACTGCCTTCAATAGCAAGCAGAGTATTAGCTAAAAGCAATTATCTATTTGCAATACACTCCACATCTTCTATCCAGATGACACAGGAGGGACAGAGCTCGCTCCCCGGGGAGCAGGAGCTGCTCTCGGTGCTCGCATCGTGCCGTGCGCCCGGCTCCGGACCTGCCCTGGCCGCAGATGGCAGCTCCGCAGGGAGGTTCCCGTTCCCGTTCCTGCGCCCGCCTGGCGCGTGAGCGCCCATCCGACCCAGCGCACCGCCCGGCCGCACTCCAGAAGGGCCTCTGCCACCCTCCAGACCTTGCAGCTGTATTGCGTTTGATCTCTTTTAAAATCAATCATGAGAACAGACTTAAGTCCAACAATTAGCCAACAGCAAGGATCAGGTAAATGAGAGCACCCCCATCCAGCACTCCGGCCGATGGACTTCTCCCGACGGGAGCGTGGGAGACCTAACTGCCCTCTCCACGGATGCCGGGCTTGGGAAGAAACCCAACCCTTGGACTGGCCACACTCCAAATATGTGAGCTCATGATTTCACCGCGTACAAACGGGTTCCTAAAGGGACACGCAAGATGAAAATACTCAGCAGTAACTTTATTTCAGTCTCAATAGCACAGAAAGTCCCTGCTCCTATCAGTAAACAACCGCCACCTTCCAGCCGATGAGATAAGCAGCACAAGCTATTTCAGCGCCCGCTCCCGCTGCAGAAGGAACACAATGAGGGCCGAGGCGCCGCCAGAATCTTCCTTCCTCGGTGACTCAGCCCTGGCGCAGCGGCACAGAGCTCCGGGCCGGCACGTGCTGGCAGCAGGCAGGCAGGGCAGCACTGCCGCCCCGGCACCCACAGCGCCGGGCGGGGGAACCGGAGTGACTGCACCAGCGAGTCCCTGTCCCACAGCCCGTCATCAAACCCGCACCGACAGGCATTGATAGGCAAGGTCTGGGAGCAGGGAGAGGGAGGGAAGAGATTGAGGAGGCTATGGAAAACCTGCGAGGCAAGCCATGGCTGGGAAACAGAAACTGCACAAACACACAAGGAAAAAACATCAGAA
Organism: Charadrius vociferus; assembly: GCF_000708025.1. Taxonomy (NCBI): domain Eukaryota; kingdom Metazoa; phylum Chordata; class Aves; order Charadriiformes; family Charadriidae; genus Charadrius; species Charadrius vociferus. The sequence goes on from NW_009647846.1 coordinate 3,538,973, forward strand.
CCTGCAAAAAAAGGAGAACATCTACGGAAAAGGAAATGGACAAACAGCCAGCTTCCAGGTACCACGCACACACTCAGTGATGCCCTCAGAGCAAAGGCTTCTCCAAAATACTTTGTTTTTTAAGCTCTAAGTGAACTCAGTGCTTGTTTTTGAAAGATTCCCAGAAATAGAGCAGTTATGCGGTATTTATAGCTTTTAAAGCCAGTTATGATTAATTTGAATCCCCAGCCTCCCAGCTTCAAACCACAACCTCCATTCCCATCTTTTCATTTTTCCCGGAGGAGAGCTGAGGAAGGAGAGGGGTTCCTCGCCAGGGGAAGAGGTGTCAGCCCTCTCCACCAAGGTGGCGGCACTCTGCCTGCGGACACATCACGTAACCTTCCCGTTCTCAGGGTGATGTTGGCTTTTGGCTTCACGATATTTTAAAATACAGAAGCTATCAAGCAAGACTCTGGATTTGTTCAATGCGGCATTAATCTCACCGTGATTAAGCCATGAGCTCCTTGCAGATGGTGCCGTTGCCTGCCCACCCCTGGAAGCCCACAGAGACAAGGGCACTTCATGTGGTTTAACTGCTCCTCTTTAAAGGTCACACCTTTAATTAATTCGCACCAACATCCCAAATGGCAGGTCTAAATTACTATTTTTTAAAGCATTTATAGGCCAAATACGGATTCTCCCAGAAGCTTTTCACTGCAGGCTGCCTTGGTTCATGGTTCGGCTCTGGGCTCAGCTCAGGGGAGCACTCAGCGAAGGTTAACAGCGCACGACAGGTACAACTCCATGTTGCACCAGCATGAGGACCCACGTGAACCTCGCTAGATGCTTTCAGGGAGTAAGCAGCCAGTTTAGCTGACAACATACGGTCTTCTATTGTACTTCCAGGCCGCTCCTTCAGCTGTGCTGCGCTTGCATATAGCGTCGCACCATGAATGGCTGCTGCTGTGCGTGTGAAACAACAACCTACACAGCAAGAGACAACAGGACCCCTCTCTGCGGGCGAGCGGAAGACCAGACTCCGCATCGCTTCGTTATGTGAATTCATGACAATGAGGCACTAGGAACCAAAGTTGCTGTGCTAGGCACCGGTTTCAGGCAAATCGCTGATTGTTGCAAAGCAGGACTAGAAAGTGGTGTTGGTCTGGCTTTGTCTACCCCAGCTTTGCAAAGCACACAGCAAGACTGCTGTCTCCACGAGATCCTAGCAGGCTAAGCCTTTTCAAATGTTCTCCCAATGATCTGGCACCAGCATGTCTAAAGAGCTGTAGCGCAACTCCATGTCGCAGCGTGCAAACCAACGCCGCGAGTGGCACACGGAGCTTCAGCTGGGCTGTCCCCACACCCAGCAGCTCCGCCAAGCCCCACGGGCCGCGCTTCGCAGCCTGGCTGAGGCGACGAAGGCCATAAGCAGCCTCATTACACAAGCCTGCTCTCCTCCATCAGGCCGAGGAGTCGGGCCCCTGGCATTTGTTATTTAAAGTTCAAAAAGTTGGTCTAGACTGCCGTGTCCTGAATGGCTGCAGAAGGGCAGCTGGTAGCTCCTCCCTCCGGAGCCGAGGGACGAGCCCTTGCTCCCAGCGTGTGACGGGGAGGGTGAGGACACAAGACATTCTGCTGGACAGGACGGGGCAGCCTGCTGAGAGCTCTCAGAGGGGAAGGGAAAGGTTCCCCCCGCAGCTCTCCATGGGGTGCTTTCCTGGGGGCGGTGGGGGCAGCTGGCTGCCGCACCACGCTGTCAGGCTGCCCCCCAAAGCCACCGTCACCTCTCCCCTGTGACCTGATCCGGGGCTGGTGGAGCTGCACCAACTCCTCCGCCCTTCCATTCCTCCCAGCGAGGGCAAGGCTGACGGAAACACGCACTACCCACTTCCAGAGCCACAGACCTCCGTGACAAGGGCACTGCCAATATCTGACATTTAATTTAAATTCATTTTGTTGAACCCTGCCACTGTGGGCCTGAGCAGAAAAGGGAAGGGGATATCCTAGTTTTGGTATAGGGGCAAGATCATGTCTTTTTGGAGAACACTAAGAAAGCTGGATGTTCTTTCTCTGGTAGACACAGATCTGAGTGCTGGAGAAGGCAGGGTCAGGATACTGTCCACACCCAGTCCCCGCCTCTCGCCTTCACCCAAACCTTTGATTTTTGCAGGGCAAAGCGTTGACTGGATAACAGTAACTGCATCAGCGTACCCCTGGTCTTTTGGGACACTTTTCTAAACCTCTTTGGCTTGACTTTTTATCTTGGAAACACTATGAAATAAACCTTTTTCCTTGCTATTTCCTTCTTGTACAGAAAGGGAGATGAGCAGCAAGATAACGATATTTACATAAGACAAAGCTGGGAGGGCAGAATCCTGAGAAGATTGCAGAACTTCCATCTGAATCAGCCTGCTGAGTTGTACCATCCAGGACTCTGCTACTCTGCAACTCACAGTGTTTAATTCTGAAACAAAGTACAAAAGTACATACCTGTACCGCTCCTCCTGCAGAGTCTGCATTATCAATGAGTAATCCCTCTGATAGCGAACCTTAAGGTCCTCAAATGATTCTTCCAGTCTTGCTTGTGTCTCTCGAATTTCTTGAATCTCATGCAGTATTGCATCAAACCCTGAGCTCTGCATATCCAGAGTGTTTGTTTTGGAGCTGGAAGCTCCCACAGGGCCCCCTGTTGTGCTGTTGGCTCCCACTGAGCCCGACGTGGCACTGGAGCAATCCTCTTCACTGCCATATTTTGGGCTCGACTGAAAGTTCTGAATAACACCTAGGGCCTTGCCTCCAGCCCCATCTTCCTGGCCTTCTTCTAAGGAGTCTTTCAGATTAGCAATGTTGTCTGCGCTCCCAAACTTGTTCCGTATGAGGGAGGCAATCTCCCGGGGTTTGGAAACCACAGCTCCTGCTGCTGAATGCGTGGCTTGGGAGAAACTGGAAAGCCCACCTTTTACGCTGTCTACTACTCCCTCGCTGAAGCCAGTGACTTTTGCTCCAACATCTTTCAAACCCTGATGCATATCCCTGAAGACATCCTTTGGCTGCCGAGGGATCCCATTTTGTTCAATCTCTCGCAGCTTTCGATGGTAATGTTCTAGTTTCTTCTGCAGCTGCAAGATGGTCTGGGCTGACTTTTGATTTTTCTTCTCAAACACTTGCTTAATGCGGGCGCTCTGTTGCTTGTCGGCATTGTTGGCCAGTTTCAGGTACTCTGCCACATTGTCATCACGGGCTGTTTGCTCGATTTTGATCTGCTCGGTCAACTTCAGTATCTTCTGCTGCAGGTGTGTGATGGCCACTTTTGTACGCTGAGGATCTGGGGTCCCATCAACAGAGTCTGCATTGATGCTGCCATCAGTGCTTGAGGCCACGGCACTGGAGGTCTGCGCGAGGCTGCTGACTTCCAGTCGCTCGATCTGGGCAGGGAGAGAGAGAAATGTAAGTGCTAATCACCAGCTTCGCTAATACAAAACTTTTCCTTCTTTGTGCCAACCAACTTGACAAGTGGATGTAATGCTGCAAAAATGCACCTTTTTTTCAGCTGGCCAAAGTACGGTACCAATCAATTGAGCTTCATATGCTTTACTGACACCCAGTAAAAGCCAAGAAAAAAGCAACCCCCCTCGTACCTAAACCAACTCAATGGCCTCAAACAACCAAGAACTCAAGCACAAAGCAAGATGGGGCACCCAAGTTTGGCCGGCTGAGTTCTCTGAAGTTCTAGTGTAAGGCCAGTGGCTAAATCAGCCGGCGAGGGAGAAGACAGAGAAGGGAACGGTGAGAGAGGAGAAGCCGCCAGACCAAGTTCACAGCAAACCCAAGTTACTCCCGGTGCTTCGTCTGCTCGTACAAAAGCAAGCTGTAACGAGCCTTACCGGAAAGCAGCAGACCTGCTAGGGTCAGCGCCTGGAGCAGAAGCAGAAGCCCCCGGAGCCCCTCACCGCCCAGCCACCAGCTGCCCCAGCCCGGCACAGCAGGACCCGGTCCCGACGTACGACCCCCGGGTTAGCCCGGCAGCAGCAGAACGCCCTTTCAGCGCGAGCGAACTGCGCGAATAACCCCGAACGGCGCAAACAGCCCAGAACGGCCCCAGCAGCCCAGCCGCCGCCGGCGCT
>NW_009647846.1:3543338-3549679 GCF_000708025.1 Charadrius vociferus
CCCCCCCAGGGCCGAGCCGGGCCCCCCGCTCCGGGCTGGCGGCGTCCCGAACAGTAAAGTCCAAAAGTGACACTCGGTACCACCTCCACGGACATTTCCAATAATAATGATAATAATAACACCACCAACAAATCCGTTTTAATTGGTTTTTAAAGAGCGCAAAGCCCGACAGGCGTTCCGGCTCCCTCACACAGCCCCAGCGCGTGCTGGACGGACACACCGCCATGCGCGCCGTGCGTGCTCCGCAGACATGCTCCAACGGCGCCCGCTTGGGTCTGTCCCCGGGCCCAGCAGCTGGGCAGCACCCAACTGCCAGCCGATTCACGGCTCACCCCAAACGCAGAACAGGTCCACGTTTGTCTCATGAATACAAACTTTACAAAATGAAAAAAATGCTATCGATCCCTCCCTCTGGTTTTGGTACTCTGTATTTATGATTTAATGCCGCAAACCCAACGCCCCACAGCAGAGTGGCAGCGCCGGCGAGCGCCGCGTGGGGCCAGCAAAGGTCCTGCCCAGCGAAGGTCCTGCCCAGCAGCCTCACGTGGAGGTTCTGCTCGCTGTCACATCAACAGAAAAAACAACCAGACATATGGAAAACTCAACGGATTTATTTTCTAGAGGAGTTCAGTTGCTGAAAACCACAGGATATCAATTTTCAGTCTGTAGTGACTGCAGAAATATCAACCGCTTTCTTAAGTGGGTTTAGTTGTAGAAACCCTTGATAGATTAATGGAAAATTAGCACTGAGAATTCATATTAATCAGTGGGACCAACAATATGCATGACGTTAGACCTGCACAGAGAATATGCCGTCCCTGAGATCTGGGGACATGTGTATTTCAGAGCAGTACACATTTGATAACATACCCCTTCTTGCAATTTGTAATTTCATTAAGATTTTCCAAGGATTCTCACCAATCTGACTTCTTCGTGTGGTCTGGAAGGAACCACAGCTCCCACATGCACAGGGCACACCGGACCCCGAGCGCCACCCACGCCCCGCGCACGCTGCCTCGCTCCGTGCCCACGGGCCCTACGTGAGCGGCACACAGCTCCATTCACTGCTTTCCCAGCTCACCGTTACCCCTAAAGCAGCACAGTGCAGGCGTTTCCGTTCAGCACAGTCATAGTGCCTTATTACTCCTCTTAATTGACTCACAAAATGAGCTGGCTTCTCAGCAAGAACCCCGTCAGTCATTTGTAATGACCTGTATCCACTCAAGAGGAAGGAAATTTTAGTATTAATGGCAGATGAAAAAAAGAAAGATCTGCAAATTTGATGCAAATTTTTCAGAAAGTAACTTTAAATAACTTTTTTTTTTTTTTGTAAAGAAGTATTTTTGTACCTGGACAGTGAAAAGTTGAGCGCAAGCAGGGCTGACCCAGCACCCCAGAACCAAACAGCTGTTGGGCCGTCAGCTCTCCCGCGGCACAGACTGGCTCTGAGCTCAAATCTGCACATTTTGGTGCTGTAGAACTAACGGGACTTCAACATCACTTTGCAATAAAGAGTTTCTATTGGCTTAATTTACTCCCAGTTTGGTCTAATTTGTGTGTGCTTGTGCATGATTCCTATAAATTACACTAATAGTACACTCTTCCTCTCAGATACAAGTTTTGTGAGTGAAAAATTTTGTAGAAACTTTCTCTTCCCCCTTGTAAAGTCAATTGACTTTAGCATGTCTCCTCAGGTTACCTTCCTGTACCTGCGACACAAAATAAAGCAGAACAGCTACAGTAGAATAAATCATGTTGGGATTATTACTTTATAATTACCAGCTGTGTGGATACTATTCTGGAATGACAAGAAGGGTTTTTTTCAATTAAAAAGGCAAGCGGCTGTACAAAGTGCTATTCTGGAACAGAAGTGAGATAGTTTAAGCACTTTCTCCGTATCGACAAGGCTTCAGAAAGGGAAGACTCAGCACAAACCAGGTTCCTCAGAACACTGGAAAGGCTGGTGCCATATTATTGATTTAAGATGACTGGCAATCTGTCCTGAAAAAACGCTGGTAAATGAAATACTGTAATGGTCAACGCTTGTATAAAAATAGGGATTACAATTCTATTAGTTAATCTCCCTCGCAATGCAATTTTCCAGTGCATTGGCTCAGTCCCGACGGGGCGGACCTGCCCGACCTCCCACCAGGCCACCACACCGCGCCGTGCTTCGGCGTTATGCCACAAATCCAACGAAATCACCCGAGGACCTTATGCTCTCTCCCCCTCAAGACCTTCCCAAATTCCTAGCACTGCCAACACTGTCAGGCTGTCCCTCCTGTAAAAGTCTTCCCATGTCCCTGTTCTGCAACACGCAGCCCAAAAAGAACCTACGTTTTGGCCTTTTGGTGTTGCTGCGGACCAAACACAACCATTCCTCCAAAGGCGTTTCCCCCATCTTTAAGCACTACTCCAGTAAAGGCGCACACCTCGCAGCTCTTGCCCGGACCGGCTGCGTTCCCAAGCCGCAGGGCCGCTGGCCGCGGCGAGCAGCATGCTCGGAGCCAGCCTGCCTACAGACACCGCTCGGCTCCAGCCTCCTCCGCCCCAGTCTGGAGCTTTAAAAATGTGACTGAAAAACGTCATGTTCACAGAATTCACAGAATTCACAGAATTGTTAGGGTTGGAAGGGACCTCTGGAGATCATCTAGTCCAACCCTCCTGCCAGAGCAGGGTCACCTACAATGTTACTTGGAATAAAAATATATAGGGCAAGGTGAGAGAGGGCAGCTGAGAACGAGAGCTGTGGCGAGCAGCCCGGGTACCAGTGCCCCAGATACTGGGCAGTCGCACCCCCGCCGCCAGCGCACCCCGAGGGGCAGTGAGAACTCACCTCCAAAAAATTCAGAACTTTCAAAAACTTCAAAACTTCAGTTTTGTGTCCTTCTCCCCACCCTGCTGAAGGCAGTACAGTGATAAAAGCAGAAAAATCTAAGAGACTCATAGAAAGTCACAGGTTTTAGACTTCCTGTTTGGAAACCCCCCTCGTTAACAGCATTGTTAGCGCGCGGCTGGCCCCGATCGTGTGGTGTGGTGTGCTGCAGGTGCGGGGACTGGCACGACCACCCGTCCGGCCACTCGCGGCGGGTGGGGACATGGTCTCCTCCCTCCGGCACGCACGGAAGTGGAGACCTGCGGTCTCCGATGGCAGATACAAGAGAGCTCAGTAGTAAATAGGATCACTAATTAACACCTTACGGGGAATAAAAATTAGAGGGGAGAAAAAAAGAGCGTCCTTTGTGCCTGGCCAGCTCTGCAGAGAGCGAGCACTGCAGAGACGTGTGTCGGCCCCCGCCACGCTGGGACAGCTCGTCCTGCCGACCCGCACGTCCCGAGACCCCCGGTGGCACAGGAGGTGCGTGGAGGGCCCTCTCCCACCCCAGGCATGAAGCGAGGGCCTGAGCGCTTGCTCTTCGTATGCCCAGAACAAGCCCCATGTCTGTTAGAACTATTAACAGAATGCTCAATACAGGTAATTACTTTTCACTTCCATTAAGTCTCCCTACAAGTTGAGCTGGATACAGAACTATGTACCTGTGCCCTCGTCTGCTGAGCGGTGTCTCTGAACTCCGAACTGACACATCATTTTAAGGTACCTTCATATGAAATTTTTAGGAGGAAAATCCACCACAAATGAATGCAAATTAAAAAACCAGTGAAAAATAGAAGTGCTTGAGAAAGTTCTTTGCAGAAAAAAACCACAACGATCACCAACCGAAACCCATGCAAAACAGTGAGTTTTGAGAATGGACAGTAGTACTACTATGAAAACAGGATCAAAATTATTTTGGAAAATATTTCACTTGACCAGTTGCTTATGGTCTGCTGCTGACTGAGAAACCACATGCTGGGGAAGAGTTTTTTTATGTGCTGCTTTGCTGCAAACCATAGCTGGGTGAATGGACCTTGATAAATTCTCACATTTCCAATGGACTTATTCCTGTGTATTTGTCTAAAAGTAAAAAGACAGCAAACTGCACTAAGCAGAAAATTTAGAGAAAGTATAAATTGACAATGTCCCTTTAGATTCAAGAAATGTTGCGAGTAGGAAGATATCTGTAGAAAAGGGGGTTCAAGATTACTTCAAATGCATGGCTTCACCAAGGCCAAGTCCTGTCTGACCAACTGAGTGGCCTTCTATGATGGAGTGACTACATCAGTGGACAAGGGAAGAGCTACAGATGTCGTCTGTCTGGACTTCTGTGAGGCCTTTGACACTGTCCCCCACAACACCCTTCTCTCTAAATTGGAGAGCGATGGATTTGATGGAGGGACTGTTTGGTGGATGAGGAATTGGTTGGATGGTCACATCCAGAGGGTAGTGGTCACCAGCTCAATGTCCAGATGGAGATCGGTGACAAGTGGTGTTCCTCAGGGGTCTGTACTGGGACCAGTACTGTTCACTGTCTTCATCAGTGACATGGACAGTGGGATCAACTGCACCATCAGCAAGTCTGCGGATGACACCAAGCTGAGTGGAGCTGCTGACATGCCTGAGGGATGGAATGCCATCCAGAGGGACCTGGACAGGCTCGAGAAGAACTGCACTTCAAGGACTGTCTTTTTAAGAGGTATGAAACCGAGAGCCTGACAACCTATGGCTGTAGAAAAAACACAACTCTTGATACAGGGACAGGGCTGTTAACCTCAGTGTCTTGTAATTACACTGTAATTTCTCATTTGACCCTGCATTTTTCCTCGTTTCTCTCTACTTCAGTATTTGTACAGTGCAAAAAATGTACTGAGGCCATCAGGCCTCAGTATCACTACAGATCTGCATTAAACCACCTAAACGCACATCTGTGTGAAGCCACGCACAGAATCCCTGTGAGGCACAAGGAAGAGATGTTTAATCATCATGAGTTCGTGTGAGGTACCTTCAACGTATTCCATTAAATGCAATCAACAGCCAGAAGCCACCTCTCTGTGTGACGCGTGCAGCACATGATTCTTCAAACATCTGAGTCAAGGTGAGATCAACCCCACCATCCTGTGAACAGACAGCGTGTGGTGTCCCTGCCGGATCTGATAAAGACATAGCATATTGCAAAATCTACTGTGTGTCCCGAAGTAAACAAAAAAGGTAATACAAATTACCCTGCCTGACGCACCTGGGTGATGCAAGAAGCTATTTATGACCTACAGCTGAGGGCACTTTTTCTAATGCTTTGCTTTTTAAAGGATGTTACAGAATCACAGACCGGTTGAGGTTGGAAGGGACCTCTGGAGGCCATCTGGTCCAACCCCCTGCTCAGGCAGGGCCACCTCTCCAGGATCGTGTCCAGGCGCCTTCTGAGCATCTCCAAGAACAGCGATTCCACACCCACATATTACATTTCTGGATATCTCTGTAATAAAAATGTGGACCTGTAACCCTTTTCGTCTGTCTGCTGCAACACTGCCACACGTTTGACACTACCAACTGGCTCCCTATTTATCTCAAATTGCACATTTGTATCATTGCAAATCCTGTGTAACAGTGTATGTAAGGGAGAAGATTTCTGCTCATTCACCTCTCGACTGAAAACAGACAGAAGATCCAAATACTGCTGCACCGAGCCATCCCTACAAACACAACTGGCCACTCACGTGCGGATTCATGTGTGAATCTGCCGTCCCTCCGCGAGAGCCCAGTGCACACGCCTGCTCCTCTGCCCCAAAACACCTGCCCGGCTCTACTGCCAAGAAGAATGCAGAAGGAAAACAAAGAACAGGTCCAGTGTGATTCCTCATGACACACCATGCAGGTATCCTGCAAAATGTTATTGGCCGACTGAACCTTCAGAAACCGTAGTGGCTTTGCGTTTTAACAGACTTCCACCTACTCACCCACGGCAACTGCGGGTCATCGCTGCCAGCAACTGTTCTGAGCTGTGCCTGTTACAGTCCTAAATCCAAATCCAAACCAAAACTGGCTAAGGAGAGCGTACAAACAGATGGACAGCTCAAGGAAGTCATGCTGCGTGTTTTCCATAGTACAGCTCATGCCTTAGGTTATAATTGGGGGTTCTAAAAGAGATAAACAGTCTTTGCCCGTGGGCAATTAACCCTCAAAATGGCACGAAGATCATCCTGGTTATGGAAAAAAAAACCCACCGTGAGAAAACAAAAATGAAAAATGACCCTGAAAAAAATGCAGTACAATCCTTTTGCCTGCCTCAGACAACAGCTAGAGCGTGGAACCAACACTGGCAACAGCGAAGGGAAATGGCTTTACACCTCTCTCAAGGGAGCCAAACTACCAGGAGCGATGACCACCGCCACACGTGTGCGCTCACGGCACGTCTGCCACGCCAGAGCCACGCGTGGGGGCCCAGCGCTCCCGCCTGGGCAGCAGG
>NW_009647846.1:3549779-3553341 GCF_000708025.1 Charadrius vociferus
ACAGCAGGGGACAGAAGGACCACCCCCCCCGCGGGGCCGAGGTGCGGCTGACCTGGGGACCGGCCCGCAGGAGGACGAACCCAGCGACACGGAACTTGGAGATGTTTATATTCTTAATGAGCACCCAAACCTGGTTCACCGAAAGGCTCCACACACTGTGCCAGCAGGACTGCAGGAACACCACTGGAGGAAAAAGGGACCCGGGACTGCTTAAGTTGGTGCTGGTGCCAAAAGAAACATGGGAGAGACCATGGCCTGAGGTGCGCATACAAACCCCCACCCGCAGCTTCATGCCCGGTAAAGCCAGCGACTTGCCCACCGCCTCGTCACCTAATTCCGTGTGAAAAGGAGATGTGACTTCGTATGCTGCTTCAAGTGTCAGAGTTTAGCTACAAAGCAACCACCTGTTTTTTCCTCATATCTCAGCGGCAGAAATCCCCAAAGGAGACCAATATTTCAACTTCAGTGGTGGCTGTGGCACGGGGGACAGTGGAAGACACTGCTGCCACATGACATTGTACTCACTGTATCAGAGGGAATTGCACGTGGGATCCACCACAACCAGTGTCACCGATTGCAGAGGAGCTCGGGGACGGTCTCCCTCGGCACAGCGCAGCCGCTCACCACGGCTGCTCTCGTGGCCCGGCAGAGCTGCCCTGTCCCAATGCCCACGCACGGGGCGGCACGCCACTGGGGAGGCAAACGCTTCCGCTGACCGACCCGTGAAGAGGTACCTGAAGCTACAAAGCTGACCCAACCCTCCCCGTCCGCGGCCCTGGACACGCGTCCCTGACCGTGGCCAGCCCGCGGCGGTGGGCTGAGGGGGGCTGGGGCAGAGCCCACCGCAAAGGCCGGTTCGTCCGACGGGGGCAGACAGGCGGGACCGGGCACCAGCTCTGCCCGCGAGCGCTCCCTGACACCCCGAGACAGGACAGGACTGACATAACGCAGCATAACATCTCCCTGAAGGTGTCGTCTCCGGCTCCTTTAATTCTTTTTAAATACCCAGTTGCCGCCAAAGACCTTACCTTCTTGACCTCAAACTTCTGAAATCTGGACAAAAGGTATTTTTGAATGCAGAAGAGTAAGACTTGCTGGTCCAATTCAGTAACGGTTTTCCAAAGCTACAGAGTAGTCAAGAAGAAAATCGTCGGTGCCGGTTGAATAAATGGGGCAGTAACACCGACATTATGGCAAGTCCAAGGGAATGAACAAAACAATCTGAATGGAAAAATAGGAAAGAACTGAACCACACACAAGGGCTTGCAGGACTTGATTTTTGAGGTGAAAAAGGATGACACAGCAAAAGATATGGCCAAAATAACATTCACGGATGTTTATTTTAGCAGCTGCAGATTTTTAATCAAGGGGGGACTGCCAATCAGGCCAGAGGTTACAATAATAAGGATAGGAAATGAGGTAAAGCTGAACAAAAATTAAGTATAGAAACTGGGAGGAAAGGGTGGATTTGGAAACCAGTTTATACAAGCTTTTATCAGAAAGTAACCATGTAAAATGACAGGGTCTTTTTGTGTTTTGTTTTTTTGTTTGTTTCTTTTTTAAAAAAAACACCCTCATTCTGGTTTCGCCAGCATGTCTGAATCACATCTTGTTACCTTAGAGACAAAATGATTGTTAACGCTTCCCAAAGAGTAGTTTGTATTTTTTTTTTATGCTTCAAGCTGACATCTGATAAATACAGATTATTATTGTGTCTTACATATTCATTTGTAAGGAACAGAGTTTAATTTTCACATTGCAAGTTAAATTTGACTTGCAAAGCAACAGAGCAAACTGGGTCTGGAGTCTGGGAGAACAAACGTCTCCACGTGATCGCTCTGCACAGAACAGCCACATGCGAGAGGAAGGATTTCCCCCCTTTTGGGGCGATTTTTCTCTGTTGAAGTTTAACATGCATGTCATCTCCAAGTATTTAGTCTAAAGGGCTCCTGTACATGAGCACAACTACTGCACTTCTACACTTCATTTCTTTTTATTTTTAGTTGCAGAGTGACTGTAACTAAAATTCATCCTGGAAGCAGTATTTCAGAGTCAATCCAATCAACAGTTTATATGAAAAGATAAATATTTCAAAACAGCAGAATTCGTGTTTCCTGTGAACACATTTCTTTGTCATTCCCGTACAGCATTTCTTGACATATTGTTCTCTCACTTAAAGACTTTCTAACACAGCATACACACAGTCTATCAGCTAATACCACCCTTGCCAGACAGCTACGCAATAGAGCTGGCTTCAGAGGTTCCTGTTCAAGCATAGCTGCTTGTTTAGCTCCAGGTGCTGCCCGGCTGCTCCTACACTCGCACCAGTTCAACCTGTAAGATAGCTCGAAGTGGCAAACTCAGCTTGGCAAAGCCCTTGCCAAGGGAGGAGCAGCATAGGCAAGGGCAGCCACTACAGCAGGAGAACACGCACGGTCCCCGGGGCTGTGCACACACGGCACGCGTGCCTTCAAGAACCTGCAAGAAGGAAACACTGAGCCATGAGACATCAAAGGGAGAGGCGCGTTCAAGGGATGACGAATACCCAGCAGAGTAAGGCAACGGAGCACTCGTCTAGAAATCCATAGCAAACAAACACTGAAATCACTACATTGCTTTCAGTGTTCCTGTAAAAAGTGAGAGGCCTCATCCAGAACTTCATCTAGAGACAGATCTTACCGCAGCAGCATCTCCACGACACAACGCGAAAAGCTCAGACCACCCCAAGAGCAGCACAGACCGCATTCAGAGAGCGCAGAACACGGTATCCTATTCTCACTACTTCTCCAGCTCGCGAGCGGTGATGTATCAGCCTGGCATTACACATGCCAAGATGCAAAGTGTGCAGATCTATCAACCTGGAACGGGGGATATAAATAAACTTTGACTCCGCATTTCTAACAGAGCTGCTCCCTGGAGCCACCTGTGCGTCACTTTTATTATGGAGACTGATGAACGCAGTGAGAAAAAGTCCATGTTCCAGTATAGCAGACCCAGATCTTCCCGAAGGAAGACAATGACTGTTAAATAAACGTCATTAGACATATATGCCTCAAACACAACAGCAACACTACGCCACTTCTCAACCGTGTCTTCTGCAGACCGTAACAGACCTCAGGCAAACAGTCATCTATGGCAACCGCAAACGGCAAAAAAAGGTCTGGATCCTGTATTTCTTTTTTCTCCAAACACTGGAGCCACAACGCGCCGGAGAGCCCACTGCAACACCGCGAGGAGGAGAAACATCTTCTATTTTGCATCGGCGACCAGTGTCAAAGCCCGCACTGACCCTCTCCAGTATTCAGTAACCGTGCGGGGGAACATGGCTCAGTGCGAACCGGGACTGTGACGGGCACTGCCCGCAGACAGCGGAACGGCACCGGAGAAAGTACTTATTAATTTCTGAAGGTGACCCGCAGCACGGGGCGCGCCGCTCCCGCTCCTCTGTCACCTGAGGAAAATATGATTCTGCAGTTTGTTTACTACTTGCGGAGAACACGTTTAGCGCCGCTAAAACCGCGGAACGAGAGGCGGCGTTCGGAGAGCCGCCGGGGCGGACACC
>NW_009647846.1:3553844-3560132 GCF_000708025.1 Charadrius vociferus
GGGGACGGCACCGCGGCCGCACGGGGGGGCTCCTCCGCAGGCGCGGGGCGGCCCACGGGGAATTCGTAACGGAGAGTGGGAGAGGCACAAACCCAGCGGTGAGCTGTGCTCCCCGCACGGCACCGCCGAAACTGCCGCTCAGCAATGGCTAAATACAACCGTCACCAGGCTGGTGCGGTGCCCTGGAAGGCCGAAGCTCTAATTAGAGAGCAGTTGGGTCTGGTAGGCTTGGGGTTTGCTTTTTTAAAATCAGTCTCTTAACTTGCAGCAATGCACAGGTAACGTGAAGAAATTCTGCAGCAAACTGTTAATTCATAAAATATAAATTTCAGCAACGTAACAGAGGAGAAAACTCTTCACTGACTCAGAACATGCGCGATGTGGAAGAAGATACCACTGAGAGCAAAGTTCAGTTTTCATTAGGAAAAAAGAGAAAAATGAGGAATTAAAACCTGAAAATGTGACCTGTAGGAACCAGGGTTAAAGGAAAAACAGCTAAAAAACCCCATTGTCTTAAATTATACTGGTATGTCAGATGGCATTTCTGGAAAAGCATTATGATGACAGAGCAAGTATATTGTAAGGGGCATTTAGAACAGGAATCGAGAATGAAAACATCGCATAGAAAAAGAACAGTAAAGTCTGATTCACGCAGAAGACAAGCCACATCGGTGTGGAGATATTAAAAGAGACATCCACAAAAGCATTTTGTGATGTTAGAGAACAGGGCTCCCGGGGCGAAGGACAAAGGGAGAGGAGAAGGGGAGGTGGCAACCAAGGCAGTGCGCGGCGGGGGCTGTGGGCAGTGCCCCCGGCTGTACCGGGCTGCGCCAGGCCGGTGTGGAGCCGGGGCAGTTCCTGGTCACCCCACCGAGCACCCGCACTGCCGCATCCGTCACCTCCGCTCCTCACCCCATTCTGAATGCGCTGCTACGACGCAGGTTGCCTCAAAGCCATTCCTGTCCAGCAGGTCTACTGTCGGGTAAAGAAGCCCCAGGGAGCACAAAACATGAATGAAAATGAAAACAATGTAACTTACCATATTACCAGATATTCAAAACTGCAGTGTAGTGCCACGAAAGTGATTCCAAAAATCAGAAATTACAGGAAAAGTAATTCAACTGACATTTGTGTTGCCATTTCTCTGTGGGTATTTTCAGGGTTAAATGGTAAGAGGGTCTCTAAAAACTGGTTACCTTATGGGCATATTAGATATTGAGACTCTCTGATCATGAGAACAGCTCTCTAACTGAATTCAATCTAGCAGAGCTGTTGTAAAGAAGGCTTTTAAAAAGAAATGTTGGTATTGCTCACTGACCTACACCAAATGAGGAGCCCAACCCACATCTGCAGAACCTTTGAGTTCAGCCAGTCTAGGTCAAAGTTTCCCAACAGCGCGCTGCGCTGTGTCGCCCAACGCCGCATCGCACTGCACGTCTGCCAGATCACTTCTGACCTTATCAGCTGCGCTCCAGACCAGCGAGAAGCAAGAACCAGTCCAAAAGGCATCCGCCCCGCTGCAAGAGTCTAGCGAGAAATCTCCGCTAAAAAAACCTGTCCAGGCTAAATACAGAAACTGAAACGATTTCTATACTTACGCAAGCTCAGGGCACACACTAGATCTGGCACCGCAATCTAACATAATGACAAGAAATTAAAAAAAAATTAAAAAGAGGTCACAATTCCCTTTTTCAAGGCACTGCTTTACATTCCTGCGGCAGATTTCACCCTTGAGAAACAGTATCTGTATGGAGAAACCTCCAGATTTCTAAGACCTTTTATCTATTAGTGATAGCAGATCCCATCTAACAGGGGTGAAAGGGAAGGGAGGTGAAATTTCTTGCAGAGAACGTCATTAGCTGTGCTCAGGAAGCAGTTTGCGTTGGTACAACCTAGCTCGATCCACAGGAATTCTACTGATATTCCGATAGATGATTTCACTGTGTAATGCAAAAAACAAATCCATGAAAATACACCAAAATATGCTCATTGTCCTACTTAATATATTCATACAGCCTTCACAAGCATTGCAAGAGCAATAAACCCCAAACCAACCTACCAGGCTGAGTATCACCTCCATTAAGGAAAATGGGTTTCACTCCTCATCGGGGAGGAAGGCATGTTTTCTTCAGAAAGTTTTGTTACACTCCCAAACCACGGCCACAGCGCACTGATGTTCTGTGCTGTTAGAAGTAGACTTCTGTTCCCACAGAGAAATAGAAACATCAAAAAGAGCACTGGCAGCTGCTCTTCCGTGCAAATGAAATTCAAACCACTCTGGCAAGTTGCAACCCAGCCGACGGGGACCGCAGCCAAAGCCAGATGGTGGGGGTCGAGCTTCAGCAACACGGGGCACAGAGGTGCTCCCCGGTGCCCACGCTGAGAACAGAAGCAGCCTCATAAAGGGAGACAGCACCGAGCGCGGCGAGGACGGGACAGGGGCAGCCAGCACCCACGCTGTGCTGGGACGTCTCCCCACGCTGTCCCGCCGCCGCCAGCGAGTCCCCGTGGTAGCAGCAGCGAGGGGGGTGCAGCGACCGGTCGCTCGTCTGTGCTCTGCAGCACGACCGTCCTGAAGTTACTTAGTAAAACTGGAGAGAGGAGGGATGGGGAGGGGGAAGGCAAATAAGCTTTGATGCAGCTTAAAAACTTATGGAGATTAGATGCTCATATGACCCCTACAACAAGATGAGAGCTCTTTCCAAGACCCCTTAAAACCAAGAAGTTTAGGGAAAAAATACAGCAGGGGCTAGATCCATGTGCTTGGGGAAATCTAAATGCTGCCAAATATAAAGTAATGCAAAATATGAAGTGGGAGCGTGAGAAACGGGTGGAAAATTCAAGAACTGAGTTGTTATTCCTTCACCGAGCTGTTCCCCTAAGTGGTGCTTAGGCTGTGAAGCAAAGGCGACCTCCGTCCCCCTCCCCACCTGCAGTATTTCACACAGGTGAGAGCCCTTTCCCGAACACCCGAGGTGCACATCCCGCTGGGGGGAAGCGAAGCCGGCATTAGCAAGCTCCTTATAGCAACGACTGAGCCGTACGCTGCATCAGTGGAACTGGGAAAAGGAGGACACAAAAACGTAACAGTTACAGGAAGAGAGAATCCTGAAACTGAAACGGCAGAGGAGCCTAAAAAGGCAGACTATAATTACCAGCAGAAAACTGGGCCAGCACCACCATCCTTCGCTCAGCTCCAAGTCCCCAGCAGACACAAGGAGCCGAGGGCTGAGGACCGTGGGGCACCCGGGACCCTGCCACCCCCGCGATCTGCCCCCACGGGGCCCCATGCACCATCCCACGGCAGCATGAACCCGCTCGCTGCCGCACCGAGCGCCTGCACCGCAGCCGGGACCACGGCTGAACACCGGGGCTACCGCTGAACGCTGGGACCACCGAGCGCCAGCGGTGGCTGCGGCAGCATTTCAGGCGAGCACTGTGGGCTGCACGGTGCTGCAGGCACGCTTAAGAGAAAAATCAGATTCATAGTTTGCTAGTTGATGTGGTATATGTGCTATAACGTTGCCCTGTCAAGCCTGGGACATGGCTGTTTCTAAAGCTTTATGGTTCAGATTTCTCAGCTCCATGACTCGCTTTGAGACCCCTGGAACAGCAGGTACCACTGACGGAGGGATGAGGGGAGAGCAAGCGTGTGCTCAAACCCTGCGTGCGAGTGCTAAAACCATATATCCTCACCAGGGCTCACCCCAGCACAGCCTTCTCCTGCAGCAGGAACTCCATTGCTCCATTCCACGCAAAGCTACACAAAACTAGACAGGAACATTTGGAGAAATAGAGGCCGAGCTCTGATTTCAGCAAGTGCAAACCAGAAGCTTCAGTAATCTGTAGCAAAGCAAACGTACAGTTTTTTGTTGTTTTGTTGTTTGTTTTTTTTTAAATCCAGTACTGAAACTAGTTGTTAATTAAGGTCCCGGGTTCGGATCCCTGTTCAGACACAGGTCCTGCTTCCTCATCATTCAGGAAGGATTACCAAGAGGCCAACCTAGTGCTTGCATACAGCACTTCAATAAAAGGAGAGTACATTGGAGGATCAGCCCCTTTCACTCTCTCTGGGTACAGGAAAGCTGCAAGGCTCGTGAAATCATGACCTACTTTGAACCTCCTGAATCAGGTTCTCCACGGGAAGGGTCAGAGGGAGAAGAGCTGGAACGCCAAGCAAGTGGCATGAGCCAAATTGCAAGGCGGTAAAGTGCAAGAGCTTGGTATCAGCACATCAAATTACAAATATCAGCTTAGACATCTAGAGACATCCCGTGACCAACATAATAGATGGGGGGGGGGGGAATCAGAGCCAGTCTTCTCTCATGCCCAAATGGATTTCATCTCTTCTTCTGCATCAAATGCTGACAAACCCAATCACAAATGTCAGAACAGGCCAGAAGAGTCTCACAGGTGATGGACTCTTTCAACCCCATACACAGACACAAACATAGGGCAAACAGTCAAGAAAAAGTGCATGTGTAAGACAGGTCTCAATAAAAATGACTAAGACAAACCCATCAACTTCCAGGTATGCGAGGGCTCCTGCTATACAACTTCTGTCTCTTTACAGATCTGGAAATTTTTCATGCTTCCAAGTGTAGTTATAAAGAGGGAAAACTTTAAGTTAATTACATCAGAGAAAAATTTCCACCTCTGACTGTCCTCAAAGTGGGCACTCGAACAGATGTACAGCTCAAATCCTGAATGTTAATTACACAAAGCCCGCTGAGGAACCTGCTTCTGTCACTGTGTCACTCACAGTAGTTTTAAGACTAAAACTTCAAATAGAGAGTCTCTTCTAAATGTAAGCGTTAATCAGCCATTTACATACGGATGATGCAGCTTCAGCCCCCCCTCCACGGAAAGCGGAATTACACAGTTGTGCAGGAGAAAAGAGCCGATGGGGCCGAAGGCGGGATGCTGCCCACCGCGGAGGCACCGTCCAGGGGAACGCTGCGCACCACTGCCCCGTGCGCAGCCAGGGCCAACAATGCGCCGTCCACCGCAGCAGGCAGGGTGGGACGGGGAGGAGCGAGCAGGGAAGCAAGGGTGGGTGGGTCCATATATGTATGTATGTGTGTGTATATATATGCATAGTAATGAAGGAAGGGAAGTGTGTGCACACCAGTGCATATATGAGGCGAAGGACGGAAGGACATAAGCAAAGGAACGGTTGATTATTAAAACCTTAAGACAGAAGGAATTCCTTGGCAGCCAACACGTTTTAACCAAGTATTGCATCCAGCAGCTTATGCATGGATGTGTATGTTACGTTTTCATTTTTTTAACTCTTGATACTCACAAGAGTGATAGCTTTTTAAGTTAAATCAATATCACGTACTTTTTATGCCTGACTAAATCTGTGGTTGTACATTGTAAATACTTTTTCATGTCCAAGCTAAACATAATATGAGTATTTATCAGAATACATGTGAACGGTACAGTGTATACATTAGTTTTATCGACTTGCAACTGTCAAATAGTAAAATTACTGCGAACGTTGTCATAGTTTTCAAATTAATAATCTATATTGCCTAGTGTGGCTTTTCTGCCAGTTCGACTAATGAGGTATGTGTCAGCAACTAAGCGTGGAGCACATGGACTGAAACCAAAGCTCATCAAAACCAGCAAACCTTGCCAGAGTTCAACTGGGACTGTGCACTCCACATCAGTAAACTCAGTTTTCAGGACTTCAGAAAGAAAACATTCTTTCTAAAGTCCAAAGAATTCATAATTCTCCTGATCTGCTTGAACGTAACAGGCTCAGCTTTCTTCTAACTAAACTAGGAAATCCCCCTAGATAAATCCAAAATGACTGTGTTTTTATACAAGGAGCACAAAACACCTACTTTACAGTGTATTTAAAGATCACTTCAGCTCCAAAGGATTCCAGACAGACAGCAGGCAGGAAGATGCTGAAGCAGTTTAACTCCTGTACCAAAACACTGGCTGGAAACGCGGATCTTCAGGAATTCTCTCGCACCTCTTACTCACACTGCAAACCCTGCTCTTGATGTGGCGCTCGAATCCACCAACAGAAAACCTCGTCCTCCTTCCCTCTTCATTAGCTTGCTCCTGAGGAACAGTTCAATTTTGGGGCTTTTTCTAAGTCAAGGTAAAGGGGATCCTTAACTCCAGGAGCTGCAACAGACACACGACTCATCTCTTTGCCATGTTCCGCCTCCCTTTGGGAAGTGCTGCGTGACACACAAGCTCCCCGGTCCTGCGGCCTCTGCGATGGCTATCACGGACTGGGGTGGCATCACTGCCTACGTGACGGCCCTA
>NW_009647846.1:3560173-3563310 GCF_000708025.1 Charadrius vociferus
AGCTTGATAAAGAAGGAAAGAGAAACAGGAAAGAGAAAGGGACCTCATTTGTTGTGCTCAGCAAAACTTCTGGACCCACAAACAGGTGTTCTCTCTCAGGAAAGGAAACCTTTCTCCCTAACTTTTTAAAAAGCTTCTACTACTGCTGTCAGGGTAAGGAGGATCCCCCTTAAAAACCACTGTCTTCAAAATCTTATTTGTGGGACGAAGAAAAGATATCTGCAGTATAAAATGGCACAACACAATAATAGCATGTGATGAAGGTTTAAAATGGGCCATATCACCTACTATTTCTCTGCACAGCTGGTAAAGCATATACCTTCAGTTAAAGACCTCAGGAAGCCAACTACTGACAATTAATGCTGAAAAAACGATCCAATAAGCCATTTCAGTCCAGGTTTGGGGCCCATTTTGCAGCTGCTGACAACCTTATAAGCGCTTCCAGCTGAACAAGGATGTCTCTTAGTAGGAGGTATTGATGTCTTCTACCGTCTCAGTGCTAACGGAGGACCATGAAATCAGACTTTGGCAAGTAGTGGGAGGAACTAATGGAGTTTCAAAATCATTTTATTTAAATACCTAGTTGAATCTTTGCATCTGTTTCTGCATTATGTGATATTAAATATTTAAGAGCTCTCTAAGAACTGGATGTTCACTTCTAAGTTTTGTCCAGATACAGAAATTGGTTGTACTTAACTCCGAATTCATAATTTCGCTAAATTTCCACAGAAGTCCTAGAAAGGGCAACACTTTGTGATGAGGTTTATACCCTCTAAACTTACCAATGCATACTAACAAGATGCAAGAGTATCTACAGAGTTAATTAATTTACAATATTTGGCTGAAGTAAACAGGTGGAAAAGTTAAACGACTTGCTACCATGAAGCCTTAAAATGAAAAAATGAACACAGCTCACTGAAGATTCAAAGCCACAAGATTTGCCTGTAGAGTAGAACTGTATATAGCCATTGAAGAGTTAATAATCAAACACAACTCCTGGATCAATAATCTCAGTGATATGAGGCATCTTGCATCCTTAGGCGTTATGGTTAATTATGTGGTGATTAGTAAGTTTCTGCACAGCTGCAAGACCTAATCAATAACAGGTATCTGGGCTTGAGCCACATTAACCCCCAAAACCGAAAGCCGGCAGCCTGTTCCCATCCTTACTGCCCAGGGACAAGGGCTAAAGCCACCTTAGCATTCTTGCTGGCACACACAAATTACAAAACTTTATGTGATTATAAAAGCTGCAATAACCTAATGGTATAAGGTACCATTTGGATCAGAAGCACTTCAAGCTAATGCATTATTTAACATTTACCTTCTAATTTAAGCTCCTAGACTTCAAAGTCACTGCACAGAACTGGAGTTCCCCTCCTCTGTACATACCCACTGGGATAAAGTTAGTTTTGACTATATTTGCCTTTTTTAGATTTCGCTCAAAGGATGCTCTGTATAGGACTCGCTTTCCTTGTTACTGTGTGCAGTTTCTTGCCCCAGTTTTAATCACCGTAAGAAAAACAGCCCTTCCTTTCCCCACACACCGTTCCAGAAGTATTCTAAATGTCGCTGCTAGTGCTTAATAACGCGCGCGTGCGAGAGAGGTCAGTCTGCACGTATGGCACCCCGCAGCCCTGGTGTGAGGTGCGGCCATACCGATGGTGGTGGCACACACCACCAACGCTCCCGGTCTCGGGGAAGGGACCACCGCAGGCTGTGACCGGGCGGCTCAACGCTCAAGTACTACCAGGTGACAATCCACAGCCGAGTTGTTATTAGCCAGTAGATGGCTCCATGAACCAGGTTAGAGAGTGAACTTGTGTATGCACGGGCAGATCATCCTTCAGGAGGCTGTGGACACCAAGGACATCTCCCAGGGGCATTCTCCTCATTACCGCTGCATCTAATCAACTTTCCCACAGTAACGGCGAGAGCTGAAAAAAAATTTATTTTAGTCTTAACACTGTGTTTTCCCCAATAACGACTTGGAAAGGCAAGCAGCTGCAGTTGAAATTGCTTTCATTTCCTTTAAACAAAATTTCACTTGTCAGCTTTCAGTTGTATTGGATATCTATGGATCAAACTGATTATTTCTGGTTATCACACCATTGAAGATTTTTGAACTACCAAACTTTACTCTCTCACACTTTCTTCTTATTAAAATATTAGAAAAGAAAAACAACAACAAAAGAACTCAAAAAAGCATCTCCTCGCCAAAGAGCGACGAGATCAGATCTGCATACATGGTTAAAATGAGATCCATTTAGAAAAGGACTTCTCAATATTTATAACCTAGTGGGAGAGACTCTAATGCTGAGCTTGTCTATTCCAGCTATTCATGCGATGATCCAAAACCTCACTTTACACTAATTTGTTAGTACTGATTAAGCTCCACTTCCAAGTGCAGAATGGAACCATAAAGACTTCCATCCAAAGGACATGCAAAACTGCACTAAATCCCATTAATGCAAAGGAGATCTTAGTGCAAAAGGAAGTTCTAGCTTGGCGGTGTAAGATCAAGTCAGAATTTAACTGGTCTCGAACGGCAATGGCTGACTGACCTTCTTTCTTCCTCATGCAAAACCAGCTGGCCACCCCTCTCGTGCGACCGTGCTGTCAGTGGGGCCCGATCCTGTCTGGCTGCAGGCGCCGTGTTCCCCCTGCTCTACACTTGCATGTGTGTTGCTGCATTCCTGAGCAGGCCAAACCGCTCCTCTGGGAAAAACATCTGAGGGCACCTAATGAAGCTATTCTCATCCCCAGGAACCCACAACGGGCTGCCACGGGTGTCCCCGCAGCCACGCTGCAGCCACTGCTGCACGCAGCACTGCGCAAGGGGGGACCTGTAGTGGCACTCATTCTCTGCCTATCTACTTTCACTGCTCTGGGTTTCCTCAAACGGCACCAAATGTAAAATTTGAGCACTCATAGTCCAGTTCCAATTTTAGACACGGCCCAAGATGTAATACACCTGATTAGTAAATGGGTGATGGGCTTTAAATGGTTTTAGGGTTTGGTTTGGTTTTCTTTCAAAAAGCAGTGAATTGTTTAACCTGATAGAAATCTCCATATAAAAAACTATCTTCCTTCTTCCTGACATGGTAAAATACAAAATAAAGACTTTTAGCATACTA
>NW_009647846.1:3563361-3591750 GCF_000708025.1 Charadrius vociferus
AAAAAGGACTGAGTTTACCAATAAAGCTGCAACCTAAAAACTGCATAGCGATGAAATGGAACATTTCCAAGTAGGCTCCTTGTTTCATTTCTCAATACTGCTGGCGTGAACATCATCACAGCGTCTGATAGAAGTCTAACTGATACAGAATACACTCGCCCACCAAAAAAAAATTTCTTTTAGTCTTAACAGTGTGTTTTCCCCAATAACGACTTGGAAAGGCAAGCAGCTGCAGATGAAATTGCTTTCATTTCCTTTAAACAAAACTTCACTTGTCAGCTTTCAGTTGTATTGGATATCTATGGATCAAATTGATTATTTCTGGTTATCATACCATTGAAGATTTTTGAACTACCAAACTTTACTCCCTTACACTTTCTTCTTATTAAAATATTAGAAAAGAAAAACAACAACAAGAACAACAAAAGAACTCACAAAAAGCACCTTCTCATCTTTCAGCAACTGTCTCGGTGGTTCAGTTTTTCCCATTCGGTGACCTGACTTTCCTTCCAGTGTCAACAAAGAGCCCCACCAGCACACTGAGCTGCTGCATGGCAATCACAGGATTCGGCTACTGCAATCGCGAGGCAGGATGCCTCTGCCTGAGCCTGAAGTCTGTAGATCAGAAGTTTGTTCTTACCTTGCACTGAGCTTAAAGTGTGCGATAAGCACATGACAAGACGGGTTACTACTGCTTAGGTGACATTGGCTAATTTGTTAATTCAGTGACATATCGGAGGTCTTACATGCACTCGAATGGCTGAGATACGATGGGTCTGCCAGCTCTCCTCTCAGCTCGAGAGTGAAGATAATCTCAGAAGATGCTTCTTGATTTCTAAAGGAGCTCCATGTCCAGAGTCACCTACAGCTCTACCTCCTCCGGACTGCACTATGCTTTTCTTGTCTTTCTTTCCATTTGTTTGCTTCAGAATGCTCTTCCGCCATGAAAGGAGATGAAAGTCACAGTATAACTGAAAGTTTGAAGCTATATTTGGAGCTTGCAGAACTTCTAGAAAATCCTAAACCCAGAAAAACCAATGAAACTCACTGATAGCAGCACATAAAATTCAGCAAGCCCATCTATCAGCTTTGCGTAATACGATTTATGAAGTAAACTCTTAAGTTACATAGAACTAACAATGTCACAACAGAGTGGGTGTGGAGGAAAGCAGATTCCCCACCAGCCATAAATAAGATGTGAATACATTCCAGAGAAGGCTCCTTTATTCCAGAATACAAAACCAAGACGTGAACGCAAACTATGAAAGGGGCCACTGATTACAGGGACAAATTCAGACAAAAGAAAATGTTGTTGCTCTTGCCGGTTTCAGAGCGAGTATTGAACAAAATAAGGATTCCATTTCTTTGCGCGCTCCGCGTTCGTGATGTGCGAGAGGCTGCCCAAGTCAGTGGCTGGCACACAACAATCCCTATTTATTCCTTCCTTTAAAGAACAAAATAATAATTTGAACAACTTCGCTGACTGATCAATCCAAAAGTCAGGAGCTCTGACAGTCTCTGCTCACGGTGATCCTACCCAGAAGCTTGCGGAATCACACCACGCCAGACCGCTGTACGTGGGCAGAGCCGCACGATGACCCAACGCTCTCCAGATGTGTTCAAGCTCACGTCAGGGACAGAAAGCAGGAAATTCTGTCCCTTCCCACAGGCTATGGAGGCAGTTGGCTACCACAGAAACTAGCACTTGTGTTTGAGTATTTTCAGGTTATATTTGTCTTCTCCATCAGTCTTCCCCAAATGAGCACCCCCCCCCCCTTCCTTTCCAAATAAACACTAGTCCACAGGTTACTGCACACATGACCTTAAATCCAAACTGATACATTACTGATGGTGAAGAAATGGCTAAATTGATGTTGTCTTTGGAATTGAGTTCTTGATACAGCAGAAAGCATTTGCTTTTGCATTTCTCTTTATTTGATTAAAAATCTTCTAATACTACAGACTGCTCGGGCAGACACCACTGTCTTTAACGGTTCTCATTGGTTTGTCTCCCGCATCACTCCCACTGCCAGTACTGCCTCCCGGTGTTGCTTTATGCATTTGGATACCTTATGAATGTGTTGTTTCTATGTCTGTCCTTTTCGACAGCACTCTTCTCCCAGAAGCTCTCTTATCTGGTGGCAGCCTCGAGAGCACCTCTACCTGCTCTCTCACGGGAGACATCCCCCGAACCTGCTGTATCGTGTCCCCATTGAGAGGCTTCACCCTCAGCTCGGTTCTGCTCCCCCTGCAAGCCTGATGGGCACACCGGTCCCCTCCCAGCTCCCGCACTCCTGCTCATTTGCCTGACCCCGGTGCCCGAGGCGAGCGCGTCCCAGCCGACGGCCAGCCCGGGCAGCAGAGCCGAGGAAGCGCCTGCCCCGGAGCTCTCCTCCCGCCGGCATCCCTCCTGCTTCCCGGCGTCCTGGCCAGATGCTGCAGACACTCGCCTTTGGACTAGTTTCAGTTCTTTTCTCCCAAATTTCAACTCGCCTTGTGAAGGTGCACTTATTAGGGCTCTTCTGCCTCCCGGACCTCCCCTTCCCCTGCTGCCCTCTCATAGCGTTAAGACTGTTGGGGTGTTTTGTTTGGGTTTTGGTTTGGTTTGTGGGTTGGTTTTTTTTTAAGATTTCATTTTCATTTGGGCTATGATCATCTCTAAAGATGTTTCACAGTACAGAGAAATCTGACTAGCAATTAAATTGTTCAGGACGTGCCCCTTGTTCTGCAAAAAAAAAAAAAAAAAAGAACTGCTGTTTGCCCTTTTGCCCTGGCTATTTTAACAGCCATCATCTCAGGGTTAACAGGAACAATGAAGATTGCGATTGATAATATGCTGCTAATTTAATAGCTTGGTTAATGTGAGGAAGCTGCAGCGTCCTGAAGAGCAATGACAAATCATCCTGAACAATATGTCACTGTCCGGGGTTGATACTTCTTGGTGGCATTGGTGAAAGTAGAATGTCAAAGCAGTATTAAAAAACAAAACCAAAAAAACCCACAAGAAAACAAACAACCCAAAAACCCCAAACACCCAACATTCTATTTTACAAAAAAAGAAACCCCCACAACTCCAAACTGTTTTCAACAGCAAACACGTAATTCTTCCTTGCAGATGACCTACAAAAATTTTTTTTAAACATGTAGCCCTGTGCTATTTTTTCCATTGACAGCTCATAAAAGAACACACATAACATGCCCTTTCCACCACAAAAACTCTTCCCTTTAACTCACATTTCCTTAAACTGTAGGAATATGAATAGTAGAAAACCTGATCTTTCCTGGCTTTGTTGGAGAGGCATTGAAGACCCAGATACTCGCAGCTAAACTGACAGCACAAGAAAGCTGAATTTTTAAAACCCGAAGTATTAGTCATTGAAACAGAGTATGTACCATAAAAAAAGCTGAAAGCAGATTGATTAAAAATATTTTCTCCTTTTAAATGGATCAGTCGTCACTTATCTTTCGTACTAGTTCTCCAGGCATCTTAGCCTAGCTTTGATAATGTCTCACATAAAAATATAACCCCCCTTCCACGTAAGCCGCCCAACAGCAAACCCCGCCAAGCCGAGGTTGTCCGTCTGCTCTCAGCTCACCTCCCGGGGGCTCTGCGTGCTGCTCTGGGCTCAGCAGAGCTCCACGCGAGAAAAAGGCTCCCCCAATAAAATGAAAATAGTTGGAATGCTTTTAGTATTTTCACTTTTCTTTGTCCCAACAATGCAGCTCTGTGCGGGGCAGCGAGCGTACGCCGCCTGAACACAGTGTGCCATTCTCCCGACGTCGTCTCTGCCGAGCGCCGCTGACTCGGCCGCTGCCCCGGCAGCGCTGGGCGCCCCGCCGCCCGCACGGACCCCGCGGAAACCCCACCGACCAGCAGATCCCAGAGCGAAGGAGAACCCGCTGCCAAAGACTGCCTTCACAGCAGAAGGCGGACAAGCGGCTGTGCACCGCACCGCAGCGCAAAAGGGGAGATCAAATCAGGGGTAATGTTGCCAGCAACCCCAGGATTGACAAAATTTCCTCTGGATTGAGGGAAGGGAACTGCTACGGGGTTCACCGTCGTTTCCTTAATGAAGCACCCAATCTTGAAGTCAACCAAAATATTTCTAGTGAGACTAGGATATGCAGGCAGACTTTCAAAAAACTGCATTTTTGTCTTGAAGAATGGGGATTTCCCTAGAACTGCCTTACTGTCCTGATGAAACACAATCACTAAATACTGAAGAGATTCTAAACATTATTAAAAGTTGATCTTAGCCACCTTTCCTCTTCTGACAAGTTCTCTACGTTCAGTGCTGTTTGGGACAAATTCCAGAATACCTTGTGGAGGACTACCACGAGGCAGCCTGACCTCAAAGCTCCCTGGAAGGAATCACCATAACTGGAGAAGCTCTAACCATAAGCCCCAAAGACACAGACATCTGGTATTACAAATCTTTCCTAATCACGAAACCATTCAAACAGCAGATTCTCCGCATTCACAGGGAATGTCCCACCACAAAATCTTCACCCCCACAGCAAGAACAGATCAAACACTGAGAAGACAAACAGTCCCTCAGCAGTGCAAGTACTTTTCCTTGTTTTCCTTCTTCCAATACTGAGCCCAAACCGAGTCACAAACACCACTTACTACAGAGCAACAGCAGAGAAAAAAAATCTAACCCAGTCTTATGAGAGGACGGACAGAAGACGCTTGATTTCCCCCCTTCGGCGTCACAACAGGCGGTGGCTCGCAGACCCCCTTTTACAAAGAGAACGCCCGCAGCAGCAGCAGCAAAACCGCCCAGCCTGGGCATCCCCGGCGACCCAGGGCTCTGCCAGGGAAGCAGCCCCAGCGCCACTGCCACCCCAGAGAGGAGAAAGCCACAGACGTACGGTTTCGGAGGCAGGCGGTGAGCCCTCCATGCCAGGCAGGCAGCCGGGGACGCGCGCAGTCCAGCGCCCGCGCCCGCCGAACACGCTGTACCCGGAGTCACGTTAGCCCTGCCAGCCTGGGTCTGCCCGACAAAGCGGGACCTTGTAATACGACGCAGGAGCACCCCGGGTGTCTTGGCAGGAGCCCCAATGCATGTTTGGGAAAGCAACTGCAGCTCTGAACCAGCCAGGCATGAACGCGCTGCAGAAGAGTTACCGAGTCTGCTAAAAATACTTCATTGCTGACCCCGTCGGGAACACATCTGAAGTGAGAGTCTTGTTTTCTGGAGAATAATAAAACCAAAAAGCAAAATACATCTGCTGGCCACCGTCTTGGAAGTTGATTTTGAAAACAAACCAAACAAAACGCCAACATAGCCTGGTACGGAAAAACACCCTGCATGTTGTTCCAGCAGAGACCGCGGGACGAGTGGCATGCTTCACACCTCCGCTGGCGCTCCGGGCAAGGCACGACCTCGACATCTCTTCCCCTGCAGCCTGCCCCAGGGGTGCCCATCTCCTAACAAGCTAACGGCAGGCGAGGTCAGGAACTGCCCCAGGGAAGCCTTGTGCATTGCAGTGTCCCAGGAGAGAGACGCCGAACACCTCTCCCCGGCCTGTGCCGTGCTGTGCCGTTACGGTGAGAGTGCCCCCCGAAAAGCAGAAGGAGCCGCCAGAGTGGCAGCGTGGTCCGTCCCTCCCCAGCGGACAGACGGCGAGGCAGCTCTGGGAAGCAGGAGCCTTCCTCCCACCCTCCTCCACCAACCACGACCCCATGGGGCATGAGGGGCACAACGGACCCGCAGCGACCCTGGTGCGTGAGCGAGCCCTTGGGGAAAACACAACAAGAAGTGGCCTTTATTGTATGCCTCGGGCAGACACAGCAATGGCGCCCCGCACGCTCCGGAGACGGCCGGGTGGGCAGGCAAGTTGTCCTTCTGGGGACGGAGAAGCGAGAGAAGTTCCCTCATAGCTTACTGCTCTGCTGCCAGACAACAACGTTTGCCACCGATTCATAATACATCCATCTTGAAAAAGAACGTTATTTTTATAAGATATTCATTTATTCACCAGTCATGTTTTCACATGGACTATGTTCTGCTAATTGCTAATCAGCCTGGTTGTGCCACGTTAATCCAAGGAAAGCAGCGGCGGATGCTAAGCCTGAGAGACGCCACACAGTATTCCTCTCACAGTTTTTCAGGTCACCAACACGGACAACCAACATTAGTACATTCTCTGGACCTGTAATAATTCTGCACTTAGCAGCAGTGTGGCAGGTCTGTGACGGCCGTCCGGAGGGCGTCCGGCACACCGGGATCCATCCCCCAACTCCTGCCTTCGCGAAGAGCCCCGCACGACAGCGGCACCACAGCAGCCCGGCCTACAGACCGGACTGCAGAAATATTTAGAAAAACTGATAAAAACAAAAGATGGGCTTAGAAACAACCAGTGGTATGCTTCTCCTGACAACCCCTGGCTGCCGAAACAGGAGCTTGGCTTCCCGACGAAACCACTGCCCCGCTCGGGTTCACAGTTTTGGGAAAGAAACACATTTCAAGTTCGCCAGCGAGTGCGCCTTCTGTCCTCGCAGCATCCCCACCACCCGACCAGTAACTGCAGCCAGCTTTTAAGGGGAATCCCGTCCCATCTTCTTGCTCAGCAAGCGCAGAGGTGGTTTTAGGGCTGACGTGCTCTAAATCCATACTGAGAGTGCAAACCTTTGCAGAAGCCGCTGTAGCAGAGGGATTGTTGATAATCCTATAATGCTCCAGAATTATCATATTATTCCCTTCCCTCACAGTGGTTTAAGCTTTTATACTGTTGAATATTTGGAAAGTGAGTCCTTTCTTGTGCCCACCTCTTCTTTTTTTTTTTTAAAGAAAAATTAAAGAATTTCACATGTCTCAGTCTGGGTCAACCAAAAGCATGCTCTAAAAAATTTGCAACAATTAATTAAGGAAGCTTTGGTCGAATTCAGGTTGGCACATTTCTAGGTCTTACTGTAATGATGCGTCCATCGCCATACACATGGATTCATTCTTGCTCTCAGTTTGCCGTACAGGCTCTGCCCAGTATTCAGCACTGATGACTGCTCAGATGATGAAGTCCCACCAAGGTCCCACCTCCCCAAACTGCTGGTGAGCGGCGTTCACAGCGGCACTGAGCCGTGCCAGGCCACCACCAGCTGGACTGGGACGGCGGCCACTGCCACCAGTACCCTCCAGGCCCCGCAGGTGCCCAGGGCTGCCCCCACGCACCCCCTCGGCACGGGCTGCTCCCCACGGGCTGGGGCAGAGCACAAACACACAGACCCTGAACTGGCCCTAAGGGAAAGTTTGTTGCTATGGCAATTAGCTCATAGAGAAATTCTTCAGCTTCCACTACTTTTAATCAGTAGCTTAGAAACCCAACGGCAAAGGCAGTGTCCTCTGCGACGGCGCACATCCCCTCCGGGCAGTGTCCACCCGCGCGTCCTGGCGCCGTGACACCCGCTCGCTCGCCGCTGCCCCTGCGGCCCCTCACCCGCTCCAGTGCCATCACCCCTCTTACAGCAGAGTGTTTTTCATGAGTCCAACAAGAGGACAGTTGAAGGTACACAGCAAATTACACCAAAAGCACCATCTGCACCTTCCAGCCGTCCCGCACACAAGGCACCATGATGAGCGCTGCCTCCTCACTGCACCGACCCCAACACCTGGACTCAAAGCCCACAGCAAAACTTTCCTGAAAGCATCTAGTTGTTTTCTGCTTCCCAACCGGAGTTTTTCCACAAAGTTTTAATGAAAACGGTCATTGATTAGCTGGAGACAGCTCAGCTTTGTTGTGCGACAACAAAGAGTATACACAGAAGATCACACACAAACCTCACCCAGGAGACAGTCAAAAGCAGTGCATGAAAATACCCTCTAAGAAGCAACTCTGCTGAATAATTGCAGAAGAGTGTCTCATGTTAAAAATAGAACTAATTTCTGCATTGGCAGATGGAGTTTCAGTCAAAAAATCCACTGAGCCACTTGAATAATTAAGTGTTGCTGCTCCACGGCATAACAAAGTATCTAGTGCAATTTACTGCCCTTCCAATAACATGTGATATAAATACTGTTTGCTAATTTTTCAGCAAGGAAATTCGTAGAAATAAGGCTTATAGTACTGTGCAGCAAGCTCTAGCTGAAACACCACCGTGGCTGCCAAGACATCAGCACCATCCTCTCCGCACAAGCTATTTAATCGTTCAGGTAACTACCTCCGGGGACAGAGCGGTCATTTCATCTAGAAATCAGGTTTACTCAGAAGGAAGCTGAAGAAACTCGAGACTGGTAATCCTCAGTAACCTGAAACACGTGGCGAGACAGAGTGACGGAGAGTAGCTGATGCACAGTGAGGGGTTTTCAAGAAAGTATACGGACAGTTTAAGCAGAGCCACACGTAAAATGCAGTTCTCGCGGTAACACAGACCCTGCGCATCGCACAAACTGCTTGTGTTTCACAGAACGAAGTCGAGCTTCTCTTTTCAAATCTTCGTAGCGTTTCATCTCTATTTAGAGAAATGTCAGAAAACCGCCTCCTTTCACACACCACCTGGAACACACTACACGAAGCACCGAACAGCTCTTTACTCGTGTTGCAGTCCTCCTGGCGGAACAGCCATACACAGTTATGTTCTGCTTCGTTTGAAGTGTCTGCTCCGACTCCTCTGCTACCTCAGTGACCATTTCCAGTCAATGAGGGCAAAAAGGGCTCTGCATCTTCCTTACAACCCCTGTCACCATCAAGATTCTGTTCCTCAGTGTCTCAGTCCAACGGGACTCCTAGGTCGCAGCGTTAAATCAACTGAAATTGTCAAAGAAAGTTCACGTCCTGAAAGGAGAGCAAGTGTCTATTTAAAGATTTGTCTGTGCTGAAGCTGTTCACTGTGAAGTTATGAAGGACACATAGGAGGCACTTTAAAAAAAAAAAGTAAACAAAAAAACACCACGCAATTTTTTTTACTGCAAGGGTGATCAAACACTGCAGTCAAAGCCCAGGACGTGGTCCTGGACAACCTGCCCTGGCCTCGGGCACTGGGGTTGGACTAAACAATCTCCAGAAGTCACTTCCAACTTCAGTGATCCTGTGATTCCTCAACTTTTGGGATGCATTTTAAACTCTCCAGCATACATAATTTTGGATCTACTGCCAAATGAATCCAGCCACCAAGTCATCATTTATCAATAACGAATTATACCAACCTCACAAAATTCATGTCTACAGAGCATGATGAACTGTGAAGGAAACGGTCTTGTGAAACCAAAGATGCTCTACTGCCAGTGGCCACCAGACTTGCAGACAGTACTGACTAGTTCCTCGTGGATCCCGTTAATGCCATGCACCCATAGAGCAGTGTTCCAGTGCAAGAACAGAGATCATCCCCTCTGGGCTGCCACCTCTCCTCCTCCGAAGACGGTGAATGACTACTCTGGTGGTAAACGTCAGTGCAATAGCTAAATGCTGCCTTTACATCATTGCAGCGCGGAGAACCTGCTACTGCTGCCACACGAGGAGACACGGCAGCGTGGGGATCCAGTGGGGTCAGCAGCGGCCCCGAGCAGGTCAGGGGTGCAGGATCAGGTCCATGCACTGACTGGTGACATTGAACCATCCAAACTTGTGAGGTCGCCAGCATACATAGTACACATACATGCCCTTCAACACATCTTAACACTTCAAATGCTTTTTCTCTCTAAACTTTGAGGTTCGATAACGTCTAAAACTTCTAAAACCATTAATTATATGCAGTTTAAAAAAAAAAAATACAAAGGTCATATTCCGGATGGTTGGATCAACAAAACCATCTTGAAACATACACTTTCAGTGAAACCTGACCATGAAGGGCCAGAGCATGAGCAGGTAAGAGGAGGAGGATCATTGGGAAGTGTCCAGGTGTACTAAAAATTGTCCATTAGATGAACTGTGACAGGAATTCAGGGGTGGTATCCAGAACCTACAGACCAGCCTGAACAGTTGAGTTTCACACGCCACAGCCAGCCGAAGGCAGGCATGCTAAATAAAACGCTGGGACTGGAAAGCTGCACGAATTTCACTAATTGCTCATCAAACGCCAGACCGGTCAGAGCTGCTTGGCTTCTGCGCCCAGACTGCACGTGGGCGGATGAGCCGGCACTGCGCTCCGTCCTTTCTACCCGGTTTCCCCCCGGCTCTCTAACCAGCCTCGCGCCCTCCACCGCGCGCCGGCAGCAGCGGCACAGTTTCCCTCTGAATCCGTCGGGAAGAAGCCTGCAGCAGCAGGGCTGGCTCAGCTCCGGTAACCCAACCCCGCACAGCTGACGGCAAGAACCGGCCCCAGCTCTGCCGGCGCCCACACGGCAGCGCCAATTACACGGCAACTCAGCAGACAATATGGACACAGACCATCAGTGTCCGCAGAGAAGGACTCACCAGCCAGTCTGTCCACAGTGACTAAATGCAAGAGCTTCTTTGGTTAAAAGCACTGAGAGTCGCATTAAAATGTATCCCTTCCATTCCTCTCTTTGCACCGATATACA
The DNA here is from genome assembly GCF_000708025.1 of Charadrius vociferus. Taxonomy (NCBI): domain Eukaryota; kingdom Metazoa; phylum Chordata; class Aves; order Charadriiformes; family Charadriidae; genus Charadrius; species Charadrius vociferus. The sequence continues at coordinate 3,573,822 of NW_009647846.1, forward strand.
CATTCAACCCAGCTTACACAGGTTAGAAAAAAATCCAGCCCATGCCAGGCAGCAACGCACCCATCAACCCGAGCAACAGCAACACTCCGCTCAGGAGAATGAGAGAACATCCCATCCTGACGATCTGCTATGGAAACAACACAGCAGAATAAGCAATAAATTACTTTAAAGTTGAATTTTCATACCAAACTTCACACTTCAAAATGAGTATAATCATTTCACTCACTTGCATGAAGCTCTCTGACCAAGGCTGATCTGCATGGGCTTCTACTTGCCCTATGCGTAACAGCAGCGTGCCGCGCAGGCACAGACCGAGCTGGGCACCGCCAGCAGGACAGAGCACAGCACCACTCACGAAAGCGTCTGAAAACGTGGGCTGCTCCAGAAATTAAATTGGGAAGATTAGTAAATCTTCCCAAACTCCCACAGCAGAGTTCTGAGTCCTCCCCGAACAGATTAAAGACAGAAGACGAGAAATGATACCAGATGCAAGTCTGCTCTGCTGAGACCAGAACAGCTAAAGAACTTCAAGTTCTGCCCCCTCAGTTTGCTAACGAGCCTAGTTTCAAACTTTCTAATTCTCAAATCTCTCTCCTTAAACATTTCAGATAAGCCTTATCACGTACAAATAACAAACTGACAGAACTGAAGGTCTGGGATGGGATTTCCCCCCCCACCCTGTAACTGGAAGGTGAAATAGCTGTGCAAACAGCACAAGTCTCTGTTAGATAATATGTGGAATATGCAACCAAATAGCACCAGAAAAAGAAACCGTACCTCGAAATGCTATGGGAGAGAGAAGGCAAGAAGGGTGTTTGGGCTGGAGAAGATGAAGAAAAGTCAGTCACTACATCACTCCCAAACACACAGGGAGGCTCACCTGGCCAGGTGACCAACAGCTCCGAAGAGCACCAAACCGGGAGCTGAGGGACAGAGACCACCCACCGACGGGACGGGAGCGGGCAGCTGTGGTGGGTAATTGAGAATTCTTATTTAGACTCCCTCTGGCACTCATCCCATGTTTTTTAGCGACTGAAGCGTGAGGGAGGCAGCAGTTCCAGCTCAGCTGCTGAGGACACAACACTGCAACCAGCAGAGGACCCACAGCGTGGAGGGACCGTGGCAGCAGTGACACGACCCCTTCCCCGAAACGGCAGCAAACAGCTGCTTCACCACGTGCCAGGTGTTCCTTCTGGTGCAAATTCACGAAGATGGAGGTCATTCCTCAAGACAGCAGAGAACCAAAGACCGTAGAAAATTATTTGCAGCATGAACCTGTAACAGCAGATTACTGGAGAAAGGCAACAACGCCGGGGAGCGCCACCAGCAGCCGTCCTCTGGTCTTCACACTCACACTACGAATCTACAATAATTCCACCCGTTTTAACTCATGACTTTTACTTACCCAAGGTACGTTTACTTTGCTAGATGATTCTGAAAGGATACAAATTCAAAGTTTAACAAGTGGGATAAATATCTGTCTGACTGAATTCAGCGACTCTCCAATGACATCTGCACCAAGGTCCATTTTCTACAGTTCTCAGCAGCAGCACCAAGTTCCCAATTTCCTGAGGAAGTGAGATGGTCTATATGCCTGTAACCTAGGTTCAGTGTTTCAGACACACAAAAGACAATCTCCTACACAGATGATCATGTAGTATCATTTACCATTTTTGGGGAGCCACCATTTGTACTCTTGCTGGGTCTGGATAGTCTAATACTAAAATTACTCAAAGAGGAGACCATATTTTTGCATACACATCAGTAAAGTACAGTGCATACTGAACTTTACTCATATCAAGGAAGACAACATGAAACATAGCACGGTCCTGAACTTTGAGTATCTAACAAAACACTTAGGTCTAGGCTCACCTAAAAGGATATTTCTGAATCTTCACAGTTCTCCTCCCTCCATCAATACAGATGGACAAAAAAACGCTAAAGTTGACCAACTGTCCCTCATGGTTCACCACAGAAATTTTTCCCACACAGGGAACAAAGACCTTCTCATGGTATTTGACATAAGAAAACAGTGGAAAAAGTTCTTGAAACCAAAAACCTGCAGTGACTAGCTTTCTATTTTTGCCAGCCGCCCACACAGCAGGTGTTTGTTTTGAGGAACCTGTAATGCCGAAGCCACATGGCTCTGGCAGTGCCCGAGTCCGTCCTGAGTCCCGAGAGCTTTCAACACCGCCCTGCATAAAGAATGCGTTTTCAGGGCCTCCTTATCTCGCTGTGAACAAACGGGAGACGCACCCACATCACGGGAACCAGGCTGAGCTCCCTGCCTGGCCTTTTTAGGCTCAATTATTTCAAGTCTAAAACAGCACGATGATTTCTTTGCATAGTCTTAGCATAGTCTTTTGCTCATCGCTGGCAGGAAAACCAGTATTTTCTTCATCTCTACTCTTAGCGCAAACAAACAAGCTCCAAAGCCTATTATGTACGTATGATACAAGTCACTGAATATCAATAAAGGTCCAACATTTTGATAGCAACTGCAAACTAATTTAAAGAAACAATTTATTTAATGATTCCCATAAGGTCCGTTTGGCTGATGCTGCAAACCCAGGTCACAACCCGCTGCCCTTTTAGCAGCAGCTCACAAGTGAGGAATGCCGCAGGTAGCGGTGTGCTTCTGCTTCCTCAGCCACCACAATTCATTTTTTCAAGGTGGTGTTTCATATCTAAGAGAAAACCCCACTGAAAGCGGTGCTCCCAGCACCTCCCCTGCACACCCCGTCTTCCACATGTTCCCACCGTTCCCCCCGTCAGATCCTCATGGCACGGTGAGCTGGTTCAGCGGATGATCCAGGGGAAAACTGTTGTCCCTTCTGCCCCGTCTCAGGGGGTTTGTCCTCCCCTGGAGAAACCAGCCAAACCGATCCCCCGGCAGCGCCAGCACTAGACCCAAACCAAGGGTGCGAGTAAGGGGGGAGACGGGGTCTGCTCCCACCAGCAGCAAACACTCGGGTGGTTAGGTTGGCTCTAGGACGACAACACACCCTGAGATGCTCAGAGCTATTTCTTCAATCAAAACTGAAATGCATCCTGTACTTGAGGTTTGGGTCAAGACCCTGTGTATTTCAATTTCCTAGAAGACCGAAAGCATGGACAGATACTTATGAAAAAACACGATTGTGTGACTTCACAGGACCACTGTATTGGATTACGATGAAAGCTATGAGGGCGGTGATCCCCTGGGGCAGGTTGCCCCGAGAAGCTGTGCCTGCCCCATCCCTGGAGGTCTTCAAGGCCAGGTTGGACGGGGCTTGGAGCAACCTGGGCTGGTGGGAGGTGTCCCTGCCCAGGGCAGGGGGTGGCACTGGATGAGCTTTAAGGTCCCTTCCAACCCAAACCGTTCTATGATTCTGTTTTTAAGAAGTCTGGAACAAGCATTAATGCACCTGCAGCAATGCACCAGCGCATGCTCAGACGTGCAGCCCAGCTGACTCGCCAGCTCCTGCTCCACCTGCAGCAACGCACGGGAGCGCCCAACATGCACAGACACTCTTTATAAAGCATGGCACTACATTTATCCACTCTCTCTGTTTGTTACAGGCTAGACAACTTAAAATCCTGTCTTCCTTTTGGTGGGCAGAAAAGCTCAGAGCATTTCAGTAGAAATGCTGCGCATACATATTCGTTACTTTCAAATTACGGTAAATTAGCAGTTTCCCGTGATTTCATACTGCTTCCAACAGCCAAAGAGTTAGGATACCAAAATACAGAGAGGATGTTCCTTGAAATTTATGCTTTGCTAATGCTGAGTGTCAACATTCGTCAAAAAATGGGCTCAAACATGCATTTGGTTACACTAAAAATCAATGTGCTTTAAACCCTTAAGCCCATTATTATTTCTCCCCTTCCAACTACGTTTCTTGTTTTGTTTTTAAACAGGATACGTCCAACCACAATTAACTTTCAGCAGAGAGACAGAGGGCAAAACGGAGCGAGACACACCGCAGAGCAGGAAGAGAGCCACTGACCTTACCGAGCAGTGAGACGTGCTAATGCCGCACGGCATCTTCCTGAAGCTGTAACAGCGAGTGCGGCTACCGACGCATAGGTGGGTGCCCTGGCCTCATTCTGCCCTGCTAAAAAAATACTTAAATGTTATTTATAGGTTGAAAGGAAGAAAAGAAAAAGTCCTATATCTGACTGTCGCTGCACTCCCACCGTGCAGAGAGAGATGACGGGTGACCCGTGTAGAACCTTTTCTGTTGGAAAGTTCTTGGCTGCTCCACTGGCTGCATCAAGGCAAGGAGCAGCACCGAGCGGGTTCCACGGTTTGTGGATCACAGCAGACAGTCGTTCAACAGTCACTTTGCATAAATATTCCCTTCAAAGAGAATACTGCTTTAGAAGTTACTGGCAAGGAAGGCATAGACAAAGAACACTGGAGAATACGTGTTTAACAGTCAAGGCACTGCTGCACAAAAGCAGTTTAACACAAAATGTCAGGTAATTTTTTTTCTTTACCCTTGGAAATGGGAAGGGGGACAGATACTTGTCTAAATGTTATGGATACAAAGCCCTGCTAAGAGGCCGAGCTAGGTCAGTTAGCTGGCAGTTCCACCCGCCCAGGCGATGCGGAGGTTCTCGGCTGGACGCAGTCTGGAGGAAGGGCGGGCAGCACCGGAGAAAGTGCATCTCCCACGGTGGGGCCGGGTGGTTTCAGCGGGAGCAAACCTGAAGCACAACCATTTAAAGCCATCTGCTCCGGGTGGTTTCAGCGGGAGCAAACCTGAAGCACAACCATTTAAAGCCATCTGCTCAAGGTCATTAGGACGGAGAGGAACAGGACCCGTGAGCTGCAGTTCCATGGTTCATAGTTTCAATCAAATCTGTGATTGCCAGAGACTCTAATCACTGACCTACCCCACCATCCCTGTGGCAGTCCCAGTTTGTTCAGAAGATTTTAATAGGTTGATTTCTGTTGGCAGACATTACTAGATGCCTACTGACTTCTTTATCAAGCCATTTCTTTCACTTTCCCTCCTCTTCTGCAACAGCACCTGATTTCAGTGCTGGCTGTACCTTCAGTTATCCACTGTTCCTCAGGGAAACCAGGGTGGTTTCTTCTACAGGGCTCCTGACCACTAAGAACACCCACAGAACTCCTTCCTGAAATTAAGATTTCCAAAAGTATCCCCCAGAAAAACAAAAAGAAAAGCCTCTGTCAGCTTCAGAATTAAAACAGTAGAGAAATACACCCACAGGCAATTACCGGACACAGAGAGTATTAGCACCTCTGCATCTTCGTTAGATGCATCCGATTAAACATGCTTAATGTATTTAATTTTCCATTTCCATGTAAACCAAATCAGCTTATGGTGCTGGATGACCTCTCTGGTTTCTAATACCTTTTCATACCTTTTTTATAGGACTCTGAGCAGTGCCCAGGTTGCAGCAGGCTTCCAGTCCCCTGGGAACTGGGCTGCTTTGAGCAGGTGACCTGATGGGGAAAAACGCTGGTGATTCTTCAGCAATTGCTTGAAGGATAAGAGATCCAGTCGGATGTTTAATACAGCATAGAATTAGAGTCTCAACACAATATTATCTCCTAAGGATTATAAACTGTCAAAACGTATAGGAAGTTTTCTTTCTAGCTTTAAAAGGAGAGTTTAAAAGTGTTAAAATTATTTCTTGAGGAAACTGTGTGGATCTGAAGGATCACTGTATTCTACATACCTTTATAACAAAACACTCTAATAAGAATTGGTATCTCACAGGAAGAAACTGGGTTAAAGCTTCTTATGCTGAAGAGAGCAGCATTTCATTTTCCTCCCGTGTGACTGAAGTGGAATACTCAATAATTCACCGTTTGCTCTGACCCAGCTCCAGCACAGGTGTGATGCTACCCTCAACCCACCCCATCGTCATCGGGGAAACGTGCGTGACAGATGGGCAACGCCTGCTTCTACAGGGTTTTTTAATTGATGACAATGCTAAATTGCAAAAGGAGCCCTGCTTTGAAAAGTCCTTTGCATTAAGAGCCCAACAGCTTCAGAGAAAGCAGAGGGGGAGGAAGAGACGGGGGCGTTAAAAGGAAAAGAGACTGAACGCTGAAAACCCAACGGTGTGACAGACCCATGCTCCCTCTTACCAGAAGGTAATTCATTAAGCGGAGCACCCCAGAAGTTTGCTGTAACCAGTCCCGCAGCAAGTTCATAAACCGCAATTACGTCAAGAACGGGGGCATTTTGTTCCCTCTCCTCTGTGCCCATGCAGTGGGTCTGAAGAGCGCCCTGCTCACGGAGAAGTGTCACAGGCACCTTCCACGCTCCTCCAGGGGAGTCAGCAGACCGGGAAGACACTGCTATGCAAACCTCCCTCCAACAACTCGCCACCAAAGCAGTTGTCAGCAGTTGGTTTCCAGGGAAATGGCGTACTCCAAACCAAAATACAACCACCAGCACAGCCAAAGCACAAACTTAGTAACACAAATCCACTCCAGAAACAGAAACAGAAAATTCATCAAAAAATGAGTGTATGAACAGGGAGTTTACCAAAATGCGTGAAACCCCTGGCTGTCTGACAGAATAGAGACATCTTCATTCCTGGTGTCGCTTGGAATTTCCCAGCTCATTAGTGAGTGTGGGAGCTTATCTGCCACCTCAGGGATTCCAAAGACAATCCAAAGCTGACAATGGCCCTGCTCTGAGCCGTTCACTGGGCAGGTGACCTCCAGAGATGCCTTCCAGCCTGCACTAACTTAGGAGCAACACCACAGAGGCATGGAAAAGACACTGCTCCTCTTCCCACCTCTGCAAAGGGAACTCTTACCCATCAATAGCCTGACCTGTAACCAAGACATCAACAGGATTTCAACTCCTACACCACCGGTTCACAAATGACTCAAAGATGACTTTTGCTGAGCTCTCTCAATGCGGTTGGATACTTTTTTCTCATTGCCTTGATAAAATAGAGGGTGCTGAATCAGCAGCTCTAGGTCAGTGCTAAAAAGCCCTCTGCCAGGGTGGGGGCAGAGCCGGTGTCTGTCACAGCCCCATCTGCCCGCTCCTGGGCTTAGAGGGTATTGGTGTATTTGGGCGGAAATTTTAAGCAAATGTGAATGGAGCTGCTTTGGTAAAATCCATCTGTCCATCTGATTATTTGGGAGGAAAAGGGAAAAAACAAGCAACAGAAGACCACATTTACTCACCACAAGTGGAAAAGTGAGTGCAGCATCCCCAAGTGTATCTGAGACAATCTATCTAGGACAGCAAAAAGATTTAAAACCACTGTTTTCTAGTCCTGAGCAACACAAGAGACCAGTCAGTTGTTAATAGTCCCCAACAGTTCTTCAAGACAACGCGCTATTTGGTTGCACAGAGATCACAGTACTCTGTATTTAACATGGTGACTTCCTCGGGGGAGACAGTTCTCTGAGCATCCCAGAGAGAAGCAAGAGCAACTCGCATCTCGTTCCCCCCCACCAAGCCCACTTACCACGCCTGAACCCATTTCGCAAAGGCCGCAAAGAGGAGAGGCACCTGCTGATGCACTAATCCCAGTTAATGAGCCACTCACTACACCACCAGAAGGTGCCGATGGAGGAACCTCAGCGAGAGCCCCCCGGGTGCAGAGGGGACGCAGCGCGACGCAGTGCGGGCAGCCCACAAGAGCTGCAGCTGGAAGCGTTGCCCTGACCAGCCCCAAACCCTCCTGCTCAGGGGCACACGCACAGCTCAGCAGGGCTCTGACCCGGGCTGGGCTAGTGGTCCAGAAGCAATGGCAACCAACTCATTCACAAAGCATGGCACCAAATCGCTTCCGTTCATCAACTGATCTCCAAGACACAATCTACCCCACTGCTATTTCTTTATTAAATGCTTATATAAAGAAGCATATATTTAAAAATCAGTTTGATCTTTTTTTAAGCATTTCCAGAAACAGATGGTTTCATACTCCTCCTCCAGACCTGGCTAGTGCAGGACTGCTGTCAGTGAGCCTGAACCCCAACTGGTTTTAATTTGCGGTGGCTGTTATATGGCAGTTTTAACCTATATCCTCATTCCCTCCCTTGAAGAGCAGGTACATCACGCCTTGGCTCAGACGATGTCCACACACTGAACAATCAAGACCACGGCTCCACTTACCAGGCTCAAGAGAGCACTGCTGCTCTGCGGAAAGGGCCAATTTCAATCAAATTCCTTTGAATGCTGCTCCCTGACTCTGGATTTCTGAACCTTTGATTTGGCTTTTAAAGAGGCATTTGCTAACGACACCAACAGCCTCCTTTTTGATTTCAAAGATGTGAAAGATCAGATACAGAAAAGCTGCCTTGTTACCTAAGGCAACACTGTCGTCGTAACCGTTCAGCAAAGCAGCTAACAGGGAGGAGGAACTGCATTCCCGCTGATGATGATCTACCTACGGCCAGGCACCGAGCCCCTGCCGCCGTCTGCATCCCCGCAGCATGGAGCCCGACAGAAGCAGCAGTCCCAGGGGCTGCATCCCCGCCGGGGGGGTGCGGGGAATGCCACGCGTGGCAGCTCTCACCCTGAGCCATGGAGCCCCTGCCGCCAGGCGCCGCACTGCAAGTGCTCCACCTCTGGATATAACAAACCACCGGCATGTACCTTTTATGGGAAAAAATACCGTTTGTGAAAAGAAGTTCACCCTCCTTTAATATGTGAAAAATGCATCTTCTTGCAGGGATTCCACTCTGTACAGTATCTGGATTTAAGATAAATGTGTGGAATTCTTGTAGATAACTGTTACATTCAGTATTGCAAGTTATCACACAGTTTTTTCAAACCTCATAGTAATTTAATCTTGGTAAATAATGCCCAGGGTTTTCTCTTAACGAATGCTGGAGCTTTAATTAGTCTGCCTAGAGGCTGTGTGATGTTGCAACATACTGTGATAGTTCGACTGAAGTGTAGGACATGGGTCAAACTGCCCATCTAAACGACAAGCTGCCTCTGAAATCTGCAAGATACCACAGACCCAGAAATGACTAAGAAACCTTGGAATTCCTTCCACGTCTGGTTTTATACTGAGCTTTGACTACTCAAGGTTCAACCCCACAGTGCGACTGTTGTCTTTCTGAACCACGAGCTCGCCGGTGTTGTCACCACAGCATCCCCTTGGCTGTGAGAAGTTCTGCACCGACGGTCACGGCGCTGCTTCCCCCACACTCCGCACTCTCCCTCGCCGCACCGCAGCCATCGGCTCGTGTCAGCGTGCGCCGCAGCCAGCGCGTCTCACCCCGGGACCTGGGAACTGCCGGTTTGCTGCCAACGCCGGGCACTCACCAGCCGTTTTCAATTGACAGCCCAGACACTGAAGCTTGCATGGAGAGCACCAATTCACCAGGCAAGTATTTACACATCCACTCATGAAAAATATCAGAAAAGCAAAGCTTAAGTTGATCAATAGCACACACATTTCTCGAGGGTCAAGAAAGCATCCAAAGCTTCGACATTTCAGGCCCAGCAAAACAGTTACAAGTCTTTCAAATGTGTACTGCTTACTACTAAAATGCTGGAAGAAAATGGCTTGAATGACACTACAGAACCAGGAGGCCCTCTTCATGCAGCTTATTATTATTTTTTAATTCTTTCATAATGCGTAAAAGGTTCAAACGTCTTTGGTAGCGGTTCTGGTAGTCAGACCTGGATGGCGAGATGACAGCTACCTCAGAGGGAATGAAAACCAGTATTGAGCTGAGTAATGTGCCAGTTGCGCAAACTTATGATATATATACAGAATATATATCTGCGGGTTCCAGATGGTGCCTGAAGTACATCTGATCAGCTAGAGACGTGGCGGTATGAAACGGCAGGAGTGGCTGGCACACAGCCTCCTCCTCTCTTGCAGCGTGAGCCACGTGTTTGAGAAGGGCTGTACCCTCCGCACAGCGCGGATCCAGAGATGTAGGCTCTCACTGCAGCACCAGCGACGCTCTCAGCCGGGACTCCTCCCTCACTCTAAAGGCAAGATGTAGGTGAAAGAATGTCCATAAAGACTTTCATTTGTCCAGTGAGAAATTCCTTCCTCACTCCTGATTAACTAAATTGTTTGGATAATCCACGTTTTCCACCTGCTCAGTGGACTGCCTAATTTTTGAAATGTCTCAGTTTGAGTGCTTAAGATCTCATATTTTACGCAACCATTTATTTCTGGCAGTCCATGTACAAACACTGTTCTCTCGTCAGCTCCATTATGGTACAAGAAGGATAATTTTACATGATGTACAGAGGCTACAGCACACCCCTGAACTTCTGTAGCTGGTATTGAACAGCATTTTAGGAAAAAAAAAATAAAAATTCCAAATTAAATGAACTTTTATGTAACCCAATGAAAAGACTGAAGGATGAACAGATCAAGTTATCAGAGTATTGCCAATACATTACCTTAATTAAGCAACTATGTTATTCAGAACATTAATATTGAAAGAACCAAACAAACACGAGAATAGCTCCAAATCTGACAAGTATTTAAATTTATAGCACTTTACCCTACCACATAATAACTATGACTAAGACATAATTTCCCTACTCAATTCCAGGACTCTCAGTCTCCACACCTCTGTGATACACTATTATTTTTTAGATTAATGGGCCTGATCCCCAGATATGCCCAACTCCTACTGAAATTAATGCGCTGTGCAGAAAAAGCAGAGGGATGCCTCTCCTCTCCTCTTTTTTTCTGGGGTGGGGGTGGTCTTTAGCATAAAGAGAAGGGAACCTACATTTCACTGAAAGAAAGAACACACACCAACTGAAAGCTTATTTAAGGGGAGAGAACTGTTAGCAGCTGTAGCCCTGTTCCAAAGCAATGGTCCCAATCGCTGATGACCTGTGGGCAACAGCTCTGCGCTACCGCTTCGCAACGCAGCCTCCCGTGGAACCTCCTCCACGCCAGCACACAGCTCCTCACTTCCTCTGCTCCTTGTGTCCTGCTGCCCATGTCAGCCGGCTGAAATAATTTATTTCTGACAATAGAAATATTTCTTTCCCCTGCAAGCTTTTGCTCACCATCAGCAGGATCCTGGGTCCTTCCACCCCAACAGCACGGGCAGTGGGTTCCAGCACACCCTCGAGGCACACGCTTCAGCAAGCAAAATAATGTGCCTGCATAAAGGCCATCCCATGCTAATTTAAGCACTCCTTCAAATTTCATTTTGTTTGGGAGTAGTTAGTGATTCTAGTATTGAAACTTTTACTAGTTACGGATTTTCCAAACATGACATCAGTGCTCGGAGGCTTCTGAGAGATGAGCATGACGATGATGTATGCAGATAACATGGAGAAAATATTTTTCTGCACTTGAGTGTTTACCAACAGCTCTCAAGAAAAAAAACCCAAATATTTGTAATACTTTACAGTTTGCATTCCTGTGATCTTGGACCCCATTCTTGCTAAGTATGTGCCCCTCGAACGCCCTATCGAAAACATCAAATGACAGCACTTACAATGTGTTGCTGAAACATTTTACTACTCCCGATTTCAAATCTAAACACAATTTTCTTTTTTAATGCATACTAAAATGTTCATAGCAATTCTCCGAAGGATCAGAACTTTGCTTCATTTCCTTAGCTTTTTTTCCTGTTTTAAATAGTCTCAAAGCTCAGAACTCAAGTCTATGCACCTGTGTTTCGGAAGGGAACGCTGATCTCAGTGGTATCCAAACTGCATCTTAAGTGAAAAAAAAACCCAACAACAACAACAAAAAAACAACCAACAAAAAACCCCCAACACTCACTCCTCTAGTTTTGCTGTCAGTGTCTATCAGAGTGTCCTGGAACTTAGACTATGTCCTCAAATGAATCAATCTGTCTTCAGAAGATGGGCTGTTCAGACACACCACCTCCAAAGGGAGTGGTCTGGACTGCATGTACAGCTTCATTTATTGTATACTAACAAAAATTTCCATTGATTTAAAATTTACTTAACTTCAGTCTGGGCTGCATTATTTGATGGGATTAACCCTGATTTCCTCTTGTAAATTTTGCAGGGAGACTAGTTTTAGACCCTGGAAGATTTCTTTAAGGACGGGGCAGAAAGAATCAATCCAAACACACGAAAGGTTAAATTGCAAGCGTACAGCACTGGGATTAATATTGTACGTATTGTAACATCTGAATCAGGTGTTGAAAAAACAAACATTTATTAAGACACAAAAGATATGAAACCACATTTTAAAATAATAAACAAAAAGCAGGCAAGAAACTTCCCTTGCAAGGTTCTGCTAACCCGTAATTACCATGGAACACGCTTCTCTCCTCTGTAATGAAGAGGTGACACACTGTGAAGCTGTGAACCTTTTCAAGAAATGACAACCACCCAGTAACCACAGTTCATGGAAAAAGGAGGTGTCTCCTGTGTTCTTACGAGCCCCAGAGGGCAAGGGGACGGGAGTGACAGCCACAGCCGTTTCAGTACTCAGGGGAAGCCTGTCCTCTCATCCCTGAGCATTCTACCAAACCACATTTTCAAACACCAAACGGCCGTGCTGGGGCCATGGCACGGTGGGTCGGGGAGGCTGCTGCGGTGGCACGGGGCCACGCGGGAGCTCAACCCCGCGCACCGCCAGCCCACCCGTCACCGGCATGCTTGTCCTCCTACGCTGCGGTTAGTTACAGGTCTGCCAGGAGGCAGAGAGGCTGCTGTGGAGAAGAAACTCATTTTTCAGCCAACCTCCGATGGAGGGAGATGCCACGACAGAGATGCACTGAGCCCACCGGTCCCGCGGCAACCCAGCCGCCTGCTCAGAGTGCCAAGTGCCACCGCGCCATCCGCAGCACAGCGGGCACTGGGAACAGAGATACCCCGGCCTCTTAGGGACACCGGTGTTTTGTGGGCTTGGAGAGGGGTTGCTTTGGCGTTCTGGACTCCTTTTGGATTGTCACAGCGAACGGAAGCTCTGCCGTGCCATGTACTCTGTGCTACAAAAGGTTTTGACCATTTTTTCCAGGAGACATCTCGGCTGCTGACCCACTTCGGGCTGCCAGCATCGGTCTGTCTTCTTGTGCCGCCCTGGCCACCAGCGGTCTCTGTGGACACCCGGGGCAGCGCGTGTACATGCTGGGGGTGCTCATGTGCCCATCGTGGAAGCGTATTATGACGCAGTTGCGGTATGGTGGAAACAGGACCACAACACTCACCTTCCAGCAGACACAGCTGCCTCCGAGGGATGCCTTCAGGAAAACTGAGTGCATCCAACCGACCAAACAGGCAAATCCCATCTTTGAACAATCAAAATCCTCCGAACGAAATGTCTACCATCTGTTTCTCTGCTCACCAACACAAGCATTTACAATTTATCTCTGATAAGAATTATTTCGGAGGTCACGGTCATATCCTTTGTCAAGATAGGGAGTCCCAAACTGGATGTTGTGAGTGTTGAAAACTAACTCAAGTTTTTTTGCTCCTATTGTTTCATTTCCCCACAACTTCTGAGGCCTTTCTCCAGTGTGAAAGCTTTTCTATCCTTTCTGAAGAGGACCCCATTTACATGTGCTTTCGTATCACTGTCTGTCACATTCAGAATGGAAAGATTTGCAAAATGAGAGGGAACTCTTCTCTGCCTCTGAAGAAACGCTGGCTGAGGAAGAAGCCAGCTGGTTTGTCACCGGGAACAGAGCGGAGAGGGGCAAACACCACACAAGCCAAAATCTCTACAAAGGACCCCTGAAGGTAACTAATGCAGAGTAAAGATGCCAACACTTGTGATGCCTCCTTTGATCACTGCGGGTAGGAAATTCCAATTGTTATTGCTATCCAGCCCCATGTAAGCACCTATTATAACGTATGATGATATTCTGCAGAGCAAACTGCCACGAGCTGTGGAATTTCATTATTAAAAGGAAAGATGCATTTATGTAAGCTGCATTCCACCTGTAGTCTGTGTTTACGTCCTTTAACATCCTGAGTCTATTTGGCAACGACTCATCCCATGCGATTCACCAGACCACCAGCTGGCATGTACAGGGTAACTCTCTGGATTATTAGTAATGTTTTTTCATAAAGAGAAGTCCCTAGTCCTACCTCTAATGTCTCTGCAGGTGTAGGCTCACATACCCTGCTAATTGCCAATGTGGGAAGATGCTTCATGTCTATTTGACTTCTGCGCTGTCACAGCATTCATGAAGCTGTTACACTGAGACAGGACAAACTCCTCGCAAAACCTGCTACTCCTACTTCTTAAAACAGAGTGCCAGAAGCTCGTTTTCCTTTTGCAGGAGGAAGGTGATATCGCTGCAACATTTTCCCACACGTTCCTCTGAGCAAGATGACGCAGTGGAAGTTCATTCCCTTCCTGAGGGACCCATCTTGCCTTCAAAATTCATGGTATTTTTAATCATTGCCAATACTCACTCATTCAACAGCAGCACAGCCAGCAATGCTTGGAGACCTATTTACATCCCCCACCTCTCAGCTTTGTTTACACAAGCCTTTTGCCCAACAAACCTTGCAAAGCATCCCTGCAGGAACAGCTTCAAAAGGTAACAATGGGATGAGCAATACACGGAGACGCTCCAGTTGGCTGTCTGCAACAGGGCACTCTGAACAGCCAACACAGGCACACCTGATGGTCCACCGGGAGCAACGGGACGTTTCTGAGTCACTGCCCTTGTGCTGACAGCGATAAGCTAATCCTCTGCTTGACCCGAGAGAGTGCACGTACATTGAGATACGGTGAGGAATGCCAGGGACAGGCTCGCAGCACACCACAAAGTCTGCTGTGAAGGTGAGCGACCTTCTACCAGCTCCCCCAAGCAGCACGCTGCTTCAAGCTGCATCACATCTACCACGGGAGAAAGGTAACCTAATCTAAAGGCAATCTAAAGGTAATCTACCATTGAGCAACTGATGCGGTAACTTATGTGTCCTTCTAACCCCTGAAGGTCCCATTAGACAAAACCAGGCAGCTGGCTTCGCTCAGCCATGGGTATGACGGTGTTCCTTCTGTTCTGCGAGCAGTGCAGGATTTGCAGAGCCACTGGAAAACTCCGCCTGCTGCTCTATCAAACATGAAAACAGGGTTGAAACGCATCAAATTTCCAAACCCTCCTACTTCTACTCTCCCCCACAATAAACTCCAGCCAAGCCACATTAGGTGTCAGCTCCGTGAACTCAATGAGAGCTATTTTATATATTTTAATACTGAACGGATGCACTCTGAACATAGCTAGGATTTTTGATGCTGTATATCATAAAAATCAACTAGGGCAAACAGACAGAAGCACCCATCTTTTCACCAGTTTAGCTATAAAAGCAGACTCAGCACCATACCTTTGCTAAAAGTACTCTCTCCTTTGAATACTGAATATTGATTATTGGGAGAGCTCTGCCCTGAAAAACTGGTTATCACTGCCTGATATTTCTCGATGTTTGGCAAGGGTTTACCAATAAAACATGCTGCTGTAAAAACGAGTTTACTCCAGATAGCAAAAAATTCTTAAGAGCTGAGCACCTCCAATAGTGGATCTTATCAATAAACCTGTTTTTCCCACCCAGAACACCGACAGGCAGGACACAGCTCCGCAGCAGCTGGCCCTGAGCTCGGGAGTATCAAGTCACTCTCCGTCTCACTCCCCGAGGGACTGTCTCACTGAAAGGAGAAAGGACAGGGTGATTTTCTTTTGCACTACGAGGTGCTTTAGGGTCTCTCCCTTCTCAAGACAGAGGGAGACACACAAAAACGAAGGATATAGCCATGAACAATTCAAGCGATACGCTCTGGAAATCCAGAGAACTTAGCAAAGACTGTTATCAACCTTTGTTGCTGTGAGACAAACAGTTCTGAATCTCACGTTAACATGATTCTGCACAGGAATGTCTTCAGGTGACAGTTTAAGGGACACCATCTTAAGGGGTTAATTGCTTTAATATCATATATTAGTCCATATCTGTTCATAGTAAATTTAGATTGCTAAAGAAGTTATTTTACACTACCTTCATCTTTACCAAACAATTTCTATCTGTGGATAGAGACTCCCACTATGACGCTGTACCCACAAAAATACAAGGTCAGCAGCATAAAGGAAACGATCCCTCAGCACTGGGTAAGGAACAGAGCTGAAGCAGAACACGCACCCAACTGGGGAATGACACCAAGTGCCCTAGACCAGCGGTGGCAGGAGAGAAGTGTGACCAGAGGGAGCCACAGAGGCGCCGCAGGAGCGGCTTTACCTCCAGCCATGAAGAAGAGCACAGATGATGCTGTTGGCACAGTGGCACGTTCAGCTGCTACAACCTTCGACATGCAAGCAGGACTTCCTTGGGGACTGCAATAAACTTCTTGTAGCTCAGGTAAAGTATTCCAAGGCTATTTTGGCATAATCCACTGAAGTTCCTTTCCCATAAATACACCCAAACCACATCAGTGACAGCGCAGAGACAGTTGAGAGGATAAAAATCTCGTACAGTACTTCAGAGCAAAATAGTACAGTGCAAACTTTTTAACATTTAATGTGCTGGTTAAATGAACTGAGTATCATTGCGGTTTACAAAAAAACCCTTTTTTTTGGCCTTTTCTTTCTTTAAATCGAACCTGGCCTTTTCTAGTTGAAACTTCAGCCGTACAGGAAAGCACTGTTTGGCTGACCTGAATCTCTTCTGGGAGAGCAGAACCTTTAAAGGGTATGCATTTTAACTCAGAGAAACTTCCGCAAATGCAGTTCAATTTCTCTCTATTATCTTACTTTCATAAAGCCAGCTAAAACACCTGGACAAAGTCAAGCTGGGCAAAAGTGGGACCCAATTTTGTACTGTCACCCCAAGAGCGAGGGAATTCCCCAGTTGAACATAACCCAACAGCAACAGCACCTCTTGAGGTCTTGCATGACAGCAATCGTGGGCCCTGCGAGGATTTCCAAACAGGACAAGATGGAGAGCAGTTTGAACCAAAATACTTGGAGAACACTTTGGATACTTAGGGAACTGGGGGGGGGGGGGGGGGGGGAGAAACAAAGTGAACCATCAGAGTTTGGCCTGGGGATGACATTTGTTGAAGCAATTCAAAGGCCATCAAGTGTTTTGCCTTTAAGTCTTAACAATAAAGGTACAATAATTTGACTCAGATTTTTAACAGTTACAGACTGGTTGGTAAACTAACGCGGAATCCAAGCAGTAACCCCCAAACACTAAATACTGATTTGGTATGTGCGAAATAAGAAGCAACACTTGAAGATAAGTCTGTGTAAAACTTTCTGAAATCCCTGATACTAATGGGTTATCAAATGCAAACATTTCGTAAGTTAGTACACGGTTAAGTGCTTATACAGCTCTCCCCAGAACAGTATTTCAAACCTTGACAGCCGTTATGTAAATAAGAGAATGGCATTAACCCCATTCACAGAAGGAAGAGCGAGACTGGGAGAGCTTAAAGGATTTGATCACAGCCACGCAGTGCGAACAGCTGAGCTGGAAAGGGAAACCAGCGACCTGAGGCCAAACAAAGCCATGTTTTCCCTCCCTGCATGAAGTCCTATGCTTTCTTTGCTCAAGTTTTATATGTACTGGTGGCAGCATTTTTCAGTTTGTAGCACTCAAATCATCACAGTCACATTTTATTTGAAGCCTCCCCTGCTAAAGAGGGTTAGAAGCTGGAATTTTGATCTTGCAGCTGTGTAACACAGGCACACCATTAATAATGTCCTATTTCACCCAAGAAGTGAATACATGCTGGGAACCGGTGCTCCACGTCCTACCTAGACATTTGCCAACTTCAAAGTCTAAGTCAGCAACCACGAAAGAATCAAGATTTTTGCACAAGAAACATTAATAAAGTACTGCTTTGTTTTATACAGTCTGGCAGTCATTACCGTTTGGCTGGTAATATATTAGCAAAATTCCATGTCTTTCCTATAGTTGCCCTCCAGTAGATGACAGAGTGCTTTGTAACACCATTTTCTACCCCTGACCTCCCTCCCCCCCCCCCCCCCCCCCCCCCCCACAAAAACAAGGAC
>NW_009647846.1:3592311-3593263 GCF_000708025.1 Charadrius vociferus
CCCCCCCCGCAGACACTCAAAGTAGACGGACTTCCCAATCCCCTTCCAAAGAGCAGTGAGGGACAGGGAGAGAAGTTCCCATCCTACATCCAAACCCACATAAACACAACCCGCTTGGACTGTTCCTTCACACAACTACACTTTTATTTTGTGGTAAATACAGACCAAGCTCTCAGTTTTTCCTTCAGATCATCATACTGTGAAAGTTGTGCTTCTTTTACAATTAAAACAAAAAAGTTGAGCAGCTGTCAAGGCTAGAAAACTGTTTAAAGTAGGCTTGACACAACCAGAGCTAATTGAGTGCAAGACACAATTGTGTCAGACAACACAAAAAAGCAGAGAGAGCTAGAAAACCAAATTGGAAACAGTTCTGCAGTAAAAAAACAGTGTAAACATTTTTCCAAATCACCCTGCCCGCCTCGATAAACAAGAATTAAAATGGAGTTATCCAAAGGAGTTCACTTAAAGCTATTTTGGCTGCCCCATGTAAACGGAGCTTAGACGGGAGTTCATCACTAACTGGATCAAGTCTCTTTTAGGGGAAGATTAAACTCTGTAGTGCCCGTGGAGACTTCTACTGCGTGCAGGGACAGCGCTCGGCACAGCACACGGCAAACCGTGCAGAGATGAGAGTTTCACTTGTTCACACCCCCTACAACGGCCACATCGGTTTCTTTGAAATGAGGAGATATCCAAAAATATCACAAATAAATAAGAAAGATACCAAGTTATTCCAAAGCCACAGCTTCTCCCAAGACAATCTGGAGGAGGTGAATTCTGACCTATTTTAAATGCTGATAACAGCATTTTAAAAATTTGATGAGTGCTTTAGAAAACCTTTACAAACACACACACGAGGGGAGAGGGGAGAGCTGAAACGTACAGCGGGGCTCCGCTTTGCCACGGGGGTGTGCGACCACCGCCCCAACTGCTCTGTGCGGCGCGGAGGGGG
>NW_009647846.1:3594373-3597567 GCF_000708025.1 Charadrius vociferus
GGCGGACAGGAACGAACCGCAGCCCCACGGCGAGGGACCACCCTACGGGCAGCGTCACCGCCGGGGACGGGCTGCCCCGGGCAGACCTCGGCAATGCCTTCGCCTACTACAGCACCCGGGGATCAACTCTGCACGGGAACGGGCACAGAACGCCCGCTACAACCGCTAGAGAACATCTGAATCAGCTATTCCTCTCTTCCCACCACCAACAGGCAACAAAAATCTACGGTGAAATAGCCGGGTACGCTCCCATTTCTTAAAATGTCCTGGTAAGAGCGGCTTTCAAATCCTTAAATTGTTCTTTCTCCCCTTACGGTATTTGGGAGTGATGGACGCAGCGCTATCTTCACGCAGAAAAGGGGATGAGAGGAGTCCATTAGTTTGCTACAGGACCTGCAGCAATGCTCTAACGGATTGCAAGAAACCGGCAGCAAAGACACGTGCGTTTCCACTTCGTGCCATTCAGAGAGGTCCAGATCTCAGTGAATTGGCTCAGGCATCTGCCACGATGGTCGTAAAAGGAGGAGGGAAACCGAAAACCCCAAACAGAATGAGGAGCTCAAAATCTCTGGAAAGGAGTCACTTTCTCATGCCGCCCTGTCTCAGCATTTTCATTTTGGACTTCTTAGGATTTTATTTCCAAGCCCTTTTGTAATTGCCTCCTGCCTGTGATTTAGCTTTCATTTCTTTCTATTCCTCCAACTTCAACCCACTGCCTGCTCCTGCTCTGGATGCCAAAATATCCCTCTTGACCCTCCCACATGGAGTCCTCGCCTCGCCCCAAGCCCTACCGGAATGCACTCGTGGCAGGAGCTTCCCCCCTCCTGGCATCCACCCAATCAGTAAGGCAATACTGAAAGAGAAAACACCAAGTACAATGGAACAAAAAATAATGATGTTTGAAGAGATACAAAATTCTGTAGAACAAAAACCAACAGGGATGCTTTCCTCCTTCACTTTATAGACAATAAATAAATGAATTCAATAAGTTTAAAGACATAGCCTGCATTCTCCATTCCTCCTCTTACATAAAATTAAAAAAAAAAATGGCATACAAGTCATTGTGCATGCATTCTATCTGGATTTAGGTGCAATCCAGAGTCAGACACCTGAAAATTGAGGGAGATGTTCTACAATTCTGCTTGACAAAAGTGGGGAGGCTGGTTTCAAAGCATCACCCTGAATTCAGCAAGCATGAATCTTTGCAAATGCCAGCTGTTAGAGAATTCAAGTAAAATGTCACTTTCAGCTCCAGAATTCTCAAATGCCTCTAACAGCCCCATTTTACGGATGGAAATATGGGCGGATTCAGGGGACGGCCTGAATTCAGGTCCATGGCCGGTGCTGGAAGGATCTATCTCAGAAGGCACGGGCACATAGTTTATTGTCAGGATGACTGCAGTCACTGCAGACACTGCAAACAGGCAAGCCTGGCATTCACTGACACGAATGGACTACCACTTAAATATGACGGGTGACACAACTATGCAGCATGCAAGAAAAGATAAGAGCAATAGGAATGAGGTCTGAGACTACCTGAGATGGTGACACATGCACCGATGGAGTTTAAGAGCGTATGACTTAAGCAAAGGCGTAATGACTCCCCAGACTCAGTGTCTGTGTTGAAGTAAAAAGCGTTTGGAGTTTAGACCACCAGATCCCATCCCAAAGTACCCCTCCGTAAAACCTGCCTCCCAGAAAACAATTTTCAGCCTCCTGTGTGGAGAAGGGTGAATCCTGCCACACCGCCCCCTGCCAAGGTTTGCCAGCAGGGTTAGTCTTCTGTTCATGCACCATGTGAGAAGATACAGAACTTTTGTAAAAATTATCATGTGCCACGTAAAAGGCTCAAGTTGGCAGTCAGGCTTCATAAATACTAGGTGCAGCTCCTATAGCACTTCTTTTTGTCTTAGATTTTTGTTAATACTAATATAATTCAGTGACTGACTTGGAGGTGCACTTGTTCTGCAAGCAGATGATCTCCATGGCTCTCAGTCCCTGATCATCTTTACTCACAGGGTTCAACAGCAAGTTTGGGTTTCACAGCTAAGGAGATTCCTATCTGGTGAACACCCCGTCAGCTGAGTTCTGACTGGGGTAGAAGATAACCAAGCATAAAAAGTTGTGCTGGAGTTGTTAACTGTTGGACACGGGTGTAGTCCTGGACACCAGGAAAAAATGGTATTTCTACGCAGCAGGTTCACCTGTCCAACAGCTCATTCTCACCTTTCCAACAGCTTGTTCTCATTCCCGCTGCTGGTGCCTTCTAGCACAAAGGGCCACTGAGCACTGTGGCATCTCAGCAGCGATACAGCCCTTCCTCTGCTCGAAGGCAACGCATGTGTGCTTTATTCTCAGTAGCACTGTCCTCTGCAGAGAGACAATGCATGCTTCCTTACAGCCTTTTGGTATTGTGTGGTTTGACAATCCTTAACGACAAAAAGCCTAAAAAAATGCATTGTCTGAACTAAAACACTATGGATAGAGGCCAGACTTTTATAGAGGACATAAAAAACATTCTGCCTTTTTGGCCGTACTCGGAATATTGGCCATAAACACTGTGGAGTTGCTTTAGTACTACATTGACATTTTAATATGATGGACAAAGACTTCAATTCCAGGTTTTCAAAAGCAATTACTCAAAATGAAATGAAAAAGAAACCACACCTCAGTGAATTTGAAATGCTATTCAGAAATTTCACGTTGGAGACAAAGTTACCAGCATGCTTTTCCCATTTGCTCATAGACAAATATTTTTCACTACAGAAAACACAGGAATTCATTCATACGAGTATCAAAACTTTTCCTCTACTTGATTGCTTCTATATTCTTTTGTCTGTGCCACAGTTTTAAAACCACATAAATTACTCCTCCCCGTATACATGTTATTTGACTCAGGACACCCAAAGAAGACATGTCACCAGTATGGATGATGTTGTCGAATGGCAGCGATTAAGCTAACCACCCGCCATGAAAGATTTCATATTCCAAGTCTAATTAAACAAAAGCTTACTGTTCAAACAGCATTCGGCTCACTTGCTCCAATCATCTACAACAGCAGCAGTTATTCAGTGCCAACCACACAGCCTGATTTACTAGTAAAACTTAAACCTTAAATAGGCTGTCATTATGCAACTCAGAAAGAACATGGAATTAGATCAAAATGTCTGCTTGGGGTGGCAGAAGTACTCACA
>NW_009647846.1:3597608-3600412 GCF_000708025.1 Charadrius vociferus
ACCACCTGCATGCTCTGGACACGTAGCGCTAACTCCTGACTGCAGTATTCTTTGTGCTGACTACATCTATAACCCACATTTTGCCACAGCAGTGTCACTCAGAGCAGGTTGCACAGGATCGTGCCCAGGCGGGTTTTGAACATCTCCAGAGAAGGAGACTCAACAGCCTCTCTGGGCAGCCTGTGCCCGTGCTCTGACACCCTCACAGGAAAGCAGTTTTTCCTCATGTTCAGATGGAAATTCCCATGTTCCAGCTTGTGCCCGTTGCCCCTTGTGCTGTCACTGGACACTACACTTCACTGCCCTGCATGGTTGCATAGTCTTGTAGGAAAATGAAGGTGACTTAGGCCAGAATATTTGCCTTGTTAAGGAAAAATGTTTTTAGCCTATTTTTAAAGTCATCAAATGACTTGGAGGCTAGAGATAGAGCAGGCATTTGTGGTTGGGCCTTGAAGGGTTATGAGAAGGGTCAGTGCAGTTCTCTAAATAGAACTTGATGGGAAAGTTACAGAAAGATCAGACAGAGGTGTTTATTTTATAGCTGTCATCCCACACTAACATCTATAGATGCATACTTCAGCACTGAAAACCCCAACGAGAGCATTATTTGGCAGCATTCTGCCCTGTCAGTGGTAACTCAGAGGATTCAAAATGCAGAAATGTGTTCCGTACAGATGAAGTGTTCCCTGCCAGAGCTTGGACTCCTTTTCAAAATGCTCCTTTTTCTTGGAAATACACAGATAGTACATAACCCAGTTACCGGGCCTCAGTTTTATAATGACCATGGAGAGCCAACAGCAAAGCAACCCGATGGGACTGAGGCACTAGAAAAACCTCCTTGTGCTGGTGGGGCATACAGCAGATGCTCAGGGGATCCTGCATCACTCTCCTCTCTGAACTGGGTCTGTACTTATTGTTCCGCAGTTTAACTATGTTCAGAAGCCTCGTGCACACCATTCAATTCCTCCTGCAGGAAACCTACACCATCGTGAACAGTCTGTGTCTGGAGAGCTGCCACACGCCTACTGCTGCTGAGACCACCGGGCTTGTCAGCATTCCCGTGACAGGTCCTTCCATGGCTGAAAACAGCTTCTCCAAAGAATCCGCTCTCCATCATCTCTGGGTCTTCTTTGTGCATTCAAAGATACACCCAGGATGTCAGCATTTCATTTGGGAACCCAATGTCGGACGGCTTGCGAAGGAAGCACAGTCGGACAGTCGGCCCCGCAATGTGGGACATGCTCCCTCCACCGCCATGGCAGCGCAAAGTCTGAACAAAGGGCCACCAGGGAGGCTGTGCTGTGCTGCCACGTTGTCCGCTCCATCTAAACTTCCCTGTTTCCACCTGTCTGACAGCAGATACGGGTGGCTCTGGGTACTCACCCTCCCGCCCTCAGCTCTGTGCCAGCAGTCCCAAGGAATTCCGGCCACCTCCTCTGCCCGGCGCTTCGGACACACGGTGCCTCCATGGGCACCCAGACCCCTCTCCCCATGTGGCCGCAGGGCTCAGAGTCTGGGGAGACAGAGACGCCGTATGGGAGCGGAGCCGGCTGGCTGAACCTTGGATCCACACCAGACTGAGATGGAAGCAGCAGATTAGCAAAACTGATGATAGCAACATCCTCCTCCATCTGTACCCAAGGCCTCACACTCAGCATTTCCAAACTGATTTTCGTGGTCTGCATAGTTAATGAATGGCTCCTGCTCTTATGGAGAGACACACATCCTTTCTCCTTAGTCCCCTTTCGCTGGGCTATCATAACTCTTTTTTTCTTAGTGTTGCCTTCCTACAGCAATCCATTCCTGTGTGATAGATCAATTGGTGAATTCTTCTCCCTCTCTTCAGGAACATAAAACACTTTAACCATTCAAAATAACCTGTCATCATGCTAACATTTCCAAAAGTGCCTATAAGATATAGTACTTCTAAAGCCACAGACTAAAGAAGTAATGCGAAAGGTCTGGATATACCCAACTTCAGAAGAGATATTCTAAACAACCTACTGCGTCGGAACTCCTAGAGGTAACGGCATTAAATTATACACAGGTGTATAAGTATACATAAATATGTAATATATAATCAATTACATCTGAATATTTACCAAATATTGGAAAGTAAAAGTAGTGAAACAACAAAAAGCTTTCTATATGCAAACCAGCATAAAATGTGGTTATAAACATCATGTAAATTGAAGGGTGGGAAAAAATCAGGAAATATTTTATATTTATGCTATGTGTACAGACACTCCAGTGTCATCTATCACCACAATATCCTCACGAGACTTCCATAGTTTTCATCTGTTTCCACCAAAGATACTGTCTTTATGGTTTTAAAACTTCAAGAAGCCTTGTCCTTCTGAAGAAATCAAGTTTTTCTCCCTGACCCCACCCTTTTTTATTTTAATTAATTGGAGGAGGTTGTTACAATCGTCTGTTTACTGCTGAAACAGTATATTTTTAGTAGCAGCACTTCTATGTTAAACAAAGATGATGCAATTAAGGTTTGTGCAAGAGGGTGTACTCTCTTCTCCTGGTTTCCACAAGCTCAAGATGCTTGCAGTGGAATTTAGGGTCTTATTAAGAGCTTTGCCAACAAGTATAGCCAAAAGGAGCATACAAGCAAGCACGTGCTGCATAATGAACCCCAGCGGGGACAGAGCCACAGACCGCCATGGCGGGAGGGTGGGAATTGCCGCGCTGCCCGGTTGCGGTGCTGGGATCTCGCTCCACACAGGCATGGCGCACAGCCGAGGGCACGGCACGTTCCACAGACAAGGGGGCTACAGGGGAAACTGCTGCCGGCT
>NW_009647846.1:3600439-3609980 GCF_000708025.1 Charadrius vociferus
CCGCCTCCGCAGCAAAACACCTCTGCCGCGCTGTGCAGAGCAGCTCCCGGCACGGCTGGGCCACAAGCACCGTCTGCTCCTCTGGTGACAAACACTGCCCGTGGAACTTCGCTAAGGACAGCGCGAAAAGAAGACATTGGCCGGGTCAGCAGCACAAATGCTTCTGCCCGTCTACAGAAAATGCGGGGGTTTAATTACAAGGAGCAGCCAGGAGAACCTTACCCAGCAACTGTTTAGCGATTTGAGATTTTTAAAAACTATAAAACCAACGGAAAGATTTCAGTCAGACTGAGAAAACACACTGAAGTGACCAAACACTGACCCACTCAGCAATAAACCACTGCCTCTGCGCTGGGGCGGGCGCAGGCTTCAGGGGGCTCCGCTGTGGGGGTCTGTGCCCGCCCCACGCAGCCCCGCTCTGCCCCGCACCCCACGGCCGGTGCCACACGACCCAGGCGCTGCACTGCCTGGGTGGGAAGAGCCATCCACCACCGAGCGCCGCCTGTCCTTCCTCCCACTCCGCCTCGCTGGGCGGCTGCTTAAGGATGACATCTGGTCCCCCCATGGAGGGCGCTCAGCAGAACGCCCACCAGCGCTTGCACGCGGCCCCAAACACCGCCGGGACAGGGCCGTGCCGCAGACAGCCCTGCCCCGCGTGGGACCAGGGCCACAGGGCCCCCCGCGCCCCCGACACCGCGGGCAGACCTGCGCAGAGGGGCACCACCGCCACGCTGGAGACGGGGGCGAACGCAGCTCAGCAGTGCTGGAGATCCGCTGGTGCTTTCCACGAGAACAGCAGCTGACTGTACACAACTCCTGTCGCTACAGTTGCCCTCCCAAACCCTACGCCTGTTCTCCAAAGAAGAAAGGACTATTTTGTTAGCACATCCAGGATGGAGAAAATTCAGATTTTAGTAAAAGCCACCAAATTTTACTTTCAAATTTAAAATGAACTTGACCTAATGAACTAGTGCCTCTGCCTGATATCCCTTCATGAGAACACAAAACACAATTAGAATTAATTTATTTTTAGTACAAAATACCTTGCAACCACTTTTCTATTTAAAATGCTCAGTAAGAATTGTTTTTTCGTTTTAATATCCGCCTCATTGAGATCTTCTACAACTTTTTACTTATACATCAAACTCACGGTTTTTAGCAGGTTTTTATTTTTTTACGCATATATAAAGTTAGCAGAAATGTATAGATACACACATGAAAGTCAAATCAATATTGTATAAATTTAAATAAATAGGTAGATGTCTTACTGATAACCTTTTACGGAAGTACCTGTTGGAGTAACCAACATTGGAGAAATTTTCTTACTGTGTAAAGTTTGAAAGGTAAAAATTTCATCTATACACATGCATACATGTTCTCACGATCAACCCTTTCAGTCTATTTTATATATTTTTCAAAATAAAATGGAATGTTTTTAAAGGTATCTACGCATTGTAAATTTGCTACTATCAGCCTACAGTTTTCTGCATATGACGGTATAAGGTGCTTTAGGAAAACAAAGTTAGATTCAAGGCAGGTGTTTAAATATTTTTCTTCTGGGTTATTTAAATTAAACTGCTTCCATAATCACTTGTATTTTCCAGAAAACATTTGATTTCACTGTTGTGTGAACGTAACTCCCTCGGCCGTGGTGCAGAGGATGAGGGGTATCTCCCCAGGACAGGTCACTACCTCGGACCACTGCAGGACCTCTCCAGGACGGACGCAATGAACGTTTCTGGGCGCGTTTTGGGAAAAGGTGCAGCTCCCTCTGTCGACTGACGTGCCACTGCCCTGCGCGCTCTGTGCCGCACCGGAGCCGCCTTCCCCAGGGCCCTGGCTGGGCTTGGGATCCCAGCCACCACGGCTGTGCCGGCGGGACAGTGACGGAGGACAACTGGCACTGAGTCGCGGCCACCAACCCATCCCAGCGCCCCTTCCCTGCAAAGCCCTTCACGCTTAAGGGGCACCAGCACATTCTCAGAGAGAAAAGACGTCATCCCCACCCCAGAAAATCTCAAACGGCAACAAAGAAACGGCCGAGTTCACCAACACAGGTAATGACCCTCCCCTGCCCAGCGCCTTGGCTCTCGGGCCAGCGGGGACCACTGCTACCAGTCTGTGCCCCGCTGCGGCTACCAAACCCCCTCCCCAGGGCATCCTCGGCTGCCTCGCTTTAGGCTGTCTTACTGCGGGTAAGACCCATCTGTCCTGCATACGTTCGATGCTGGCAGAAAGTGGGACATGTACTAAGCACTGCTTAGATATATATATTTTTTTTAAACTGGAAGTAAAAATTACTTCATGTTAAAAGAAAAAGTCTTACCAGGGACCCTATTTCTGCCGCCAGTTAGGACCAGCGTGCTGCCCAAGTACAGCAACTCTCCGCTTCTCATCAGTAAGTCACAGTCTTCCCATCTCTGTAAAACATTCGCACATACCACAGTAACGCCCCCTCCTCCCTGCGTGCCCCAGGATGGAGAGACGGGACCAGCGCTCCCAGTCGCGGTCTGGCCGGGAGCGCACCAGGAAAACTCACACACAGGGCGATGCCACAGCCTGACTCGCTACGGGCACCCTGGCAGAAGCTTTACCATACCACACACACCTCTCCTCTCTGCACCCGCTTCTTTTTCATTCAAAAAATAGCAAATGGAGGTGTAAGGGCTACTACAGGGGAAACGCCAAAGATTTATTATTTTAGCGTTCTTTTCCAACTAAATAACGATTACAATTACTGCAGAACAGCAGTTTCAGGAAGCTTCAGAAAGCACTCATAACAACTTTGCAAAGATTGTTATAAATAAGATACATACGTACTGCAGTCAATCCTACAATTAGAAATTACTTAAACAGTTTTTGAGTTGCCATGGAATTTGGTATTAGCACAATAACTATCACAAACAGTGTTGCTACAGTGAACAATGGGCAAAGTATTACCTTTAACTCTGGTGACATCACCAGAGTTGAAGATAATGGGGATGAAGTTGGTTCAGCACATTTCCTAGTTGCTCAGATCACTATTTCATTGAACTTGACTCCCATCCTAAGGGGGTTTGGGGATGATCTTGGATGGTATTCTAATCTGGAGGATGTGAACCTGTCAAAAATATTGGTTACTCAGCTCCAGTCGCTCTGGTACCAGTTGCAGTGTGTACGTGTCTCCGTTGCTTGCTTTATCACAACTCTGAAGGATAACAGCAAAAGATGTACAGCTGAGTTTTAACAGCGCTGCCTGCAGAAGTTTGAATTGTCAGCTTCGTAACTGAGCAGCCAGTGGAGAAAGAGGTAACCGCAAATAGCATGTGCTCTCAGCTGTAGTCACAGGGACCTGTTCTGACTCAAAAAAACAAAACCCAAACTCCACTAGAACATATATATATTTATCAAAACTTGTAATTACAGTGCCACTAAATTTCCGGATTTATAAACATCCTTTGCACAAGGCACTACTTTTCCTTACTTTTGAGCTCTGGTGTGTCAAGAGCAAGGAGGTTCCCGATACCTGTGGATGCAGGCTTCTAGGGTGCTGGGGGAGGGAAAGTCTCTCTGACTGAAGAGTGCCTAAGGGCCTTTGGAAAAAGAACTGTGCAGAAGAATCACGCCTACAATTCTCAGCTGAAAAAATTTATCTTTCTGAAATCAGTCACAGAGAAAAGTACTGCAAGTTGAAAATGAGAGAAAAGAAAAACAGATGGGTTGGAAACTTCCAAGTTAAGAGCATGCTCAGCAATAAAGTCACAAAAAGGTTTGAAAGGAAAAAACTCTCAGATGATCTACTGTGCTCTTCCACAGAACTGAATTCCGAAGAGAAAAAAAATATGAAGAAAACTAGAAATATCTGCCACTTTCCAAAATTAAAGACAGCAGTCATAGATAACACTCATGTACTCGTAGATGGATAAATGTATTAACAGATATCTAAAATTTTTGGTTCCTCTGAGATGAAGTTTAAATTATATGGTAACCCAAGGAATAATAATACATTGTCTGGGACTGGATTAAGTTATGCATTGAAGCAACAGTAAATATTATGTAAAGTCTTACTAACCTTTATTTTCTTTCTTAATATAAGCAGTATTCAGATAATTAACAGTTAAACAAAACAAAAAAAAGAGCGTTTTAGAGGTTCCACAGTCACTGTGCAGCCCGGTAACACAGCACTGCCACGGCCAGTGACACGCCGCGGGCTCTGTGCTGCGTTTGCACGGCCTCAGCACTGACGATGGCTCTGCCAGAACTTTTCCTCACCCGCTTGTGGCTTTGTCCCGCCTGGTTTGGCTGTGACAGTGATTTCCCCACGTGACCTGGTGTCTGCGGCCGATCTGCTTCACTTGTGTGTATCATCGTGAGGTACCGCCACAGTTCCGTATAGCCAGCAGTGGCAAGCAGCCTTTCTGCATGGAACGAGGCACTTCTCGCTCCGCAGTGCTGATGCAGGGCGATGAAACACAGGCCTGTATCGTGACAGGAGGGGCTGTGGCAAGCGGAGGCATAGGATGCAACTCAGAGGAGCGCAGACACGGGTTGGTAAGAGACAGGGCGCAGACCGGCACTGGGAACCTCACAGCTACAAACACCTCGCCAGCGGTTGGTGAAAAAAATGTCGGGGTGGAGATGCAGAAAACTGTTTGCGGGGGGGAGAGAGGGGGAACAAAGACACAGTATGTGATACACAGAAAAGGCGCCACACACAGTAAATCTGGATGCCCAGGGAGCTGCAGGCTAATGAAGAAAGAGAAAGGTCTAAATGTGTGTCTGCAAACACATAAAAAAATACCCCAAGTACACCCCCGGGTGAGCAAGAAGGAACCATCAGCCCGAATGTTGAATTCCGCACAGTGACGGACTCCTGATGTTGACGACCCGCTAAAACACCCGCACACCTCCACCCTCACCGGAGAGAAATCACCAGCGGTAGCACCCAGGGGAGCAGAGGAAGGGTGAGCATAACCCGAAGAAAGGAGCTACAAACCAAGAAGTGCATGTATAATGATTTTAACAGCATTATTATTATTTTTTATTTTTCTGTAACAATTAGACGAGGACTAATAATGATTAGACCCTTAAGATTTCAATTATACCAACATTAAATTCTTGGCTGTCCTTATACATAATGTGCATCCTCTTTGCCCATAAACAAGACTTTGAGCCTAAGGCCACTCGTCAGCTCCACAAAGGTCACTGTTGCCATGCGGGGAACAGCAGTGCCTGGTACCGCCTGGTCTCTCACAGCAGTTAGACAACCCAAGATTAATTGCTGATATTGTGGAACAACCGTCAGCCTACTCCTGACCTATCTCAATCTGCAATTAACCCAGAACAGTGACCTGCCAGTATCTTATCTTGTTGCAAGATGCAAACGAGGCAACCCTATCCCCGTACACAGCATCACCGGGCTGTGTGCTGCGGCGCGGGCAGGATTGCGGCGGTGGCGGCTCCCGTGCTGCAGCCCCATTCCCTCGCACAGCCCCCCGTCCTGCCTGCTGGAAGCCCAGACCTGCAGCTCCAGGCCTAAAAAGAGAATAAATCACCCTTGTCCTGAAACGCTACTCGTACGCCAACCCACCAGGTTCCCGCACACCTCGCGGCCAGCATGCGGGGGACTCCTACTTCACCCTCCCCAATGAGTAAAAGTGCTCCCGGTACAGCAGCGCCGCAAGGTTAGCGCTGTTCTAACAAGACTCAGCTGCAGGAACTGGAACTAAAATCATATATATTATTTCCAGAAGGGCTTGTGACTAACCTGATCTATTTATATGACAAATATCAGTTTCAATAGACAAACAGTCCTTTATGGCCAAAGCTACAAAATGTTTTACTCGGGATCAGTTATGAAAAGATTTCAAAAACGTTTATCATCTATGTAAGTTGAATGGGAGAGCAAACACTGCAGTGTGATGTCAAGACGACTGCTTGCTCCTTTGGGAAATGGATTAAAGCCCAAGTGATCTTTTATAAATATAAGACATACTGTTTATAGCCACAGTAGACTTTCCACATGGTTTTAATGTTATAAAAAACTCCATCTTTTGTCTTTTCACAGGTGGTTGTCCCAGATGTATTGCATGGTATTTAGGACAAAAGAATTTGTGAAAAGTGTTTCTGGCAAATAAATTAGTGCTTTAAAAGCCTCTTTACAGTTGAAAGGAAACCATTCACTCTTCCCCAGCTCTGCTACATACATTGACAGGGCAGCACAGTTGAATCTGCTCCCTTGTTTACGTTACCACTTGTTTGCAGACTGCTTGAAGAGAGTCCTTAGAAGTAACTTGGTAAGCTTACTGCTAGTAGGCTTTTGATACTCATGGGGTCAACATCGTCGCTGGAAAATAATGAGGAGTCTGCAAACTAACGACTGGAAACTGTTATTCCAGAAGCATTTGTAGTCATTTTTTTTAAAATGTGGACAGTAACAGAATATAGATTTAAGCAAAATCCAAAGAGACTTGAAATATTTACAAAAACTGATCATCAAAACGAGGAAGAGGATAGGGACAGAGGAAGCCCCATCAGGGCACAGCAGAAGCGAAGCGAGCGGTGCCTCGGAAAGCTGCCCTACAGGGACCTCACTGCAGGGCAGAAATCCTTTTTCCGATCATTCCTGTAACCCCAATGCAAGCAAACGGCAACCTGGAAATGTTTGGGCCTGTGGAAGCAAAAAGCTCCAAATCCACTGAACAATTTGATACGAAATTAGTTCAAGTTGGTTTGCCTTCTTAGTGATACCAGAAGGTGTCAGCCAAGGGCTTCCACCGAACATTCCAAAGCAGTTCACCGAACCCTGAATGAATAAAGTGACCTCACAC
This sequence comes from Charadrius vociferus, assembly GCF_000708025.1. Lineage (NCBI taxonomy): Eukaryota > Metazoa > Chordata > Aves > Charadriiformes > Charadriidae > Charadrius > Charadrius vociferus. The sequence goes on from NW_009647846.1 coordinate 3,607,249, forward strand.
CGCCCTGCTCTAACACCAGTGCTTGGCGTCTAAGTCCCAACAGACACAAACCATATAAGGATCACAGTGGTAAAAAACCCAAGGTGTTGCACATCTGTAATGATTTCTATTTCAAAAAGATTGATCTTCTATTTTTTTCCCACCAAACCCTGACAATGTCAAAAGGGTTTGTTACGCCAGCGTGGGAGTCTACACAAATGCCAGTCCTTCTAGTAGAAGTGGATAGGTCTTTTACTCTTCTTTCAATTAGAGTGTGATTTCCTCCATTTTTCTGTTCCCTTATTTTAACACTCTTAACGGTTTTGTTTCTTTGAGGTAATCCCGACTTTATTCCTCCCATATCCCATTGTTACCTACTGGCTGTTTGCCACACTTCTGCTCCGCACATTGGTCGTCTAACCTAAAGAAAATGACCGGTTAAAGTATATTTACTGTCCAGATATAGCACACCAACAACGTTTCAGCTATCAGAGAGGAGGATACAACCACTGCGCTTGGGTTGGGGACAGGGAGGCAGAGGGAATGGGCTCATGGAGCCCTCTGACCCCATCCCGAGGGACAGACCCACTCAGGTCACCACACGGCACCTTCTGCGAGACGGCCACTGACACCGCAGCGCTGCCACTGCCTGACAGCACCCGACACATTCTTATTGCTAAAGTTATGGTAAGACTTGAGGGTAAGGCTTGCCTTCATTGCCAATTCCCACACCGGGAGCAGGACACCCCTCAGAAATCCCGGCTCGTTATGAAAGCAGACACCAGCCTTCAGGTACCCGTCACCACAGCGAACTGCAGGGCGACGTGATGCTGCGGGTGGGCACTGCCATCACCTTCACGGCACTGATAAAAGTTCACGCGGACACAGTTTCTCACTGAAGTACCACTGCATTTGTATCTCTGGAACCTGGATATTGTTCTGTCTGTCCACATCTTCACATACAACTCATTACCCCACAAAGACCTCTGAAAGTACAGTAAGGCAAAACGAGACCCATGCAGGCACAATCATTTTCAAACCACCATGATCCTGATTTCTGCGCTCTGTGGGCTGCCTCTACAAGAAAAGATTTATGCAAAAATATTTAAATGTAGGTTGCTTGAAATACAAGACCAAGTGAAGTATCTCAGTAAGACTTTCATTATTACATTATTGTCCATGCTATGACAATCTCATTTCTCAGTTTCTATACAAAGCCTGACAACAAGCAGCAGGATTATTATACATGCAAATGTATGTAAATAAGGTGTTAGAACAAATCCAATCTGTGGTTTTGGGATAACATTTTGCCCTTCTATTTCAACAACAAATTGAGAGAACAGAGAATGGAACAATACTGTGAACTAAAAATATTTTGTGTGCAGAGGATTAAGAATTTACTCTCCCTTATGCCACAAAGTCCTTAATGTCCTTAATTCCCACTGGGCTCAGGGGATCTCAGCACCACACAGAATCAGGCTCAGCCAGTACTGATTATTTTGGAGAGTCATACAAACCCAAGTTAAGGTTACCTATTTACCAGCAAAGTTAAAATAGTACCACAGCTCTGACCTTTACCTGAAAGGGACTATCCCCCCCCCCTTGATAAACCCCGGCAGCTCCCCCAGCCTTAACCCTGTTCTTCACGTAAACTAGTGCTGTAACGACACAGAGGAGATTTTACTGTGCTTTTGTTGGTATGGCAAGAGAACCTCTTCTAAATTACATCAACACACTAACCGGTAGCTCCGCTGCCTCCGTCACCAGCAGTGCACTGAGTGCTCCCGCCTGACCCCGCTACCCGCGGGACACGCTGCTCCCGACCTGGTCCCAGGGGCTTTGCGGAACAAACAAGCAATAAGCACGCTTGTCTCCCAAAACTTCACAGCATCCACACAAAAAACATGGGGAGGGAAAAATAAAATCTAAAGCACCCAAACAAAACACCCTCTTGGGCTAAGGAACCAGTATTCTGAGGAGATTAATCTCCGAAACCTCCTGGCAGCGCGTTTAGTGGGGGGATGTAACGGGGTTATAAGCATGAAAAGTAAAGTGTAGGTGTGTACCTCGTCAGGATACACCTGAAAACTGACCCTACCATGTGAAATAAGCAGGCTGGAGACAGAGGAACCTCCAGGAAAAGGAAGGATAAAGCCTAATGAGAAATCTGCAGCACACCAGAAACTCTGGACCAGGAGTGACAGACAGACATCAGCTGCAGGTATTTTTAAAAATGCAATATAAATTATAAAATTGTGCCCAACACACAAAGAAAGAAGACTTCAGTCTGGCTCATACTGTCGGAACAAAGACACCAGGGAAAAAAAGAAAGGAAAACCAATGGTGATAGGAGTGTGGTAGTAAGTGAGGGCTTTCAGAAATTTAAATGGTGACAGACAGACTAGAGATGAGACCAGAAAGCATCAGTACCATTCCTTTAGTCCCTTTCTTGCAGGAGCCCACGCCTAGTGCCCCGCGCATCAGGCGGGCACCAGACCTCCTCCCCAGAGGGGCACTCTGGAGAGCAGCCTGGGGAACTCGGGGTCCACCATCCGCTCCGGGTCCCTCCTGCTCTGCAGAGCCCTGGCCTGGCACAGCCGCCCCGTGCCTCTGTGCCCTGAGCTTCTAAGCGTGCCAGGAAACTTAATTACAACATTTCTTTTTCACTTGTGCCACTCACCTCATGGACATGGCCATGCTGGCAAAGATGAGGGTTTTTTCCTTTCTTTAAACTGCATCTCAGATACAGCACC
>NW_009647846.1:3610072-3623100 GCF_000708025.1 Charadrius vociferus
CAGCAGGACCAACTGAGCAACCAAATAAATCGCAAATGTTAATTTTGCTAAGAACATCATTTCCGTAGGCAGAGTCGAGCACGAACCGCCATCACTGCGCAGCCTCGTCTCAGACAGGAGGATAAGCCCAGGACTTCGCTCTGCAAAAAATGGAAGATCTGGAAATAGTCCGGATGTGTTTAACGGGCCCCAAGCTTCAGCAGGGAACTCTCGAGAGTTGTGCTGCTCCGCGTCCACAACCGCTCTGGAACAGGCGACGTTCCCGCCCCTCCAATGAGAACCACTGACAACTTCTCACCAGCCCCCACAGCCTTTGAGAAGCCTCTAATAAAATATAACTGAATGTGAATTTCTCAGTGCTCCAAGTCCGCTGAATTCCTACATCCCCATGAAGCAAAGCTCCCGCGGTCTCAGGCAGATCCCGACGGACCGAGCCCGGGCTGTGCAGCGGCGCGTGGCAGCACAGGACACCGTACCGCCAACGGGACGCTCTGCCCCAGCTGCGCCTACCACAGCGCGACACCACAACCACTGCACGAGAACACAACGCCCATTGCCTTTTCTAAATGACAGAAATCACAACACCGAGAGGAAAATCAAGAAAGAAGGGAGGGCAGAGGGGGGAACTTCTGCTGGAAGGGTGGCACCCACCAGGGCGGCTCTCGGCAGCCTCTGACAGCTCACGCGTCCCACGGGGCAGAGCAGCCCCGCAAGCGACAGCAGACATCGACTGAGCCAAACCAGGCCACATCGCCCCGGGGAGCGGCGCCAGCAGATCAAACAGTGACAGGAGACATGAATGCGAAAAACGAGAATTACACTGCTTGCCTGCAATTCCTACGGTATGCAGGTTCTGTCATTATTAAATCACAACTTTTCTGTTATATACATTGTTTCTTTGTCCTTCTGTTTAAATAGCCCATATGTTCACAACGGATGGATCAACGCTGTAGCTCCGTGACGTTTTTCTAATTATAGTTGAATTTATTTAATTCTTAAAGAATTTCAAAGGAAATATTCAGCATTTCTTCACTGTCATCAGCAAAAACCAAAATCAAGGAAGTGAAACTGGTAGTGTTTTATTGGAGGGGTGGGGTAGGGGGTGGGAAACCAAAGTTATTTAAAATATAAGATCACAAAAAGCTGAAAGAGACAGATAGGCAAAGTCTTGAGAAAGTAAATATGAAACAAACAAACAAACAAACAATGAAGCGAAGGTTTGCTGTATCCCCAGTCAATACAGACTCCAGTCGAAGCCAGGGGTCCAGAGGACTCTCAACCCTCATCACTGCATCTTATCTGCCAGATACTTTAAATACATTATTTCTATTTCTTAAGCTTCATTAAGTAATTTAGTCTCAATAAGATGAAATAAATTAGGAAAATTTAAGGTCAAATTAACACTGTGTGAAACAACTTCAGATGTCTCATGACTTAAAGCATTTAAAGTCTGAGTTCACATTTAACTTCATACCTGTTGCATTTAAGTTTGCTCTAATAATTTCAGATTTTACCTGGCTCTTTACTGACTCTTTACACCATTTGAACTGTGTGGTAACTAGTTTTGCCATACAAATTGTTGAACAAGGAATTATAGTTTCAGCAATTTAGAAATTCATTAATTTAGTCAAAAGTTATGACAGCGTGGCATACCAAATGACAAGCCAGCTTCTCAAATGCCAAAACCACTGATGGCTTTTATAAGGTTGACTTAACAAACAGCTGCATCACGCTTCCCCGATTTCACTGAATTGTAAAGCGAGAAGCTCTGCTAGTAATTGTATCAGCGATTTTAAATTTACATGCAGTTAATTTTTAAATGCATTACATCTTTATGCTGTTAAGTCAGTAAAAGCTGTCATGTGTTATTTAAAGCTGTATAAGCACCTGTACTTCACCTGTGAGTTGCCTGCCATTAATGTGTAACTTCAAGAGGAATCAACACCCTTTAAGCCTAATCCTGCCAAACACATGCCATAGCTCAGGTAGCGCATCTCAGCCTGGAGTAACTGCAAGATACTACGTTCATACCACACCACACATGGTGCTTGTCGTAGAACATCTAACAGACAACATTCTGTCCTCCTTTGTGAAAAAAAACCCAGGCATTTGTATTTTCCATTTCTACTGCGTTTCCTATGTAAGCTAAGTCCAAGGCAGCTCATGAGACTATTACCGCTCCCAAAATTACGTAGATTTCATAGCAATACTGCAGAAGTCAGTCTTTCTCACTCTTTTTTTTTTTTTTTTTTTTTGGGGGGGGGGAAGGGGGGTAATAGGGACCCCCCACTTTTTTAAACTCTTGGTTATTTAGAGCATCTGGTTGTCTCACCATCCTTAGGCGGGAACCAGATGTTCCTTCAGACACTTATCAACTCTGATCACAGCTGAAGCTGGTTAGAGACGCATTTACAATTTATGCACGCACCCATCTTTCATGAAGATATGAGAAAGTTTCAGGCAGGATTTGGGTGGGGAAAAACTGCATTTGAGATGACTTAATCCCAAAGCCTTTTCCATAAAAGAAAAAAAAAAAAATTACAACACCTGAAAGTACAACTGCAAAAAGCTGAATAAGGCGAGCAATGGGTCATCTAATTGCATCTTGAATTTAATGCTGTTGAATAACAGGCCATATTTATCTTGTAATTCTACATGTGTAAATAAGCGCGCAGCCAGAAGCAATACTGCCTTGGCTCGACTGCACACTCAGGCACGTCAAATCTCTGGAGTAAACTGCAGCTTATATGACTCGAGGCTTTTGCCTTCTGCTTACTCAGAAAAGGCTGATGAGTCTGAGGGCAGTCACGGCTCCTGAGCCCACTGAAGACTATGCGCAAACAAGAAAGTTCCTGTTTTGTCCTATCTCTGGGCAGAATGCTATATTTAACAAAAGCCAATAATCAAGCATAAAGATTCAAACACTAAAATTGCAATAATGCTAAAGGAGCAGCAGGAACACACATTGTCTTTTAGAAAACTTGACTAAACTAAGAAAAAACTTGAGAGCTACTTTAACTACGTTTTTTTACTTGGTTATGTTAAAAACCCCAATTTTTTGTGCCCCATTTTAAGTCAATTTTCACCAAAGAAAACATGCAAGATTAGTATTGAAACTAACAGCAGTTAAAAGAACGGGTAAACTTTACATGTAGCTACAAAATACTCCTTTAAGAAAATAAAAGTGTTGTTTGCAAGATGATTGGTATTACAGATAAAGTTTTAGAGTAGTCATGATACCTACATTTGTTTTGTCATACGGTCCTCTGGCTTCTTCATCAACATGAACTACTTTAAATAAAAATACGTGTCATAAAAAGAATCCTTCTTCTGAGCAATTTGAAATCCCGCTGACTCTTTGTTTTTGCAACTCGAAGGGCCTTCACAGATGCTGCCCCAGTCCATAGCTACCTGTCAGGAGTTGACCGAACGGGTTGCTAAAAAGCAGTACCACTCCTTACTTGAATAGATGATACCAAGGCTTCAACCCTTCCCCAGCGCTGCTGTTCTCATTAAAGAAACGCATTATCCCTTTTGTGGCTCGGTCAGCTGCCGTGTGCTGCTGACTGGCTGCGTCCCGCTGCCCGGGGAGCGCGCTGGCAGCTTGGAAGCGTTGTTTAAATACCGTCAGTGCTACAAAAAAATATTTTCTTCCCACACGCCAACGGACTGCCCTGCGCACACCCCCCTTTGGAGACCACCGACCTAGGCAAAGGCAGTAACGTTTCGCCAGACCGGCTGGCATAGGTGGGACACCCCACTCCAGGTCTCTTCCCATCTTCCTTACCTCGTAAGCTTAGGCCTGTTCGATCTCCCTGCTCACACACAGAGTAAAGCAACCAGTTTTAAACCAACAAACCAGAGCTTACTTCCTAAACTTAAGTTGCTGGATACGGGTACAAACTCTGAAAACTACCAACTTCCCCCCAAATTCTGCTGAAACAAAGATCATGAGTTCGCTCACAATGAAAAGAGAACCAGTCAGCAAATAACCTGAATTGGCACGGCTCAATTACAAAGTTACCCCACCCTAGCAGAGCGTATGCTTTTCCTAACTACTTTATTACTACTTCTCTTCTTTTAACTGTTGGTGAGAAGCAAAACCTCAGATATGGCTCCAGGAAGACTCCTCCAATGCTTCTCCCAAGAGGGAACTTCACTCACTGCCTTATAATGATATTGTAATTTATGCTAATACTTTGTAATTACCATCTATAAATGCAAGATATGCTAATTTCCAGATGATTATCAGGGAAACACATTGAAAGAATATTATACTGCCGAATAATCTGAAAAGGTTTTCACTTGGAGTATTTAAAAGTAAGCTGTAAGGCAACATTCAACAAGGGAACAATCCTGCTGCAGCAGCAAGGTGAAGCAACCTCCAGATAGGACTGAGGAGACCTCATTCAGCCCCAATCCATCATCATCTAAGCCAACATCAAAGAAACTGTAGAATATCATAGAATCATAGAATGGTTTAGGTTGGAAAGGACCTTAAAGATCATTGAGTTCCAACCTCCCTGCCATGGGCAGGGACACCTCCAACTAGACCAGGTTGCCCAACACCACATTCAGCCTGAGAACAAATTTTCATAACGAAAAATCTATGTGAGCTTCAGGGCTGTGCTAGCTTAACAGCATCAAATACAAGCAGAATTGTTTCTCTTGGTCCAAGAGTCACGGTCAGACCCTCTTTAATTAAGAGTATATGGACCAGAAATCAGTTTCACAATGCTTCCTGTCTGTCAAAGGGTTTGTCCTCCAATGAACAAGCCTGCAAAGATTTTTAGGAAAATATAGGTTATGGCTCAAATTAAATCAGAAACCTCGTTTTTCAAAAAAACCAAGTGCTTCAACTAAACTGACCTGGGAGAGAAGAGAAATGTTAAGAAAACCACTATTTCTTGATATCATCTATAAGCCAATATGCATAGTTTTGCACGAACATGTCATAGAACAGAGACCGTCATTTTGGTGAACACTTTTTGCACAGGGGCTAGACCAACCCGGAGAGAGAGCGTGACCCCCATCCGCACAGCGGCCAGGCTGACCTCTCTCAGAGGCAGTCCGCCCGGCACGGCCCTTCGCCCGCAGCCTGCAGCCAGTCTTCCCAGAGCCTCTCAACAGCACCAGTCACTCAAACTGGAATTTCTCTCTTTTATAAAATAAACAATAAAACAAGAGGGGAATTAAAAGCCATCGACGTAAGGCAAGGTTCTGCTGCAGGAACTAGGTAACAGCTGCGACGGAGGACTGCTCTGGCTGCTGCTCTTCCCATCACTCCTTCTTTGACTGTGGTGTGCCATCCAACCAACCCAACGTGTTTCAAAAGTAGCTCTCATTTCACTGATCAAATACATATAAAATAAGCCACCTGCCATGTGAGAAAATGACTAATGCTTGCATCCTTTAAGCTCTTTGCTTCACCACTGAAGAAGCTTTTGAAGACTGTAGCATTAGTGTTTGCTGAAAGAAACTTGCTTTGAAAAACAAGATTCAAATGGCTTAAGAAAACATACAAGGAGACGACAAAGACCAAAGGTAAATCTGAGTAACTTACTGCTGCTGCTGCGGCCTCCTCTCCACCTACACAGACAGAAGAAGCAATCTCCATCACGGACAAGTTTGTGGGAGCGTCTGTAGTAGAGGACGATCTGGGCCGGCCTGACTGAATATCCTGGGCAGACCTCCTGTTGATCTGCGGGCTCCCCTTCGGGGCGTCCGCCTTGCCCCGCCTGCTGTGCAGGCTCGTCCCTCTCTTCATTTTAGGTGGCACTCTGATCTGCTGAAGCACCCGGTTCAGAGCTGTGGGGTGGGTGGAGACACCATCAATGTCAGCACAGACGCTTTGGCTTTCCAAATCCATGTCAGGCTCCAGATCAGCCTGAGCTTGCTGCACATCGTGCGGAGAGACTGACGACCTCCTGCGCTGATGCTGGAAAAGGTGCTTCAGGCCTTGACCAATAACATTAATGTTCTCCAAAGCATTATGGGTTATTTTGGACAATTTTTGCTCTGATTCATGTTGTTTTTTGGTCTCTTGATCTTGGGATTTGCCTCCAGGATCAGGGTCATCACACAACTGTTCAGTGCCAGAGGGCTCCATTGATGACACCCAACAGGTTTGTTTGACTAGTCATACATGAATACGTCCCCTGTCTTTAAAAGGCTTGCGCTTGTTTTAAAAATGCCAAGATTGTCAGCCAATTAGGTGTGCAATTGCTTCAAGAGTGACTACACATGCAGCTGTGCCACGGTGATCTCATGCTTATCTAATGTTAAACAAAAGAGTCATTATTATACATCCATGCAGAAAGGAGTGGGTTAAAAAATCCAATGCGCAAAACATGCCATTAACAAAACAAAGCGTATCAGTTTTCCAAACATTCCTCGGTGTGGCATTAGTGGCACCTAGGCTGTACGCAGAAGCCAAAGCTGGTGTGAGACAAGTCAGTCACTGCCCTGGGGAAGAAGCCCAGCAGAAAGGGTACAGGAGAGCAAGAAAGGTAGGAAAGCTGTTCAAAAGGGGGAGAAGCAGGGAGAAACCAGTGGGGTTTTGTTTATTAAGAACAAGCCCATAATCATCTCTAACAGAACGTGAGGTTAAACTTCTGAAGAGCTTGTTAGTCTCCTTGGCAGCATTAATTTTGTCCCTTGACAAGGATCTGGTAATTTGTGCTTCGAAAGTAATGTCTGCTCTGCCTACCTGCTTGTCCTGTAGAATGCCTGACTTCATGGTATTTAATATATGCAAGAAAACAGAACATTTCCAAAATCAGTTATGCATTTCCAAATAGTAAGAAGTGGCTTACTACTGCCAACATCCGCTGATGGCACTGGAAACTAGATGTGAAAATCTGTCTTCAAGCAAGAACAGTCAAATGAAATGGTTTCAGTTGGCATAGTCTGTCCATAGTTCTCAGAGAAAACAAAAATGCCCTTTTAAAGGTAGACTAAGCAACCGATCTGAGAGCGAGCAGCAGCACGTACGCGCAGCTCAGCCTCTGGCAGAGGGGAGCAGTCAGCGCCGCTGCCGGAGCGCTCAGCCTGACCCATCAGCGGGCAGCAGCAGGACGAGGCGGCCGGGCACCGGCACGGCTACGCGCGGATGGAGGGGTGCAGCAGGGGAGGGAGGTAGCAAGGGAGGACACACGATGTGAAAGGTTCACATCAGCACCGCGAGAGCACATGCTCGGAAGCTGATCATTGTTTTCTTGCAGGAGAAAGCTTTGATTAGGTTTCTATAAATACAGAAACCAGATCACAGAGGTCTACCCCAATCTTGGCAGAAAGCAGCCTGTGCTTTAAAAACAAAAAGCATTTTATTTTAAACGCAACGCGTGTTTGGGATTTCAGAGCATTCATTTTAATCGTAAAACAGCTGCAGAAACATAATGCATTGAGGTTCCAATTAGAGTGCTCTCAATTTTGTGCATCTGAAACCTGACACAATGGGTTAAACAGATATTCCAAAATGCTTTCCAAATTGGCATCCAAAATTATGTGAAGAGCTGCCTCACACTCTTTTTTTCAAATGTCGTTGCTATCAGCTGGAGACAAGATGAAATTCAGTACTTACAGAAAGCAAAACACTGGAATCATACAGGATTTTAGCTCAGTACTTTGAACATGTTATAAGCATTGAGTCTAAATATATTGGCCAGTTTAATCAATAACACATTAAATGCAAAGTAATCAACTACATCCCAGAATTTACCCATATTTACCCATATTCATGCAGAAACTGTGTGGCAGAATCAAAAAAATGTGCAACCAACTTTTTATTTTTACATACTTAAGACTTCAAGCGCCTTTATGACTAGCATTGTGCTTTCACTTTTGAGCTCACTCTTTCTTCATATTTCTTTTTTTCTTATGTAACGGGTTTTCCAGACAGTTGAATTGCAGGTCTCCACTCAATTTAAGTTTTTTGGGGAAAAAAAAAAAAGTCAAAACTAGATTTTCCTTTTCATCCACCAGACCAAACGGTTCAGTGAACAAACTTCACTGGCTCAAAGGCAAGAGTCCCAAAATTATTTGGTGTATAAAATACAAACCTGACAGTTGACCCATAACTGCCTTTTTCATTTTAACTAATTCCCTCAGTACTCATTTTTCAGTCAGGACTCACTGAAGAACAGTAGTTCATCTCAAAGGTGCCCAATATACTCTCTAACCAACATCTTTTTGCTCTCCTGCCCACTTTCTATTCAGATTACCACTGGTAGCACTGCTCATCCTAATGAGCACCACTTCAGCCTAATGAGAGTTCCACGCATTACCTGCTGGAAACCATTAACCAGCTTCAATTAGCCCTGTGTCAATTTACAAACCAACCTGAAACAAATCAGCCCACAGTGAGCCCACAAACAGGTCACTGCTTCCCCTTGGGTATTCTGTGGCTGATTTCTGAAATTACACTGACTCTCAGCTTTATCTGATCTTTAAGAGGCTCCTACAGGCAGCTCCATGGTCATCTGCCTCCTCAGGTTTCCATACGATGACTCTGCTCTGAGCCTGAAAGGGCTTTTCAAATTGCATATCTGGTATGAAGATCCTTAAAACTACTTATTTGTCCTAGTATCTACTTTTGGGGAAAAAAACTACTCATAAATGTGAAAAACTGAAATCAGCAGAATTAATCAGCACATTTATTTGCACTGGGATTCAAGTTTTGTGCTTTTTTTCTTCCCCACTTATAACAACCCTTATATTCTGTTTGAGGGAGGAAATGGAGTAACTTTATAGCATGAAGTTCAAAACCAGACATTTCTTATTCATACAAAAATACAATACATCAGGGACAAAATTAACAATTCCATATGTATTCACACTGAGCAGATGTTATAAAATTATTACATCCCAGAGCATGCCAATATAGTCCTTAATTTGTGCAATTATTTCACAGCAGCACTGGGAAACAGAACAGTTCAAAAGGAGAAACTGGCAAAAACAATATTAGGTAACTGTGAATATATAAACTAGTACTTGCCTCCATCACTTGCCCTTTAGCATGGCTGACATACAGCAGTCCCTCCACTGAACAAAACTGCAAAAGAAATTGGGTATGAGATGCAATTCTTGGAAATGGGAAGAAAGATGTACACAAACAACACAGTGAGCATGGTTCCAACTTGTCATTTTTTTTATTTCTTTTATTTTTCATTTCAATGCAAGTGTCTCTGGAAGCTGGGCTATTTTAATCTCTTCCAATAACTCTTTGAAATAACCAAAGGGATATAAATATAATCAAAGTTAAAATGGAAGCTTACAGAGTCAATCAAGAAGCCCTTGTGAAGGAACGTTTTCTCTCGAGGTTTATGGCCACCCGCGTGCGCTGAAAGCACAGGTGGATTCCAGGGCTCTACCTGCAAGGTCACACTGGGACACGTGGATTTTATTTCCTCCTCCTCCTTAGTCACTCCAGTGCCCTGGGCACAGGTCAAACAGCTCGCTCTTGTTTATCTGGAGCTCACCCAACAGGACCTGAGAACGCCGAGCACTCTGAAGGACGAGCACCTCTCAGTTCATGTCACAGGGCACCTCTGGCACGGTGGCCAAGCTGCCGCTGCGTGAACAGCAGCCTCGGCCAGGCGGCCACTGTGACCAGACCTGTCCTCTGCAGGAACACCCCCCGAACAGCACACCGCCTCCACGACCAACACCGCGACGTGGCGACGGACCCAGTCAGTGCCTTCACACGGAACGAGCGAGAAGGACTCAGAGCTTGGGTCCAACCTAGGCAAAGCCCACCACACCTGGGGACACCATCCTGGCTTCGCTCTCCTTTCCCAAAGGACGGAACAGAGTATTTTTAGGGCATTTTGATGATCTGTCCAATGTTTCTGCCACAAGGCCAAGGCCAGGCGAGACACTCGATAGCAGAACACAACGGATGACAACAGGACAGCTGAGAGCAGATCCCATGGGCACATTTCTCCAGCCAGACTCACAGCATGTTCTGCACACAGCTAAATCACCCAGATTTTCCAAGGGTGATCAGTTACTCAACTAGCTCTTGAAAACGGGGACCCAAGCTTCAGAGTACACAAGCACTCAGAAGAACGCTGTAAGACTGCACAACTGGGGCATCTTGACTATTTTATTACACACCAGATTCTCACCTCCAAGAAGACAGCAGAGATAAAGAAAATGTTAATCAGAATCATTGAAGTGGGAAGCTGGAATATGAAGAAAGTGATGACAGCAAATATGAAGAACTTAGAAAAAATGAATGAACGCATTTTTGAAAAACATCTTTACATAGCAGAAATTACGTTCCTACAATAGCATGAGGGGAGGACTAGGCACACCCTGTGAAGTATTGTTCACATACCAGGTGCCGCTAACAAAACTTCATAGCCAATCTACTTGTCTTTTTTCTTTTTTTGTTTGTAAGAACTGTAAGAGCTTCTGCCAGCAAGGTCTTCACAGATATCCCCTATGGCACCACAGGACCCTGTAGGTCCACAGATGCTTCTGGCTCAAACCAGTTCCCAGCCTTCATACGGCAGAGACCACTTTCCAGAGCGCCCACAGATGGGCTGTGAGACATAAGGTCATGAAACCTACCTGTATTTTCTCCCTGTGAATCACGGCCTTCACTGACATACAAACCAAATCTCCCATTTTCTGTCAGAAGCTCCATTTTTTTCTAACCTTTGAAAAGCTACTGCACTGGGCTAATCAAAATTCCTTACCTAAGGAACCCTCACATTTGTTTTATTCCATGAACAGGTCAGTGTAATAGCTCATCTGAGAGATGCAGTCCACAGCTGGCAGGGATCTTAGGTAGGAGATGCCTCCCATTCCTATTTGGCAAAAGAAAAACATTTTTCACTTGCTTCAGGCTAAGAATGATTTTTATTAAGAAACAGCCCAGTTCAGATTGAGAAATCCCAAATTATTTTCAGAAACTCATCCCAAAATGGATTCTGTATCAAGGGAAACAGTTTAGCAAGAAAGACCGGAGGGGCAATATCCACACACTGCAAAACCACATATTATGGGAACTGGGAACCCTAGCAAGTGATTTATATCTACAGGAGGATTAAGATACCTTAAAAGCATCATTGTTCAGCAGCAACACGCAGCAGAGCAAATAAGGAGAGAAAGCTTTGGGTGTTCACAGCTAATCCTGTCAGAAAGAGGAACTCATGAGAAACCGAAATGGGTGCAAAATTCAGGGGGACTGCAGTTTGGAACACATTCAAAGAAGAAGACAGCAGTAATAAAGTATTTTGACCCAAAAGAACAACTGTAGCATGACTAGCCAATACCTGGAGAAACGGGTATATTTGCCTATTATAATATAACAGCACAATTTTTAACAAGTCAGAGCGGAGAACCAGGGCAAGAGTGGAAGAAAAATTTGTGCGAGAAATAATTAAATGCAGCGAACACAACTAAGATGGTAGAATACAGGGAAAACACTTAATAAAGACCGGACAACAACACTATTTTTAATTAAAAGGATACCTGTAGTTTTCAAGACAGAATTCTTCCTCCTCCTCCTCCAAAAGTCACCCAATAAAAGATTTCCTGGAATTCCAGTGAACTCCAAAAGAAAAAACAGGGACAAGATACAGACAGAAAGCCCCCCACCCAGCCACAAGCCTGACACTGACAGTACTCTATGCGAGAGCATAAACGGAGTATGGCTGAAAGAGCAAACTGAAAGACAAAACCAGAGGACTCAGCATATTCAACAGCGCAGCTGGGAGATGAGGGGAAAAAAACCAAACAGCTGCAAGTCGAGTGTGAAGCAAGCCAAACTTCTGTTGAGGTTCTGCATCTAAGATTTTAGAAAAGGGGAATAGCCCAAAGCCAGCTACTTTTGATGAAGCAGCCAGGAGTGGCAGGTGGCATGCCCAAGGAATTCACCAAATTAATCTACAGTGCTCCGAGGAGTCCGCACCATTCAATACGGCAAGAAAGGCCGCACAGGATGGAGAGAAACTGCCGCTTGAATAGGAACAGGGGACACAGGGCAGAGCAAGAGAGCGACAGCCCGTTTTTCAAGCCAACTGACAGTGTTACAGAGCAAAAACAACATAGTAGGATAACCATAGGTTTTACTGATGTCTGCCTAATGATTTTCCTAAGCCCTCCAACCTATCCCCAACATTGTCCAGAAGTCAAGAAGGAAGTCAGCTGAGTGATGCCCTCTCGCCTGCCCTTGCTTCCCCTCCTCGTACCACAGATTGGGCAGGAACGCAGTTTGGTGGCTGAAGTACAGGCGGAGACCGCAGACCCTGAGCTACAGCAGCTTTGTCAGTTGTGTCACCAGACCTTGAGGAAGTCAGCCCCTGTGCCTGATGTTTTCCGATATGCAAAATATGAACAACCCAGACAGCTGAGGAAGGGGAAAAACACTAAGGGCAATATTGGTGAAGGTACTTTAATAAAAAGCTTTATAACGGAGCAAAACACTTAGATTCCTCTGAAGGCAATGCCTACAGATACCAGCTACGAGTAACTCACACTTAGAATGCCAAGCTGCTTAATTTTATAAAGGTAGTCAGTGGTATTCTTTTGGTAAAAGGATTATTTAAGTCAACTGACACGTGCACTATAAATCGATTCTTCATTTAGTAGTCCCACAACTTACACAATAAACCACAGGTCGCTTGTAAATACCAAAGAACACAAAAACTCCGTCCAGCACACTGTTAATAAAATAACAGAGAGGCTGGCAGTGTGTTTATGTATGAATTACACAACCATCACCAAAGAGCAACTTAACAAGATTTTTAAGATATTCAGGGACAAAAGTGGCACTATGTCTGAGCCCATACAAAACACGAGACGTACACCCTCTCTCCCAGAATCCTCACAAGCCTAAAACAGACCTACACAGTCCACCCACCCATTTGTTAGGGGTGAGGAAAGGGGGTGGGAGCAGATCCCTGAGGTCACTCAAAAGGCATGAAGAATCGTCCTCCTCTTCTCTGGAGCAGAAGCGGGCAGGGAGAGTCACCTCTTCCCGTGCCTTCCCCACCCACATTCACAAATGGTCATTTTAA
>NW_009647846.1:3623154-3641747 GCF_000708025.1 Charadrius vociferus
TTCTACCCCTGCACCCATTGATGGTTCTCGTACTCATGCTGTGTGAGGGTACCTTGTTCACAGACATATCAGGGGTTGATCTTTCAACATCAGCCTCTTCTCGGATCCACATCCTGTTGAAACAGTTCCTTCCTAGAACTTTATATATATTTAATACTGCTGACCAGCAAAACTAACGCACACAGTTTTTTGTTCCTGAAAGCTCAAATATTAATCCTGTAGATAAGAGAAAATTGCAGTCAAGTCACAGATGAGCAGATACCAACCACTCTCTTAATGAGCGACAGATCTCCTCCTTCCAATTACTTTTCAAGAAACATCTTCCTGAATACACCCACATCAGAATCAAGCATCTTCAGTACCACCCATGGACAGCCTCTAAATTACTGCTGTCCTTGAAGAAGTACTGCTTATTGATTGCTGCAAATATAAAGACTAACGGTTCTTCTGCAAAGTTAGGTCACAGTGTAAGGACCACAAACATAAATACCAAAGATTAGTTTCCTAATAAACAAGGAAAATTACCTATAGTGTCTTAAAGTTGAGTGACTGGTTTTCAGAAACATTTCTACTGTTTTGCAGTACAACCAATTGCCACTGAAAACTTTTCCATACCTCTTTGAACATGTCAGTCCCTCAGCGTTTACACTGTTGCCTGAATCAAAGCTACGAAGTAGAGGTCACGACTTCTCCAAAATTCAGAACCATGCAGAGGTACCAACACATAACCATTCAGGTTTTGGTATGTGCTATCAACATGAAAATCAAAGCAAAATACTTCAGATATATTTCTACAGCTTGTGACCTGTAGATTTATTATAAGACTTTGAGGACTGTGCTGTTGCATCTAGGGCTGGTATTCCATAATAGTCTGACTGTGGGGCAATGTTACTGGTTCCACATTTTAGCAGAGCTTCTTGTTCCTCCTTCTAGAAAGCACTGGTTATCCTTAAAGCACTTCCTTCACCCCAGTGAATTTCTTAGCTATATATTTACAGGTTTACATTACCCCAACAGATGAGTACAGACAATGCACAGTACCATATCTGGAACTTCATCAACGCATTCCAGGAACCACCTGGATTGCTTATGCCCTGCTGTGCTGGCCCTCCAGCAGATACTGGGGTGGCTGAAGTCCCCCATGAGGACCAGGGCTTATGAACCTGAGGCTGATCATACCTGTCTACAGAGGGCTTCCTCTGCTCGGTCTTCCTGGTTGGGTGGGCTGTAGCAGACCCCCATCATAACATCCCTGTCCCTGCCCTCCCTTTGATCCTGACCCTGATTTAGCAATCTGTTTCAGAAAAGCCACATCCTCACCTGCTCTTCTTCAAAACCAAATTGAAAGGAAGACCAAACTGCAGCATTTCCTCAAGAACATTTCTGCTCTTTGCTAAAGGGAAGAAGGTTGTAACCACGTTTACATGTTCTGCAGACCAGTCAGCTGCATGTTCTGAATGCAGCGCTTTGCTGGAGGTCATCTGAAGGGACCGTCTCCACCATTCAAGCAGGGGTCCGAGGCTGGCCTTTCACAATGCAAGAAGCAGGACAGAAATATCAATTTAAAGAATTTCCAACCTCTTTTGCCCCCCTGTGGCTCATTTTTCAGTCCCACAGCATGACACACCACCATTTTAGTCGTTGGAGGCACAGCTGTTTCCAGGGCTGGGATGTGAACCAAAAGGAAAAAAAAAAAATTAAATTGGCTTTGAAAGAAAATGGGACTGGGGGAAGAATCTGACCACAGAGCTGGTTACAACAGCTCTGGGATACAGCTAAAGAAAGGAGGCAGTACAGAGGGCACATTTACTCCACAACGGTGTTATCAAAAACCTTGTATCTGAAGCTATGACCACAACAGCTGGAGAAACAGGAACTCGCATCAGCTTCCACAAGGACTCATCAAAACAAAAATAATTTCATTTTCACAGTTCAAATACCACCATTTTGTAAACAGAGAAATTACCTTCCCTAAAGGAAAAGAGTGAAGAAGTATTAACCCAAACATTCAAAATATTGGGTCTTCCACAAAGGAAAGAGCTCTGTATGTATGGAAATAAGGAACAAATAGACCAGGATTACAAGAGAGAGGTAGTGGTTAACATTATCATTAGCAACAAGTCATTTTTCACTGTTGCCTGCATATACTCACAATTTGAAGCCAGAGTTCACAACAGAGTAGACAAACAACGAAGATATGTGTATTAGTTGCGGGGTTTTAATAATATGACTTAACTCTCTACATTCCAGCATGCAGTAAAGTCTTAAGCAATCACCGTGTGACTGTCAGGGACCGGAGGAGGGCAGAGAGAGAGATGACACCGACACGCCGGTCCCCGCTGCGCAGCCCAAAGCAGGCACGCTCGCTGAGGCCAAGGGCAAAAGCAAAAGGGAGCTAAAAGCCCCACAGCCCAGAGGACGGCAAGAGGGTGAAGATGGGTTAAGATGTGCGATGTTTTGGGAAAACGCATAGGGAACAGAGAGAAAAGGTGGTTATCGGCACCATCTGCTCCCCTCTCAGCTCGGAGACAGGGAAAGCTCCAGGCTTATGTGGAGCACAACAAGGAAGAGCTGCTACAGCAACGTACACTCGCGTCTGTCTCGTTTAAAACGAAGCTTTAAGCACTGAGTCCTGTTTGTCAAAACAAGCCACAGTCCGCTGTTTGAAGAAACTGTTTTCAGCTGCTTCATCAATTTTCGCTATTGCAGGGATATACAGCAGCAGAAGCATGTTCCAATTTCACCGCAGCAGACACAACTGTCTCATTAACATGGTTAGGACCAGCGCTGGAGACTGTGCCTTCACAGGCAGGAGCCTGTGCTGAGCCTGCTCAGAGTAGTACTGCAACAATAAAAGCCTACCTTCAAATACCAATGAATTCTATACGCGCAAAGGTGAAAAGAAGTAATTCAGTTTCTTTTAGCTTCCCTGTCTTTAAAGAAATCTTGCACTGGAAGAGACTCCTTGAAGCATCTCAAGGGTTCTGCGGTCATTTGCGCTTCTACTATCCACCTTTGCTATGAACATTTGCACTATCTGGATGAGATTCTCCAGCCTCTGGAAAAATGCACCACTACCACGCTGCACCAAACATTTTGGCTACACCTTTTCAGGAGAGGAAGGGGTGGGGAGGAAGAGATCAAAGCTGCTCTTACCCTCACTGCCTGTCTGCCAGGAGATGCCGCTGCTTTCAAGGTGTCAAAGCTGACTCAAATGTCAGGAACGGGTGAACCGTAAAATGGAAATACAGGTATTTTCATCCGACTTCCAAGGGAAGACAAAAGGTTACACTGCAGCTATTTCAGGCATTACAGAGAGACTCTTAAGCATTCTTGTCATAAAAGAAAAAAAGAAGAGATGGCCTCTCATTTTAACTCCTAGCAGATTAATCCGTCACAATGCCAGCACAGAAGCTGGCATGATTTAGCACCTCTAGTTCCAGAAGGAAGGTTTATTCCAGGCTTGGAATTGAAAGAGGGTTAAAGCAAGTTAAATTAGCAGGCTTGCAAAGAAAGGTATCGCCTACCACCAACGCACGCTACATGCGATTTTAACATGTGCTTTTAGCCCTGAATCTTGGAAAGTATCATATTTACAATGACTCGTGAAAGAAGAAAGTAGAACTAACCTGGCACAGAGTGGTAAATTACTCCCCCTGATGACTCAAAACTAGTATTAATTCTCTGATCTTTCAGAAGCGTTGACTCAACTCGCTGAGACTGGAGACAGATCAAAGGAAGTTTTCATTTGGCTCAGCAAAATCCCAATGCTTTTCCCATCGTTCAGGTGCTCATGGTATTAGGTACATGAAAGGCTTCCACTGATATTTAGCATCAAGTAAGTAACAAGGTAGAAGTTTGACTTTAAACAGTTTACAATGACTAACTCAAACCATATTCAGTCCCCAAATGGGGAAAAGTCTGCTAATACAAAACACCAATGATCATGCCCATACTGCAACCCAGATCATTTAACACATCTGCTCCCAACAGCGTACCTTAACCACTCTCTACAGACATAAAACTTGCATCTCATGTGATAGTTCCCTCCACGCTGTTCAGAAGGATACCTGAAAAGCTCTACTGGCTGAAAACCACGGTCACTGGAAAAACCTGCTTGCAAAACCTGGCAGCTTATTGCCTTAGTATTGCTTAAAATGTGACACAACACAGGCGAGACAGGCAAATTCCGATCAGAGGTTCAGAGGACTCACTCACAAACTGATGGCTTATATTGCTCTACCACTTCCAAACTGTCTTTTAATTCACAATACGACAGTTTCATCTCCACTCTTCAGAAGAAAATTGTCTTTCCTGATCTTTCTTCAAGTGAGCTAATCTCAGGAGCTTTGAATTAAATGCAACTCTTAAAAATTATATTAGTGTAACTGTAACGGCCTTAATCTGGGGCCGGTTTGTTTAAATGGCGCTTTTTTTTTTTCTAATTAAGCATTAGCAAGTCCCTCCCTGCAGTGCTACAAACAAGGTATTTGGTATGCCCATCAAACACCGCTTGAAGTCCATCAGCCAACACCTGACAAAGGCCGGGAGGACCCACCAGTGTGGTCTCCCCTCTCCACACCTCCTTACCCACACTCAATGCGCGGAACCTGCGACCAGTTGCCACCAGGAACAGGATACAGGCATCATGTGTTTTTAACTTGACTCATTACAGCCACTTCTCCAAGTCTCAGGTAGCTCAAGCATAGCTCGAGACAAGGAACGACATAACTGAGTACGTATGTACCCCACCAGGCAGAAACAGTGGTCAACGAGCCCTGTGCCTCAGGAACGCGGTCCAAGCAGAGCCAGGCGTACCTGCCCTGAAGTACACGGGCACGCTGCCAGGCTGCTTCTCCGGCGCCGAGGAGGGAACCCAGCGTAGCCGCAACTCCCCGCTGGGGCGCCACTGCGCACCTTTGGACACCGGTCAGCGCGAGCCCTCTGCGCGCTGCCACCACACAGGGAGCTGTGACATCCCTGCCTTGTCCACTGACTGTGCACACGTGCATCTCAAGCACACTGAGGTTTGTTTTATTGCTTGTGCGCTACTATGGGAGCTTTTTAGCGCAGGTTTTGATATACCAGAAGTATGACCACTGTTCCACACTTACTTTTAATCGCCTTTCTTGGCACAGACATAATGAATATTTCACTGCTGGGTCAGACACATTCAACTTTGGCTGACCAGTCTTGAGAAGGCATTTAAAAGAAGTAAAGGCCTACACTTTTTGGACATAAGCAATTAAAATACTGATGCCCATCTATGGTACTTTTCTTGTCATAGATCTAATTATGCCTTTTTAGAGAGAACACGCACAAACAGCACAGCTAAGCAGCCACACACACCAACATGCCAGCTCTTCAATATCCACCTCCACATCCAACTGCACAAAGGCAGTCGTTAACTCGGTGATTTTGGTATAAAGAAATTGGGCTTGATGACTTACTTGCCAATGGGAATAAAGTAGTCAGAGATTTAAGCCTCAGCCAAACTCAGAATGTTTCCTCCCACATTCACGGCTGAGTCCACATGAAAAAATTCCACAAAATCTTTACCCAAAGCAGCACAAAAAGGGAGGAGATTTGTTTGAAACAAGGCTGAAGTCTATCTACCACGGAGGAGACGCAGGCTCATAACCAGAGCCAAAACCAAGCAAGACCCATGTTAATGGCTCCTTAGAGAACCATTGCTCAACTTTGGTGGCCACCAGAGAACTCCCAGGTCACTTTCTGCAGAGCTGCTTTCCAGATGGTCGGACCCCAGCATGTCTGCACGGTGGCCACTCTATATACGTGCTATGGGCCCATATAGGGTGTAACACCTGCTACATAGGGTGGTTCCTCCCCAGGTGCAGGACTTCACATTTCCCTTTGTTGAACTTCATGAGGTTCCTGTCTGCCTATTTCTCAAGCCTGTCCACATACCTCTGAATGGTAGCACAATCACAGAATCATAAAATGATTTGGGTTGGAAGGGAGCTTGAAGATCATCTAGTTCTCATCTGCCTGCCCTGGGCAGGAACACCTCCCCCCAGCCCAGGTTGCTCCACGCCCCGTCCAACCTGGCCTTGAACACTTCCAGGGATGGGGCAGCCACAGCTTCTCGGGGCAACCTGCCCCAGGGGATCACCGCCCTCACAGGCGAGAAGTTCTTCCATCTTCCAACATCGATCACTGTCTCCCCAAAGAGTTGGAAGCCAAGTTCCTCACCAAGAAAGCCAGCAGTTCCTTTCTTGAACTGCACATCTTGGTGTTTTCCTAATTTTAGAAGTTAGAAAAAGTACGGTTTTAGTGGCAACTAAAACTACTAAAAGTACGGTTTTAGTGGCAAAAACAGTTATAATCTCAAAGAAATCTATCAGTGACTTTTCTTGGAGAACAGGAATTCATTTTTTCCATGGGTGGAATAATTTAACCCTTAGATGCCGATGACACAGAACTGGGAGGAGTGAGTGACACACCAGAAGGCTGTGCTACCGTTCAGTGAGACCTGGACAGGCTGGAGAAGAACCTAATGAAGTTCAACAAGGCAAGTGTAGGGTGCTACACCTAGGGAGGAATAACCCCATGCACCAGTACAGGTTGGGGGCTGGCCTGCTGGAAAGCAGCTCTGTAGAGAGGGACCGGGAGTCCTGGTGGACAAGTTAACCATGAGCCAGCAATGTGCCTTGGCATCCTGGGGTGCATTAAAAAGAGCATGGCCAGCAGGTCAAGGGACATCATCCTCCCCTCTACTCTGCCCTGGTGAGGCCACATCTGGAGGACCGTGTCCAGTTCTGGGCTCCCCAGTTCAAGAAGGACAGGGAACTACAGGAGAGAGTCCAGTGGAGGCTACAAAGATGATCAGGGGACTGGAGCATCTCTGTGATGAGGAAAGGCTGAGAGCCCTGGGGCTGTTCAGCCTGGAGAAGAGAAGGCTGAGAGGGGATCTCATCAATGCTTATCAATATCTAAAGGGCGGGTGTCAAGAGGATGGGGCCAGACTCTTTTCACTGGTGCCCAGTGACAGCACAAGGGGCAACGGGCACAAGCTGGAACATGGGAAATTCCATCTGAACGTGAGGAAAAACTTCTTTCCTGTGAGGGTGTCAGAGCACTGGCACAGGCTGCCCAGAGAGGTGGGGGAGTCTCCTTCTCTGGAGATGTTCAAAACCCTCCAGGGCACAATCCTGTGCAACCTGCTCTGAGTGACCCTGCTTTGGCAGGGGGGTTGGACTGGGTGAGCTCCAGAGGTCCCTTCCAACCCTGGCCATTATGCGATTCCTTCAAATCTTTATGTCTCTCTGTTTAACCATAAAATGCCTGAAGTTTACTTAAGTGAATGCTTACCAAGATTGAACTGCTGAGCATTTGAACTTGAAGACAAAATACGGTAATGTTTAGTTATGCCGTTGTGGTTCACTTTCAAAGCCTCCCCTTGCTTTACATTTTTACTGCAAGCTGCTCATATTCTAACTTACTCACAGTAAGCAATTCCCAAGCAAAACTTTAATGACTTCCCTTTATAGTTCAGTTATCAATTAATTTCTTAGAACTCTCAGAAGACTGAGATTAACATTTCCTACACTGTTTCAGCTTTAAATCTCAGGAAGCTTGCCTTCCATCACTTCTTCCAGATGGACTTTAATTAAACATTAATAGTCAGTTCACCTTTATAGGTGAACATATTCCCAACTGATTAAAAAAGGTAAAGCTGAAAAGACGAAAAAAAATAAGGTCATGAAGATTCAAAAAAATTAGGTCTCACACACTGGGGCCAGAAAATTCCTAAACCTGGAACTAGAACCAAGGAAGGAGGCAGCCTGCTCCACAGTCTCAATTTCTCTCCCAAAAAAGAGCAGTCACAGATTTTGGAGTGTCAGCCTTTCTTTAGATGTTGTGGCCTTAAACATTGCTTTCATCGCTACCTTTGCCTCCTCCAAGGCTTCTGGAGATGTCAGGATGTTTTGCAGCTAAGTAGTAAGAGCCCAGGTTGGCTCTTCCTTAGCAATTGCCATTGTAAGAGAGCCATGCCTCCACCAGAATTTGAAAGGTGCTGGGCTGGTGGCAAACAATACACATTTGTGTAGGGACATCCCCAACAACAAAAAAAAAAGATGAAAAACAAAGATAATTTGAGCAGCACAGATGCGGCAACATGACAAGTAGTGAAAGACCATGATAGCAGCTGTTTACGGGAATTCCAACAATTTTTTAAAAAAATTAATCAGTAACTCTGATTCCCAAACCCCAAGAAATGAACTTTCATCCATCAGAGTAAAAAATACATATGTTTTTTCACACCAATATTGCATCTGGTCACAAGATAAATTAGTAATCTTTGCTTTTATTGCATAATATGTTCCTTCCTCTGGCATTTCTGTTTTGAAAAAAGTTGTTTTGAAACTTAAGATCAAACACATGTAACACCAAATTTCTTCAGGAAGTCCCCGTTTCAGTAAATACCATTTTTCATACCAAATTGTGTGTAAATATCTATCAATTACTCTCCGCTGCCACCAAAGGACATGCACAAGTTCAGTTGCAACTTATTATGATCCTTGCTACAGAACTTTTTACAGATTTCCTTTTGAGTGCTACTTCAGGCATTAAAAACCAGCAGAACCTGATGGGACATCATGACATGAAGTGCCAAAGGCACGGAATAGAGAACGTTGTTCCATGACACAGCCACATCAACTGCTATTTTAAAGCACAGCCTCACTGAACGCCACAGGTGTCCACTCTTGAGACCATCCAGTCAGGGGTAACAGGACCAACAGCTATACTCGATCACAACCCTGATGCAAAGCATGGAGACAAAACACCTCAGGCAGTGAATCAACATGAATACATGAGAAAAAAAAACCAAACTGGAATACAATGATGCCTCCAAATTATGAGTTTTCTTATGCCATCTCATCAATAACAAAGATCTCGACCTGAGGAACTACTCTAAATGGAGCAACATCACTCCAACCAACTATCCCCTTTTATCTTTTCTAACAGGACAAAAATACACTTCTCAGGATGTAAGATGGTACTGAGTTTCTGTGGTGGTCTTTGAAATCAAGTAGCTTTTTTAGTACTGCTTAAGGTACACAAGTGCGTGTTATAACCACCAATGAGCAGATTAAATTAGTCTGCCAGCCCAAGACTGGTGCCATTCAATAATAATGCTGTCTTTTACCATTACCTGCAAGAGCTAGTAAGAAGCTAACATCGAATTAGGAGTGTTGAACAAATGATTGCTGGTTGTCTCCTAATGAGGGAGTAAGCGAGGCTACAGCTGCTACACAGACAACATACACCTGCAGGACATTCTCACCAATGGAGAGCAGGGCTTGGGTGCGAGATCTTCTCAATCTCAAAGCTGCCATCCTCAAAGCAACCGAACCAGCACACAGAACAGTTCTGTTCTTTCTGAAACACATGCTTATCTTTTCAAAGTCTCATATAACACAGCCACAGAACAGAAAACCCATGCTATTCCAGCCCTTCCTTAATAACCTCGCACAAAAAAGGTGGGTCGTCAATAGTGGGTCACTGTTGGCACAGCCTCACACTCAACTCCACACAGCCTGCAGCTGACTTACCGTTACCTCCAAACACAAACACCAATAACGAGAAATGGCTGAAGTGATTGGATTATAGGTTATTTGTCTCCCTTTGGGTTAAAGTTCGCACTCTGACCTTTTATTTCAGCAAAACCATCTAAAATAAGCTGAAGAAAAACTTCATTTCCTAGATAAAAAGCATACTTCATTAAAAGCTTACACTTCAGCAAAATGCATGACAGTATCTCCTCATATACCTGAATATCCACAGTGGTGAGGTTTTATCACTAAACAGTAAGGACAAGTATTAACCGTGTCATCACAATTAGAGATGCCTGACCATTAACTACCTATAGTTTCTTTTTAAACAATTAACAGGTGAAGGGTAACTTAGGGCAGTGTCAGGTGAGCCCAAACTGGCAGCAGCCAACAGGTTGTTGCTCCCCTTGTTGTCCTCCGCTGAAGGTTGCCATCCCCTCTGTTGTGCCACTTGTCTGCTCAATTCCCCAACTCCACTCTTTAAAGTGATCTAAATTTTAAAAAGAAAAACTGACTTAGGAACCAGAGCAGGGGGAGCCAGGAAAAAAGTTAGAACAATTTCTTAACCAAAAAACATATCTGACTGTTCTCTGACCAGATAGGTTTGTTTGACGGATTTGCTGTTTACATTAATATTTGAAGGCTTGCTTGGGTGAGCTTACTGGAGCACACAGCAGGCTCAGAGAAGGGCGCAGGGAGACTGTGCCCAGCACAGGAGGACAGAAGTCAGCGGTTGACTGCAGCGCACCAGGAGGATGGATGCATTTCCAGCAAGTGACAGATGCCAAACCAAAAGAACCTCAAGGGGCAGGTTTCTCTAGGAAGCCAGAGGAGTTCACGAAGCTACCAGAGTTCAGTAGTTCAAACCGGCATTTTTTGGGCACTGGGGTTAAATCTTATCCTAAAATCTACTGTATGACTTCAAGTGACCAGGAGTGTCATCTGTGACACACACACAAATTTTGCTTTTTTTTAAAGAAAAAAAAAAAAGTTGTTTTCTTAGTCTGTCTCAACCAGAGCAGACCCTTTAGACAGATGAAAACTTGAGACGTTCATCAAGGAGTTAAACCAATGCTAAACCAAAAACCACTTTGGATTTTTTTTCTTCTCACACAAACTGAAATTGCACCTGAAGCATTTGAAGGACTTTGATAAACCAGAACCAAAACTCACACTTTCAGTACAACAAACCATCTGAAAATGAACACTCCCAGCAAAAGCGTGACCAGCACGGATAGCAAACCGCTCTGCAGACCAGCAAGCAGCCGCTGCCGCAGCATCCCTGTGCGCACAACACGCGACAAGCCCTCGCACCTCTACCCGAGGACACTGCAGGCCAAGCAGCCAAACTGCTCACGGGTCATCGATGCGAACTAACCAAGCTCCTCCTGGTAAGCAAAGGCTCGCACATCCAGCTCGTGCTCCTCCCCAGTGAAGAACGGGATGTTAATTAACGGATGTTCACATCAGCCTGCACCCTCCCCTACCAACGATACCGGCATACCCCGCTTCCAAGCCCTACTTCGGGAGGCGTACGCGACGAGGGGTGTGCAGGGGTTTTGTGGCGAGCTGTGGCTCCCACAGCACAGCACCGGCAGGGGGGGGGGCAACCACGTCTCACTGCCCCGGCCTTAAGGGGTTGAAAACAAACCATGGTGCAACACAGCCAGCACCCCAGCTCCAACAGAACGCTGAAGACTGGAGCCAGAGGTTATCGCAACTGAAAGCCGCCATGGCGAAGGATCACAGCCCCACGCACCCCGAAGGGGCTGTTTTCCACCAACAACGCCTTCACCTTTGTAGTCAGTCCACCATTACTGGCCTGAATCAGGTGAGTTCAGTCATAACAGATTCTGACTAAAAGTCGCTCTTTTTCCTTCCTCTAATTTTAACCATTATTCAGCCTCAGACCCCCGGTAACACACACGCACTGCTCCTTACAGACAAGGGATGTTACGCCTTACCACTACGACCCACTAAAGCACAAGACACTTGTTCGGTGCTCTGCCACAGGCAGTGATCTACAAACACTGAGCCTCTACGGGTGTAGTACTTCCATCGACCCCAGAAAAGGCTACAGCCTTTTTGCTCTAAACTAGTATACCTGGAGATCATGAAAAACACATTTATTTGCTAACAGGATAATCACCATGGCAACTAGCTTCCAGGAAAATAGCAGCCAACAACTCCAGGACAAAGAGAGGCCACAAAGGAATTTGTTAAGGGAGACCAACCAGCTCACACAAATCTAAAAAATACTGAAATCTGCCAAATTTATCTCTGAAGAAACTGTAAGTAGGAGTCTGCAAATTTCTTATCATAACCCATCACACAAGTTGAATCCATGGCACTACCATCCATCTCAACATCTCAGTGCCTTTTAACGTCCTTTGAAACTTTTTAGACAGCTTGTAGGGCAGTTTGAGTGCAACATTTTCCAGTGTGCACAATTTCACCTTTCAGATAATTTCTTTATATCAGAAGAAAACTTCCTGTTATACTCAAATTCTTTGCCACTCCACACATTAGTATTCACCTTCAGTCACATGAGTTTAAATAATGAAACTGCCATTATTCCAAACAACACTTAAACCATGCTTTTCATGAAACTGAATGTTTTACAAAGGTAGATCAACGTCATCTTACAGATGAAGAAATAGAGATTAATACTTTGCTTATGGATATACAGTCAGGGCCGCACGGAATCTACGTATTCTTACAGGTTTTCAGAGCTGCTGCAGGAATTGTGCACTTTTCAGAGAACAGGAGCTTTTTGGGGAAATGTGCACCAATTTTAATTGATGGAATTACAAAGGCCATAACTTACTAAAAAACGGGGCTTAGTTGGGTTACAGAATCCGAGTCCCTGGTACACTATCTAAAACATGCACTAAGATTGTAATCAGCAGCTCAGCAAACCACTGCACCCCTGAAGCGCCGGTGTGTTTCTCCAGTTTTCATGAAAGCAGCTCACAGGAAACAAAGATACTTTTCTGCCCAAGTAGACTACTTTAGGATAGTACCACAGCCAAGTAACAGTGCCCAGGTTAGACTGAGGAACGTTTAAAGTTTGTTGCGCTAAGTTCTGCCCACTGGTAATAGAGAAGTTTACCCAGCTGCCAGCCCTGATCCCAGCTCTGCTCGTACGGGGCTGCGGGGGGAGTAACCAGAGCGCAGGCGAAGATCCCCTTCCCACCCACAGCACTCCCTGCCAATTCGAGCTTGCTCCAGCACTGCAGACACAGCCCATTTTGCCTTCCTGTTACAGGAACTTCATCAGGCTGTGAAGCCAGACAGGTAGGTAGGTTAGATCTGTGTCCCTCCAGCATCATCTCAGCCTGAATCACTGGAGCTCATGAATAGAAGTTCCTAGGAAAAGTCTGTACAGCAGTGTGGCAGGTGTCTACTTTCAGTACATTAATTTTCCTTTTAATTTTCCTTTTAAAAAATAAAATAACACTAATGAACAATCAGTCTTTTCTGGAAGACAGAGATGTGTTTGGTCACCCTTTGCTGTAAGCCACTGTTAATTGGTAAGACTGCCACTGCCCTGGAGTGCCAGCATGGACACCTACACCACAGAAAAGATAACCATGTCCAAGTAGTTTGCAAAAGCTGAGTCAACAGATGATATCAGCGCACACTGGCCTCTTCTGAGCCCATACAGAGGAAGTTAGCTGACTTCCTCATTCCAGGTTTAGAATTCAGTACAAAAGTACAAGCTAATAGCCTTAAGGTAAAACACAGCTGTACAAGCTGGTGAACTTCTGTGCTTCTTAGACAGCTGAGCTTCTCCATCTTCTGTTACCCGGGTGGGACAAAGCCGGACAGTCACAAAGCAAAGCCCACCCAGCTCTGCTAGGCTTGGACACGACAGGCACATTGCCCTACCAGACTGCTGCTTTCCACAAGCAAAAAGACAGCGGCGCTATGACCTGCGCATAGGAAAGCAAACAAGACCTACTTCTTGTCTAGCCTTCACTGAAGACACTTTGCAATTCAAGGGAGGTATCTTCCAACTTCACCTGAACACTTTGTCTAACCACCACTGCCTCCCGGGTGCATTTCAATGACTACTTAATGTCTGTCCAATCCTTGGAAGAAGAAAATCTCTACAGACCTCAGTGGCATGTAAGAACTGAATGGGTGAGCACTGAAGGCTCAGGTCATAGAACAGAAGCAACCTGCTCTTCTAAAAGAAATCTTTTGAATATTCCTACAGCAGGTTCAAACAAGGTCGCCCTCCATAACAATGCCAGCCAGATGTTCTGGTGCTCGTATCATCTCACTGTGCATATGTATGTTGCATTGTTAAAACTATGAATAATGGTGCAGATCAATCTGAATCTAGAAAACATGCCTCAAGTTCTCTCCACTCTATAATCAGCTGGCTTTTTCTTCCCATTTGATATAAGTCATAGTAGGCATACATACCTCAAAATTGCTGAGGCTAGCTCGTCTCTTTGCATAGATATGCTCACAGTTGTAATCCAAATGTCTTCAACACAGGTCTAATTTTAAAAATATTTAGAAGTATAAATTCCACAGGAAACAGGAAAGTCAGGAGAGGGAAGGAGATACGATTTATTGGCTTCTACATTTGCAGACATCTGCAGTCAGTAGTTTAGGTCATTTTCAGAGTAAATCTTGGCAACAAAGCTTCTTCGTAGAAGAGAAAGACCTGCCAAAATTAACAAGCATAGTAAGAAACACCATTAACATCTGATAAGCAGCAAAACAGCACCACAGATTCAGAGTCTTCTTCAGAGAAAAGAAGTAACTCTTACTTGAAGTATTGTGTTTCTGCTAGCTTTGCAGTATTTAAAATCAGTAGCAGCCTCTGAAGTCACCTCATACTCTGAGTACTTTAACCTAATATGTTATTTCAAGGAGGAAAATTCTCTAAGCGTTCAGATAACGTTTCATTATAACAGAGCACACAACGCAATGTCACGCCACAAAGTGCCTCGTTTCAGACAAAACTTCCCAGCTCACTGATGTTCACTGTGCACTTTCACAGGGGAATGCTTGTGAGTGGTTGTGTGTCAGACTGAAGAATTAAGCTGCTGTCCAGAACGAGGACCGACACAGAGTGATGGAAGTTCAACACAGCGTAAGTACATAGGTACATACAAAGGGAGTTCTTGCACGGCAAAAACATTTAGGAGTGTTGGTGTACTTCTGACCTTACCTCATTTGGATTTAAGTTAATAAAACGTAAATTCTTTGGGGCAGAGACCTTCTATTCTGTGTTTGCATTTCACATAGTATGACAGATTTAGGTTCCAATCAAAGCCGTTCAGTGTTACTGTGATACAAGTTTTTCTACTTTTGGTACAACAATAGGATTCTTCTTTACAAATACAAAAGGTCGGCTGCTTTTGTTTTATCATGAAATACTTCTGAAAGTACGAAGAGGTTTTTTTTGCAAAATGAGACATTTAACTCCATACAATCACTCATTTCTTCCTTCTTTCCTTTTCCTTCTGTGACATGCTCTGCCGAAGGAACAATTGTAAGAATTCAGAGCTTATATTCAAGCTTAAAGAATCAGCTTACTGTGCTGTGTCAACATCCAGTGCCTCCACTGTTTAGCAGTTTAAAGAATTTTAATTTAAGTATTTAAATCATAGCAGACTACTCACTTTTTTCAGTGGCATGAAGTCTAGCTGGAGGCCTGTAACCAGTGGTGTCCCCCAGGGGTCGATACTTGGTCCCATTTTGTTTAATATATTCATTAATGACCTGGATGAGGGGACAGAGTGTATCCTCAGCAAGTTCGCTGATGATACCAAACTGGGAGGGGTGGCTGACTCTCCAGAGGGCCGCGCTGCCATCCAGCGGGACCTGGACAGGCTGGAGAGCTGGGCAGAGAGGAACCTCATGAGGTTCAACATAAGCAAGTGCAGGGTCCTGCACCTGGGGAGGAAAAATGCTAGGCAGCAGTATAAGTTAGGGGTGGACCTGCTGGGAACTAGCTCTGAGGAGAAGGATTTGGGGGTCCTGGTAGATAGTAAATTGTCACCGAGCCAGCAGTGTGCCCTTGCTGCCAAAAAGGCCAATGGAATCCTGGGCTGCATAGGGAAGAGTGTGTCTAGTAGGTCGAGGGAGGTCATTCTCCCCCTCTACTCGGCACTGGTGAGGCCACAACTGGAATACTGTGTCCAGTTTTGGGCTCCCCAGTTCAAGAGGGACAGGGAACTGCTGGAGAGAGTCCAGCGAAGGGCAACCAAGATGATTGAGGGATTGGAGCATCTCCCTTATGAAGAAAGGCTGAGAGAGCTGGGACTCTTTAGCCTGGAGAAGAGAAGGCTGAGGGGAGACCTTATTACTACTTACAAATATCTAAAGGGTGGGTTGAAGGAGGATGGAGCCACACTCTTCTCGGTGGTTCCCAGTGACAGGACGAGGGGCAATGGGTGCAAGTTGGAACATAGGAAGTTCCATTCCAACACACGAAAAAACTTCTTTACGGTTCGGGTGACAGAGCACTGGCACAGGCTGCCCAGGGAGGGGGGGGAGTCCCCTTCTCTGGAGATTTTCAAAACCCGCCTGGATGCAGTCCTGAGTAATGTGCTCTGGGCAATCCTGCTTTAGCAGGGGAGTTGGACTAGATGATCTCTAGAGGTCCCTTTCAACTCTGAAAATTCTGTGATTCTGTGATTCTAGCAGTGCTGACAAATCATGTCTAGCTTGCCACCTTCACATTGCATTTCATTCACCTATCTTCCCTTTTTCCAAAGTTGCCAGTTTATCCGCTATTAAACATTGTGTTGAGTTCCCAGAATCACAGACTGGTTGAGGTTGGCAGGAACCTCTGGAGATCATCTGGTCCAACCCCCTGCTCAAGCAGGGCCACCTAGAGCTGGCTGCCCACATACCACTTTAACAAGTCTCACTGTTAATACTGAAATATTACCCTCACTCTCGCCCTGGAGAGTTAACACGAGTCCCCGGTAAGTTCTAAAGAAACTCATATCC
This sequence comes from Charadrius vociferus, assembly GCF_000708025.1. Taxonomy (NCBI): domain Eukaryota; kingdom Metazoa; phylum Chordata; class Aves; order Charadriiformes; family Charadriidae; genus Charadrius; species Charadrius vociferus. The sequence continues at coordinate 3,639,714 of NW_009647846.1, forward strand.
TCACCAAGAGGGTACGATCTTCTCTCTAAGTACCATTTTGCCAAGCCGTATCCAAGCACACTGCAGTAATCTCTATAATGTCTTAGAGGACAGACATAAGGGAGAACCACTAGCCATGTTTTAGGGGTGAGGAGATTTCAGAGCCATCAAGGGGAAGCCACTCAGCCAGCTCACCTGGGCAATAGCTTAAACTCAGTGACTCCAGTTCCCAAAGCCCAGCTTTCATTAGAAGACAACAGCTATGAAACCGGCCAAGGAAAAAACACCACATCAGGAAAACACTCCAGAAGCAAGTGGAGAGAAATTACTCCTCCCCCAGACCTCTAAGCAAAAATTCCTAGAAACCCAGCCCAAGATATTATCATGCCAATTATTTTTTAATGGTTCAAAAACAGTTCTCTGAAAGACCAGACAAGATACTAACACAAGGTCTGCCTATCTCCAGTGCAAGCCGCAGCAGCCCGCTCAACACAAACCCCACCAGCTTACAGACAGGCACCAAACCAATTCACCAGACCAGACCAGGAGCTGACTTGCTAGACAGAACCCGTTTCCTAAAGAAAGTACCTCTTCAGACACACAGAAAAAAATGTAGTCTTTCTATTTTGTATCTGAATTAAATGCAGCTTTTAATTATTGGCTCTTTAGCTACGATTAAATAAGATGCGAGAAAACCCAAACCACGCTAGACACCTGCTTGAAAAACAAAACCCAGCAACTTTTATGTGCTACGTGGCGGGGGGAACCCCAAACTTTTTAATGGCTTTTTTTTTTTTTTAATGGCATGAAAACCTAAGTCCCAATGTATTTCTAACGCAAAATCTACACAAAGTAGATCTTCCTCCATCTTCAGTTTGCTTCCATATTTTGAACGACTTCCAGATCAGCTGAGTGGGTTTATCAGGCAGCCGAACTGGACACAGTGCATACAAAGCTCCAATAAACTTTCCTGTTTGGCACAGGAACCCTGTGAGGATGTGGAGATCACTGAGCCCCGCGAGTCCTGCAAGCTGGGGGGCCCCACTGTGCGCAGACAGAGAGGAGAGAGAGTCCCCCAAGAGAGGAACAATCTTCTCAGCTAGTACACCGGGCCTTGCTCACCACCGGATATTCCCAGATGGACAAAGGATCTGCCCTGAGAGGGGAGCATCATCCTGCTGACCAAACATGAAGCCATCCACAACGTGTTAGTCTTGCTGAAGACAGGGCAGGCAGTGAGCAGCAAGGACAGGGCCACCTGCTCCCCAGCCTCAGGAGGACCCTCTCGCACTGGCTCAGGTCCAGGGCTTTACTCCTTCAGTGGCCACTCTTGTAGCCCACATGTGTGTTACGAAGGGCTGCCTCCTTGCACACACATTTGATTTTAAGGCTTGTGGTCAATGGACACCGTTTCTGATGCAGTGGTAGTGCCGTTACTCCCCTCCTCCTCCACACATCCACCCAGATCTCTGTGCCACCAGTTCATACCTTTGCATCTTCTGTCCACCAAGAGGCCTCGAGTCTCCTCACTGATCAAATCCTCTAGTGAGAGTGACGCCTCAACCCGCTACACAAGCTTTTTTGGCCACAGTATCTGGTTGTTACTAAGGCACACGAGGTGTTTCTGGTCCCACTGATGACAGCCGCTGCGCGCACAGGTTCAGCTGAGCAACGGTTCCGTTTCCGAGCCTCGTGGCTTTTGGCCTTGTAAAGCTCAGAAGCCTCGATTTACCTCTGAAGTTCTCTACTCTAAAGGCCTGTCTCCGAAAACCCATTCTCAGAACAGCAACATCTGAGCTCACTTACGTGTTGGCTCAATGAAATAATTAGTACCTTACCTCATAAAAGAGAGCTAAATTAGGGAGGAAGGAACAGGTGAAGAACACACCCAAGCTTTAGCCATCTTAGAAATCAGCCGGGTCAGGCGCAGCCGACTCCTCCAAAACAAAGAGCCCACGCACCAGCAGCGCCCTCCCCGACGTTTCTACACGCGTGTACCGGGACCCACGGCGCCGGGCGGGGCTGCGCGCCCGCCAGGGCCCCGCACCTCCCACC
>NW_009647846.1:3642472-3658937 GCF_000708025.1 Charadrius vociferus
CCTGACGGTGGCGCCCCCCCCCGTAACGCTGCGCTGCAGGAAGGGTTCATGGACGGGGTCGGGCTGCGCGTCGGTTTGTTACCTCTGGTTTGCCACATGGAATAGTACTCGGGGTTACAGTGACCACATGGAGACTTCTAGAATAGTCAGACTGTATTGTACATACTTCAGACGCACTCCTTGATCAGCTGCTGGTTTTCCACCATTGCTTTCATCTAACAGTGAGATAGGTGAAGTGCTCAGAGAAGACACCAATGACCAGGATCTCAAAGCTGACCTGACCGTCTCTCTTCATCTGAACAGTGATGTTACCCAGGGGGACCGTGCTTTAGAAGGCTGCACCCTTTCTGGAACCGGATTTGATGGAAAAAATTGCCTTGATCTGTATTTGTCTGATGCAATTAATGTATTTAGCCACCAAAAAAAGACAGAATTTATATAGCATGACTTTTATTTCAAACCAGTGCTCATTACTTCTTACATTTTTTTCACAGAGAGCTCAAGAATTAACACCAGCCAATATCTTTCCCACTCAAATCCCTTCCCCACCAGCCCCAGCTATCTTTTCTCTTTTTTCCCTGCATCGCTCCCCTAGGTCACACTCTAGTGTGTCCCGAAGCTAGAGCAGAGCCTGGCTATGACACACTGGGGTGCACAGGGAAGGCAAGATCTGTCTGCTGAATTCAGGCGCTGCCACTTGCAGTTACAGTCACAGGGTGTGCAGCAAAGACATGGGTCCTGACATGCCAAGAGAATCTAAAGGCAGGAAATAAGAGATGGTGACTCTGCCTACTAAAGCGAATACGCACCACTGACGTAGTCAGAGCTGTGCTCAGGAGCGAGGAGTGTGGTGGATGTATTCTCTGTCAAGGGCCTCTCCCTCTTTACTGCCTTCCCGCTCTGATGCGTCAGTGGTCAAACGAGCCTTGTGCCTTTTCATGAACAGTGGGTCATCTGAGGTCTGGCTGGGCGTTGCGTGATTGGCAGGATCTAGGAAACAAGGACAGTTTATTTGAAGCTGACGGAAACTTTGTTCCAAAAACCCCATTTTGCAGAACTAGTAAGAGATCTCTGAAAATTTCTCTTTAACCAATTTTCACCTCTCCTCCTATTCAAAGCTGACTAACCGAGCGCTGGGTTCTTGTGCCGGCAGGTGAGAACAGAAGGTGAAACTGACCAAAAGCAGCGAGTGAACAAGACTGGTGGAGCTTCACTGGGTAACTTCAGAGCCTGTACAATGTAAACAAACTGCATACCTGGTGGCGTTTATATTAAAAACATTTATTAATTTTTTTTCTTATTTATTAAGAACAAATATCCAAGTAAGTAACAAATTGTTAGTGTTAGACCTTCAGTTGACATTAAATTTGGCTTTAAACGCGTAAGTCTTATAACTATAATGTGATTAAGACAGATTGAAAAGTTCACAGGAAATCTGTGGCTTTGGACAACACATAGAAGTGATGAACCAGGTAGCCAAGGAAGTAATTAGAGTACAATTATCCCTCTCTGCAGGTACTGGGTATTGAAGTTTTGGCTTCTTAATTACATTCCTTCTTTATATATTTTCTAATAGGACTTTCTGCAATATATTTCTACATATTTGATGTTGTACTATGATGTAATTCATTTTCAAAAAATATTATATTCACTACTTCAAAGAGGGGAACATTGCAAATCTACAAAGAGATATCCAGGGAATGGCGCTTGTATCATAGCTTTGTAGCGTCTTCTCTGCTTTTTCAGAAGAACTGAAGCCAGAGGAGCTCAGTATCTCTGAACGGCAGAGTGCACTGTGGTTTTGCGCACAGACAATGCAGATCTATAGATCTACACGTATCTATGGACAGGAGCCAACACTTATTAACGAGACTCCTGTTTTCGATGCCTACCTGCACTATCACTGTAATACAGCTCTAGAGTTTCAGGTGATCGATGTGCCAACTTAAAATCAGTTCAGTCCTCACATAGGAGAAAACATTTGGGGCCTGACTGGTGTCTGTCCAACACAGTGGCTTGTGCCAGTGCAAAGGGAATGCAAAATAAGCCACAGCAGCTATTTTTCTGAGCTGGTGGCATCCAGCACAGCTCTTAATGCTCATTTGCACACAAAAGTCCTGTGAGTCTAAATAGAATGTAGGAGGATGAAACACTGTGGGCTAAAACACCAGAGCAAATAGCTTGCATGGGGCTGAGACTGGGGAGGGCCTCTTTCTGCCTCTATTAATTGATTTTGATTCCTGCAGGGAAAAAAAAAAACAGCTTGTGAACTGATTTGATTTACCTTTCTATGTCTTCCTCAAAGCATTACTTACACTACCCTGGTCGGTTCTTACGATGCCACCCATGGTTTGTTAGCCTGGCCCTTCAGTAAGATGAGAATTCCAGCCTTGTAGATGTGAACCTGTTATGGTTTGAGGAACCCACAACAATTTATTGTCGTTCAGACAATTATTCTCTCACCCGATGACCCTCCCCACCTGGAAAGGGGAATTGGGAAAAACAAGGAAACCCGAGGGTTGAAATATAAACAGATTAATAGGATAAGACTAAATAATTAACATTAATAACACTAAAGAACCAGTATTGATCCTGATACCAATATAAAATACCCAAGGATTATCCTCAGCCTGTTCTATCTGTAGAAGCTGCGCACTCCCAGCAGTGACAGCACATGTGGGACACTGTGAGCGCTGCAGCTTCAGGAGGAAGGGAAGGGCTCGGGGCAAGGAGTTCTCAGGATGGCAGCCATCATAGAAGAGAGAAGTTTCTAATTTCTATGGAATGTGCCATTCATGGTATGAAATAACCCTGTTGGCCAGCTTGGGTCAAGTGCCCAGGTCTCACTCCTCCTCATCCTCACGCCTGGCGAGCTCAAAACCACCAAGACCTCGAAACCCGCATACATAGCTGGCTAGAAAGTAAATATTTTTCCAAATTCAGACACTAGAGCCCTCTAAAAGTGCTGTTTCCCCAAGCATTAGAAGAGAAATTTGTCCTGTGTTGCTCAAACCAGGACAGAACCATTGTGCCTTCAGATGTTGGGGGCTTTTTGGTCCTGTCCTTGTATAATTTTTGCTCTTTCAACAGGGAGTTGCTGGGAAGAAACCAAGTAGCAGACTGAAGATAGACATGAAATAACCTGGTGAATTGAATGTAACGGTCTGATAAATTACATTCAGATTAAGGCTTAGTTCTTTAATCTCCAGTCACTATAGAAACTAACCCTTCCTGACTGCTGGGATACCATTTCAGAAGCACCCGCAGGCATCAGCTATACTGCCAGAAATGGTGAATGAAGGACATGAGCTACCCTGGGAGTTTGTTACGGAGAGAAACACAAGCTCACAAGGGCAGTTCTGATTAGAATGGTGAAAGATCTTTGCTGATCTGACCTGTAAAAAATGTAGCTTTTAATTCAGCATCAGCTCTCAGGAGGCCTTACAGCAACAACCATAACTTTCCTTTCTGACTGCCGTCTTCCTGAAATCTGATTCCCTTTACATTCACACGGCAATTTCATTCCTTCTTGCATAGCATCAGAAGACATGGCCACGTTACAGATGTCTCCCAGTATCCACGTGACACGGTTCAGTTTTGCAGTGCTCTCACAATGAGGGAATTATTACTTCAACATGTACCAACAGATGTCTGGGGATAGGGCAAAGAGAGGAGAAAAAAGGAATTTTATGGGTCACAAACAACGTCCAGTGTTTTGCAAGGGGTTACTTCCCAGGGTTTGGATGCCAGGCAGTTCAGCGTAGGCTGTTTGGCCACCACTTGCAGTGAACCTTCTGGCTTCAGTGTTAGACAAGGAAGTTTTCAAGTTGTTTAGCTCCCAGATTTGTGGAGTGACTGACCCCAGCATCTCCAAGCTTTGACCACATCCCCTGCAGGATGGGTGAGCTCAGCAAAGTATGCCCCATTCTGTCCTTGCAGCCACAAGTAGCTCACGGACAAGTTGGACCAGGGCCCAGAGAAGATCCTGATGTCACATGCTCCATGGGGGACAGGAGTTGGAAGACCGCTGCCTTTCAGCTGCCTGAGCCTTGTGTGGGTGCGCCCAAGGTGCCAGCATCTTCCTTCTGGCAGCATGCGCTCATGGGCCCAAGGTGCCAGAGGTTCTCTTCCTATACAGTCCCTGTAGGCGCTAGTCAGTAGGACTGTATGTAAATGTTAGCCACACTACGTCCTTGGGTGCTACACAGTATGGAAGCTCATGTGCTTTAATCAGCCCACCAAAGGGCTACCCTGCTCACAGACACGGCTAACACAAAATTTTGTGTAGGGGAAAAATCAATTTTTTTTCTAGTAAGGGTAAAAGAAATTTCTTACTCTGAGGGTGGTGAGACACTGGAACAGGTTTCCCAGAGAAGCTGTGATGCCCCATCATTGGAAGTTTTCGAGGTCAGGTTGGATGGGGCTTTGAGCAACCTGGTCTAGTGAAAGATGTCTTTGCCCATGGCAGGGGGTTGGACTTGGGTCCCAGGGAGGTGGCCCTGGGAGAAACACTGCAACTGATATGATGACATATGGGGCTGTGCTGTGAGGATTCTCCCACAGGGTCTGACCGCACACTGCTCTTCTCTTCTCTTCTCTACCACTACTACTCTGTCCTAGTAAGCAGTGCCATCATCCCAAAATTTTTACTTGGCTGACACCACAATACCCGAGTTCCTCTTTCTCCCTCTTTTCTCCCTTATTCTCTTGTTGGGTTGCTGCCACTGAAAAACACTGAAAAAAAAGTAAGAGACAGGTAAGTATCTTCAGAAAATACATGATCTCCTAATGACTTCAGCAGCTTCTCTTTCACAGCCAGACTACTCTGGGCTGTGGTCTTGTCAGGTTTGCTAGGCTGAGCAAAGAAAGCAGTGGTACTTGACATGTACACGTGGACTGCAGATGTCTAGGAAAATAGATGGTGGGTGACTGAGCATCTGACGCTCCCCCGTGAGTCAAGTCAGACTCGATGCCTTGTCCAAATGGCAGGAGGAAGCACTTACAGCTTGAATTCCCGTCTTTCACATGAGAAAGAAAACCAAAATCGCTGTTTCTTACAGGTAAGAAAGAGGCTCTGAAAACTGGCAAGTGTATTCTTTTTCTGTTTTTCTCTGACTATTATTTTGACTGGACTTTGCCTCATGGATTCAGCAATCTTTACATTTTTCTTCTCTGCTGTTAGACAGGTGACTGGTCACAGACGAGTGTCTGTGCTCTAAGGGCTCATGTGGCAATGGGTATGTACAGTTCCATGGGCACAAACCTCTTTTATGCATGCAGTGAATATAGTTTGATGCATAATATTGCATGCATAAAGAATAATTAAAGTAACTTATATATGCAAGCACAAAATTAGGCACGTACATTTGAAATATGCAATGAGGTAATGCACACGGAAAAGCAGGAGAATAATTCTAAAGCTGTTCAGGTTAAATAAGTTATTGCCCTCTGACAAATTCTAGCCACACCAGCAGTTGCCCAAGAGCAGGAAGAAACTGTATCTGTTCTTTGAAAATAAGAAATAAAGCAGAACATTGAGCCTTGCTTGCAAATACAATGGCAGCTGCTTTTGGCTATCTGTTAATCTTCATTGCCAGGCTCTGACAAAAACGTCAGCAGTCATGACAACATTGCTTTTGCTATCATGGCAGGAATTAAAAGTGCTGAGCTGCAAAGCTCTCCGTTTAAAAAAGGGGAAGGAGAAAAAAGAGGAGATATAGCCTGCAGGGTTTAACTGAAAACAGGCCACCAACTTGGAAGCATAGAAAGCAGGAGAGGGGTCAGGAGTTCAGTGACTGTCAGTGCTTTCGTGGCAAAATGACACCTGTTAATCAGTAAATCTGAAAAGACTGGATAATATAGGAGATAAAGTTCTCAGAGATTATTCCACTGGAATAGCTGTGACACAGCAAGACCCAAATATCAATTCAGATAGAGACTGAGTCATCTCAGAGCAGTATTTAAGGCAGTACTGAGTTCTAGGAACAACCACCAAGAAGTTAGTGCTCTCCGTCAGATGTGGACTTTGAACCCACAGAGCAAACTCGTCTGACATGTCAGATATTAAATGCTATGGGCAAACTGGATTCAGACTGATTGGGATCGAATTTTGCAGCTAGTATTTCTGCCACTAATTCATACCCGTGAACTCAAGTTTCAGGGAAGGGAGTTTTGTTTGCTCTGGAGGATGCAATGTTGGGTACAATGCAACAAGGATCCTGATAGTCCACGTGCTTGTCTGGATTCTTTGTGGCTTATAATTTCTAGGGATTCTGGATGGCTCTGTTTTGGGGTTTGCAATACAAAACAGCCTTTAGGAACTTGGTTTACAGCATTTCCTAGCACAAAAGCTTGTTACGGCACCATGGGTTAAGTAACCAAAACTACTACATCACTTCGAAACTGCAGGAGCAAATCAATAATGCCAATCAGTTTATGAGTGATGACTTCTCAGTTCTGTTGTGAGCCAGACTGTCCACTGGAATATTATGCTTCCAAGCTTGCTAAGACCTTGGATGGGAACCAGAGGAGCAATGAAAACTGTAAGGGCAGAAGTATGGTGTGAGCACTATCTGGGTTATGTCATTGCTCTGGTATGCAGACCATGTTTAATTAGCAGTAGGTACGGGTATCAAGGCTAAAGTAAGATAATCTTGTCAAAAAGCATACAATGTAAATTAAACATAACCAGCATGGACCACAGGGTCAGAAGGGAGATGGGATGCAAGGCCACCTTCATCTAGGTAACTGTATCAAAAATTACCTATGTAACAGTGTCAGAGACACCAAATTTAAGTACAGATGTAAGAAAATTGGGACCAACGAGGAAAAATAATTAGACATGGGTTGTTTATCTGTGAGGAGTTTGGGGAAAGCCCATGCTCCAGCGTGTGACACAGTGCATCCCCCAGCATGCAGCAGTCTGTGCTGTGTTAGTGGAAACACCCCTGAGTTTGGGCCAGTTCATGTGTTGTGTGGGACACATTTTCCCCCACCAAAGTCCAGTGAACCTCTACTGCCTTGCCCTCCCATGGAGGGCCTGTGCTGAGCGCAGGCACAGCAGTGATGATGCTGCAATGCTGCACGTGGGGAAAAGGCACGGAGCAGAAGAAACACTCCTTGCTTGGAAACAACTTCTCAATGAAGCAGAAAACCCTGCAGAAAATAATGGAGCATAGCTGGGCAACATCATGTTTGTCATGCTCCAAAGATTGCAGGGCATACTGCAAATGCTGTAAATGAAGCCTGATTTCCATGTGGCTTTTGCAGGCGTAGAAGGCACTGTGCAGAGGGGAGCCAAAAAAGGCATCTCCCCTGAACTGGGTGGTACTTACGTAACATTTAAGGTCGGCAAACACTCTGGGTCATAAATCCCACAAACGTGTGCTGTACGCACACCCTATGGTGTGTAATTACAGATTCTTCATTACCTTTTAGATTTATTACCTGAAAATTACCAAGGCAGAGCCTGTATGTCTGCAAAAACAAAGACTGCCTAATGGGAATACATTCCCGTGGAGAGAAAAAAAATGATGCTGGAGAAGGGATGAGCATCTCTCTCAGGAGACAGGACGAAAAGAGTGCTGCATCTTTAGAATTATAGAATGGTTTGGGTTGGAAGGGACCTTAAAGGACATCCAGTTCCAACCCCCCTGCCCTGTGCAGGGACACCTTCCAGCAGCCCAGGTTGCTCCACGCCCCGTCCAACCTGGCCTTGAACACCTCCAGGGATGGGGCAGCCACAGCTTCTCGGGGCAACCTGCCCCAGGGGATCACCACCCTCACAGGCAAGAAGTTCTTCCTCAGATCTCATCTCAATCTCCCCTCTTCCAGTTTAAAACCATTCCCCCTCGTCCCATCCCTCCCCTCCCTGATCAGGAGTCCCCCCCCAGCTCTCCTGGAGCCCCTTTAGGCACTGGAAGGGGCTCTGAGGTCTCCCCTTTTTCGCCTTCTCTTCTCCAGGCTGAACCCCCCCACCTCTCCCAGCCTGTCCTCCCAGCAGAGGGGCTCCAGCCCTCCCCGCATCTCCCGGGCCTCCTCTGGCCCCGCTCCAACAGCTCCGTGTCCTTCTGCTGTTGGGACCCCCCGAGCTGGAGGCAGCACTGCAGGGGGGTCTCCCCAGAGCGCAGCAGAAGGGGCACAATCCCCCCTCACCCTGCTGGTCACGCTGCTGGGGATGCAGCCCGGGATACCGGGGGCTTTACAGGCTGCCAGCACACATTGCTGGGTCATGTTGAGCTTCTCACCAACTGACACCCTCTAGTCAAGTCTTTCTGCAGACTCCCTTGTGTATTCACCTTTGCCAGCCAAAACCCAGCTTACCTTGCCTTTGCAAATTTTGGAGACACTTACGCTGGCAAAGCGTGAAGCCAAAGTATTTTACAGATATCAGTTGAGCCTTTCACTCATTACTTCAACAGAAGTAACTTGAGAGAGATGGACAACTGTCTACTGATGAACGCAACTAAGAATTTGCTCCACAAAATTCTAGGACCTCCCAGAATGTGCTCTGTAACCTGACTGCTCTGTTAGGTACTGGGCTGATGCAGAGGAGGTGGTTGTTACAACTGATGTTGCCTGGCTCAGTCTCTGCATGGGAAATCTGGGCGCTCTTTCCGTACTGTGGTATTTTTGCTGAGACAGAAACTGCAACACTCAGACTGTTCACTTAGAAAGGGTTACAGAAGTTTGAAGAAGCTGAAGGAATCAAAAATTAATTAGACTTCTTAAAAATATTCTGTATGTGTGGTAAAGTAATTAGAGATCAAAGGAGTATCTCTACTGGAAATTATTATTTTAAAAGATTCACATCCTATTTCCCCTCTTGTGTTTAACAATGGCTAACATCTAGGATGCATGCGATACCCACATGATAAACAAAGTTCCAGTTAGTGTCATTAAAAAAAGCCTGCAAGGCATCTGTTAAGCAAAAGCCCGGTGAAATCATGTTGCTTTACAAGAGAAGGAGTCTCGTGAGCTGTGGGATAGCAGAGATGGAAGTTAAAACAGAAAGTGCCCTAATAAAACAATCACCTCTGGAAGCAACTTAAGAGGGGTAAAATTTAAAGCTTGTTTTTCTCAAAAGCCAGTCGCTGGAATTAAAGAAATTTCCTTAATAACACAGAATCACAGACTGACTGAGGTTGGAAGGGACCTCTGGAGGTCATCTGGTCCAACTCCCTGCTCAAGCAGAGCCACATAGAACCAGATGTTCACAACCGTGTCCAGATGATTTTTCAGTATCTCCCAGGATGGAGATCATCCAGATTGTTAATGCAGATGTGAAATGGGACTGGACCCAGTATTGACCCTTAGGGTATATTGCTAGTTACTGGCCTCCAACTAGACTTCATGACACTGATCACCACCCTCTGGGCTTGGCCATTCAGTCAGTTCTCAATCCACATCACTGACTGCTTACCCAGCCCATACATCTACAGCATGTCTATGAGGATCTCATGGGAGACAGCGTCAAAGGCCTTACTGAAGTCCAGGTAGACAATATCCACTGCTCTCCCCTCATCTACCAGGCCAGTCATTTCATCATATAAGTTTATCAAGGTGGTCTATCATGACTTCCCCTTGATGAAGCCATGGTGACTACTCCTGATGATTTTCTTGTCCTTATTGTGCCTGAAAATGTTTTCCAGGATGATCTGCTCCATCACATTGCCAGGGATCAAGGTGAGGCTGATGAGCCTATAATTGCCTGGGCCCTCCTCCTTGCCCTTCTTGAAGATAGGAGTGACATTTGTTTTCCTCCAGCTTTTGGGCACTACTTCCAGTCACCAAGATCAATCAAAGATTGTCAAGAGTAGCCAACGACATCTGCCAGCTCCCTCAGCACTCCTGGGTGCATCCCATCAGGGCCCATGAACTTATGGTCCAGTTTGCTTAAGGTCTCTGAGCTGATCTTCTTCCACCAAGGGTACATCTTCCTTGGTCCAGACTTTCCCCCTGGTCTCTGGAGCCTGGGATTCCTGACAGTCAGTCCTGCTAGTAAAGCCTGAGGCAATGAGGCATTCAGTACTTGAGCCTTTTCCAGGTCCTGTGTAACCAGGACCCCGTCTCGTTGAGCAACGGGCCCACATCTTCCCTAGTCTGCCTTTTGTCTCCTATGTACTTACAGAAGCCCTTCTTCTCATCTTTGACATCCCTGGCCAGATTCAATTCCATTTGGGCTTTAGCTTTCCTAACTTTGTCCCTGTATGCTCGGACAATGTTTCTCTATTCCTCCCAGGTTACCTGTCCTTGCTTCCAACCTCTCTGTGTGCTTCCTTTTTGTGTTTGACTGGCTGGGAGCTATTTGTTCATCCACACGGGCCTCCTGGCATTTTTGCTTGACTTCATATTCATTGGGATGGAACACTCTTGAGCTTGGAGGAGGTGATCCTTGAATATTTACCAGCTTTCTTGGCCCCGCCCTTCCCTCCAGGGCCAACACAATAGAGTCATTTTTGTTAAAACTTCCAAATCATAAAAGGCTAGAATGACTTCAGGGACAAGGATCAGCGGGAAGTAAAGTGCTTCAATGGGAATCTCTTCAGGCTAAAGCCCAGAAATCCAAGAATGGTAACAATGCTTTGCTTTGATTCCTGATCAGGGGCTCACTTAGTCCCAAGCACACGTACGAACAACTTACAAAATCCCAGACCAGAAATTATTCTAATGCTGATATGCAGATAGAGCCATGCCATGGTACTGTACCAGTGAGCCAGCTGCTTGTATTTCAGCAAGGAGTTCAAACCAAGCTCCAGGTATCATAACGTTTCTGTGTTTCTGACTGAGCTGAGCATTGCATCCCACACCCATCAGTGCACACAAGTCATGTGCAGACCACGGTGAGAATGGGATGTGCCCAGCTACAACACTAGCAAGAAAGCAAAGGCAGTACTGCAAAATATTCAGAATTCATTGTAGAGCAATGAGATTCTTTCGCTGCGTTGTAAGCAAACAGACTTCCCATAAACTCTGCCAGCTTACTTCCATAGGTCTTGAAGTCAGCAGCTACCTTCAGTTGCAGAAAAGATTTTCTCTAGGTACTTCTTCACTTTCGTTCCTCATGGCTCACAAAGTAGAGCACAACCTCCCATGGAGCAGGAAAAACCACACCTTTCATTGCCTACCAGACTCTTGGCTCTGACCTCTATGTCAAAGGGGCAGGAAAGGACAGTGACGCCAAAGTTGGCTCTGAATGGTTACTATGGCTTGAAATGTCCTTAAAAGGTACAATCCATCCAGTTTCAGCATATCAGAAACACTTAATCCAACCTGGGGTATATCAGAGCAATAGCATATCCCCAGTTGGGTATTAAAGAGGTTGTAATTTGATTTTCTGGCTCCTGTGACTAAATTGCTGCAGCTTTGCTCTTGTGGTCCAGAAATCCTAGGGAGCCTTCAATGAAATTACAGCTTGTTATAACGTGAAGGGTGCACTTTACTTTCTAGATAATGGTGTAATGCAATAGTATGATGAAAAATAATGTACTTTCATTTGCAAAGTGCTCTGTCTCTTCTAAGTGCTCCAATCCAGCCAAGGAAGTTAATAAAAGAAAAGTAATTAATGCAAATAGTAATAAAAATGTAGCCTTTTCCATGTGGCATTTCCAAACAAGTCAGCCTCATATCATTGCTCTTGAGCTAGATAAATATGATCAACCACCTCTGCAGACGGAGATGCTGTATTAAAACCTGTGATGTTGAGTTGAAGGAAAGTTTGAGCCTTTCACAAACACTGATGCCTGTGGCTCATGGATGTGCAAAGTACCAGCCACCTGCCATTCTCTAAAGAATCAGAGCAGAGCAAACAACCAACTAAGTACTTAAGGAAACTTGTGGAACTTTTCAAGAAAGTTATTCTGTGTCCTTTCCATGAGAGGATGACAACAGAGCAATGAGTTACTGGGCTACTTTCTCTGCTGGTGTGTTTCTCTGGCTTCAGTAGAATTACAACAATAAACCAACAGACTATTAGGCTCAAATCACCATTGCCCCCACAGAATAAGGAGGACAGTTCATTTTTGCATTATCACATTCTTTTCCAGATCAGTAGGAATGAGAAAGGGGAGGAGAGAAAGGAATCTTTCTTTTAATGTAGGCACTCTTACCCTCTTTCCTTAACGCTGGTGAAGTGCTGCTCAACTTTCTCAGGCCAGTAGCTTTACAAATAGTTTCCTAAATGGCTCACCTCATTCTCTAGGTAATGGTGTAGTGTATCAATATGATGAAAAGTAATGCATTTTGATTTTCAAAGTGCTCTGCCTCCTGTGAGCAATCAGGACCTACATTAAAATTCCTATACTGAAAGTAAAATCACGAATATCAATGATTAAAAATACAGATCTACTCTCTGTCTGATGCTCACCAAGCAAACATTGTGGCTGTTGCAAATGAAACCACCAGGATTACTAAGTTCTGATGCTGGAATGGCAAAACGTCAAGCTCTGCTCATCAGTTAAAAGAAGTCCTTTTGTTGACCCAATCAGCCCTGCCTGGGGCCATCTGCAGATTCAGTAGCTAAGGACAGTAAAGGCAAGGCTCCCATAGACACTGACACCAACCAAACAGGGACTGGGAATACCTGAGTGAACGTTTCACAAGGCAAAGATGGTCTGCAAATGTCGCAAACCACCTTCCCACAAGCAGAGCTCTGGCAGCGTGTAACAGGACTGGCACGTTCCAAGGGATGGGGAAGGAAGGGAACGGGAAAACACATTTGGTAGAAGGTAATGGCTCTGGAGTATGCAGGTACCATTGTTTCTCTGGGGAAATGGGTAAGAAAAGCTCAGCTATTGGGCTAATAACAAGGAAAGGGTGCTCTGAAGGGATTAATATCCATTCATAAGCAATGAAAACGAGTAACATTCCCTACCCTCTAAAACATGGAGGAAATGTATTGCATATTTTCAGGGAATGTTTTCCCTATAATGGCTCTGGTACCAAAAGACTAATGAGGGTCTATGGGGCTGGACCACATCTCTTCCTGACTTCCTTTTTTGGGACGAAGGCTCTGCTGGTAGCACTAAGAGAAAGACTGCTCCGTGCTTCCAACACTGCATAGGAAAGGGCAAGAGTGGTTTTTCCCTGTTAATCTTTGTCTGGTTTAAAGACTTATCACCTTGGTTTTCGGTCTTCTGGAGCAATGGCAGGTATGCAGCCTGGCATGTTACGTGGGCAATGTGGGCACCTTGGCAGGTCTGTCTTCCCAGACTTCTTCTTGGTGAATTCTCTGTACCTGCAAGCAAGTGGCAGAAGATAAAGGCACCTGCTCAACTGGGAATCCCCTGCTCAGCTGCTTTCTGCTCTGTTCAGTTTGAAAAAAAGCAACTGAGCATAATTAATGTTTGTGCTGTACTTTTTCCCTTAGTACCCAATCACAATCTCTGCACAGTGTGTGGAAGCTGCTAAATGTAACAGCACTTTCTCAGCTCATGACTGAGACCATGAACAACTTACAGAGGTGACCATCTTCTGTCCTACAGCCACCTCCACTCTCTATTGCCGTGGATACCCACATGGCAAGGACAACTGACCCGCAAATAATACAGCCACTGTATTGTCATCATTTTCAGCCCAGTGCAATGTAACAAGTCTGAGAAATCCAGATTTGCCAGCACCACATTTTCCAATTCAGGTTGACCTGTCTCAAACTGGGATAGGGCTGGCACATTAGTTCATACTAAGACCATAAAACAAAGACCTCACCTGCTACTTCTACACAAGTGAAATGTTGGCATTAGAAGCTAGGCTCAGGCAGCGAGCTAAAACGCATTGTGCCCCATGCTGTTTTACAGAATACCATGAGTTCTTTCTCTGACTGCTGCTTCAGCTCCAGTGAGCGCTGCACCTCTGAATAACCTATAGTGATTCCTGCATGAATCTGGCTACACGGCTTGGGTGTGATTCTTTCAGCGTGAAAGGCTCTGTTCAATGTACACAGCAAGAAAACAAACTACTCTGCATCTACAACAGGTTTTTTTCACAGCAGGGTGTCGGCTACAGTATCTTCCTTCTTCCCCCTGGAAGAAGGAGGTAATATTGTGGGAGGAAATTACACCCAACGCTGATTAGATGGCAACTCAACTAGAATGAGGCAAATCAGTGCCCGGCCAATATACGACAGGGACAAAAAGAAAGAGCTTTTGAGAACCCGTGATCATTGAGTGCAGAATTTGGAAAGGCACTCTTAGGATGAAAGATAAAACACGAGATTTTGGTAGGGCCTAAAATTTGTCTCTCTTTTCCTTTTCAGTGGCTGGGTCTAGTTCCTGATCACCAGCACAACAGCTCCTGTGCTGCTCCCATCATTCCCTGTCCCCTGGCATCCCGTCCCAGTCCACAGCAGGGGAACCAGGAGGCAAATGCGCTAATTCCAAACTGATGATGTTCTGTGGCATTTGCCAGAGAAGACCAAATGCATCATCTCTGGGATAGACTTTCCTTTTATTATTCTCTTTGGCTTACGAGACATTATTTTCTTGCTTTGTAAACTGTTTACATATGTTCAAGCATTTCATGGTAGCAAAGGCAAGGACACTGCCAAGTGACTTTCTGCTACTGAGAACCTGATCCAGGCTGTGCTGAACTCCCTCAGCTTCCTCTCATTTCAGCACTTCGCTGGGGTTCTTCAGCCCTTCAGCTCAGGAATGAACACCACAGCAGCTTTCAGGAAAAGTCACCTCCCCCCCCCTCAGAGCCTGACCCACGCTGAAACATGTATAAGCACAGGCTGGGAACAGCCAAGACTCAGCTGAACAGGGCAAGTGCATTTGTAGTCTGGATGAACCTCCTGCTTTTTAGGTCTGGTTCTGTAGGTGCTGAGTTCCAGAAATTCATGTTGAAGCAGAAAGGTCGCAGCACTTGTCAGTATCAGCCCCTGTCTGTACCTAAAATGGTAAAAGGTGTGTTTCACAAAATCACAGACTGGTTGAGGTTGGAAGGGACCTCTGGAGGTCGTCTGGTCCAACCCCCTGCTCAGGCAGGGCCACCTACAGCCAGCTGCCCAGGACCGTGTCCAGGTGACTTTGGAATATCTCCAAGGATGGAGACTCCACAGCCTCCCGGGGCAACCTGTGCCAGTGCTCAGTCACCCTCACAGTGACAAAGTGCGTGCTGATGTTCGAGGGAACCTCCTGTGGTTCAGTTTGTGCCCGTTGCCTCTGGTCCTGTCACTGGGCGCCACTGAGAAGAGCCTGGCTCCATCTTCTTTGTGCCCTCCCTTCAGGTGTTTGTACACTTTGGTGAGATCCCTCCTGAGCCTTCTCTTGCCCAGGCTGAACAGTCCCAGCCCTCTCAGCCTCTCCTCAACTGTGAGGTGCTCCAGTCCCTTCATCATCTTTGTGGCCTTTCGTTGGAGTCTCTCCAGTATGTCCATGTCTCTCTTTTACTGGGGAGCCCAGGCTGGACACAGCACTCCAGGTGTGGCCTCACCAGTGCTGAGCAGAGGGGAAGGATCCCCTCGCTCGGCCTGCCGGCCACGCTTTGCCTAATGTTGCCCGGGACTCCGTTGGCCTTCCCTGTGGCAAGGGGATGTTGCTGGCTCACGTGGAACTTGGTTCTTTTCTGCCCAGCTGCTTTCCAGCTGGGTGGCCTCCAGTATGTATTGGTGCCCGGGGTTGTTCCTCCCCAGGGACAGGACTTTGTGCTTCATGAGGTTCCTGTGGGCCCATTTCTCCAGCCTGTCATGGTCCCTTGATGGCAGCATGACCTGCTGGTGCATCAGCCATTCCTCACAATTTTGTGTCACCTGCAAACTTGCTGTTTGCCTCCCTGGGCTCCTGGCACCCTGCTGACTAGCCCCGTTTCTGCCTACAACACTGCGTCAAATCTCACACATTTCTCAGTCTAGTTCAGGATGACCTCATTTTTCAAAGGCCTTTCATCTAGTCAGGTCCAAACTCTACAAAATCAGTGTATAATGCTTAGAATTATATAGCACTTCCCATGCTGACGCATCCACTATTAACTGAACTGCATTACAGCTGCCAGGGTAGGGGGAGAAAGTTTCCCCAATTTCCAGATATGGGGAGTTCGGGGCGCAGTCCAGCACAATGCTCAGCATCATGGCTCCCAGCGGGGAATGTGCCTGGGCCCCGCAGCGGATCTGCACTACACCTCTCTGGGCGTGCAGTGCCTTCACGTTGCCTTATTGTGCGACTGGATTGCCAGTAATTCCCAGCGGTCTCCAGCAAACTAGAAGGAAACCCGGACCCTCGGTGAGGCATAGCTGCTGCAAGAAGAGTATGAGCATTACAAACGGAACAGGTGAAATCTACTTTTTTTACCCAGCAGTGCCACCTCCTGTTCCCACCATCTCACTGCAACTGGGCTGACAGGAGTCGACCTCTCACCGTCCCATGCCCAGCCCAGCATGGCTCCAACTCTCTGGCCGTCCCGGGGTCCTGTGCCCGGCACCCACCGGCTCTCCCCCGCAGCGCTCCCCTGCACACACAGGCTGGGGGCTGCC
>NW_009647846.1:3659239-3679866 GCF_000708025.1 Charadrius vociferus
GCCCCGCAGGCCAGCAGCTCCCTTGCCCGCCTGGCCCTGCGGGAGCTGGCAGGCTGGATCGCAGGTACAGCAGCCCCTGGCTGAGGAGCCCGCGGTGCCAGTGCTGCAGAGGCACCGCCAGCGCGTGTGCGCTCCTCGGGCGCTATGCTACACGCGAGAACGCAGAGCCGTGGAGCAGCACACAAAGGCTGCGACGTTGGCCTGACTTGCACACCGCCAGTGTTCAGGCAGAATAAGTTCTACGTGTGCTCCTAAAATACACAACAAACCCCTTGATGTTTCAGCCCCAGCAATTCACGTTCATAATGAGCTGGTAATATCTGCGCAGCAGTGGATCTGCACCCCACGGCCACTCGGTGTGGACTTCCACTAGGTAACGCCAGGCTGTGCCCAGCCATCAAACCGGGAGTGCAGCGGCACACACATGTATGCTGCAGCACTGCATGTATGCTGCAATACTGTGTGTATGCTGCGATACAGTGTGCATGCTGCGATACTGCATGTATGCTGCGATACAGTGTGCACGCTGCAATACAGTGTGCATGCTGCAATACTGCGGGTATGCTGCGATACAATGTGCATGCTGCGGCACTGCCTCGCCTGGCAGCCGCGCAGGGTGGTCGGGCTGAGGCTGCGGTTCTCCCCGCGGTACTGCACCACCGCACCGGCCCGGGGCGGGCCCCGCTCTCCGAGCACACCCGTCCCAAGTCCCGACTGCGGAGGGGCAGTCAGGGGGTGCCGCTGTGACCGCTCCGCTCCGCTCCGCCTCGGCCCGCGCAAAGAGGGGCCCTGGCGTTGTCCGCCCACGGCCTCTCCCCTCGCTGCCTCCCCGGTCAGCTCCGTCGGGGCCCGATCCTCCTGCGCGGGGACCTGCCACATCCCTCCCGTGCCCGCTCCCCCGAGCCCGGGGCGGGCAGAGTCCTGATCCCCGCTGCGCCGGGAGCCACGCGTCCGGGACCTCCTGTGGGAAGGGAGGAGACATTCACGGGCAAATTGCGCCTCTTTTGCCAATACTCATATGGTCACTGGCCCATCCGAGCGGAGGCAGCCAGGTGGGGGCGATAGGCAGGAGCACTTTGCAGATACAGCTTTCCTCTGTCCTCTCTCTCTTCCGTCAGTGGGAGAGGTGCAGCAGGAAAATGGGTGGACTCGCGTGTCCGGGTGCTTTTCTGCAAGTTGGGAGCCTGTGCAGTAGCCTGCCCCAAGCCCAAGCACGCTAGAGGACTCCCACACAAAGAAGTCCTCACTAAGGAAGCAACAGTTATAAAGAGAGAAAAATACCCCATTTCTTTGTTGTCACTTTAGTGTCTCACCGAAGCACTGCACAGCTTATAATCATGTTTTTTAACTACAGGCAAGTTTGCGAGTTGGGTGTGCTGGAAATCCTCTTCCGGCAGGCATAAACCTAATTACATGGGTAGATGACAACTTCCTTCTGCTGTGATTAGCCTTTATATAGACCAGTAGACCTCTTTAGGAGTTGCTAGGGAAATTCCCTGTATTTTTTTTTTTCTAGAAGTGATCAAGTACAACATCTAACACTACTCAAAATCCAAAACCTTCTTTGACCAAACATGAGACATCCATCATTGCCATTTCTGGACAGATCACTTCCAGGGGGGATACTTCACTTTTTAAACTATGTCCCTGAAGATCATCAAGAACAATGCTAGCACATACAGAATTCACAGCACTCTCATGTCATGCGATGCCTCTTCGTTTTTCCTGTCAGCTTAGAGCTTCCATCTGTCAACTGGGCGATACAGAACCTTTTTGAAAAAACCCAATTCTATTTCTTTGAAGCAGAAAGAAAAATGAAAGTGTTGGGATATAGCTCCCCAGGGTATGTCTACACGACAGACCTCTGGAAACAGATAGATAAGCTCCATAGCTCTTTCTGACTAATCTGCAGCAGAGAGATGCTATTATTGCACACAATGGCTATTATGAAGAAACACACACACACACACACACACAACCACAAACGAAAAAAGGGTCAGACCAGAACTGCCCATACTGAGAACTTCCAGGAAGAGCACACACTCAAATTGGGGCTGAAACCTATGTTTCGTGTCTAGTGACTGGGCTAGAATTTCATATTGGTCCTTTATTGCTTCCTACAGAACTGTACCCTGGAGTTGAAGTGGATGCAAGTATTATTTCCTGTAAAAAAATGAGCAGTTATCTGATCTATAACCATTCTGGACATTTCCACCATTTTTATTTCATGCTGCTACTGCACTTTTCCTTGGGTTTGCATTTAACTCAAACTTTGTTGCATTGAACTCATGTCTGAGAATGAAGAGAGAAATCATTTAATCCTTCTGTTGTATAAAATAGGCAGAATGCCTGAACCAAGGAGGTGGTGGACTAATGCAACCTTTGAGAGCAGGTCACTCGTTTGGGAGCCAGGGACACACAACACAACTGTACCATAGCAGAGGTTATGGGGTTCCATGTGGGCCAGATCTTCAGGAGGAATAAATCACAGTATCTGGCTCCGACTGCTTAACCGAGCAGCACGCTCTCTCAGGGAAAGGAGTGGGTAAGCGTTTCGTGCTTCTGTCCATAGAGTTTATACTGCTCCTCTGATGTAGTACTTGGCTACATCATGACCAGTGACAATTAATCAAATGTTAACACACAACTCATTAATATGCACTCTTGTAAACATATCCAACAGCACTGCATCATTCAGACTGTGTTTGTCCTTGTCTGGGACCACAGGGACTTCATTGCCTGTTCGCAATGTCTTGTTGGCAGCTGCTCTTGCCGCCTAAATGTAAAGCTTGTAACACTGAATTACAGACATAGGCAAGGGTGGATTAGTAAAAATAGGGTTTTATTCAAACCAGTTTAATGCTAAGATGGATTCAGGAAACATGGAGAGATTCAGGTCAGTTAGAAATCAATAAACAAACCTGAGTATTATTAATTTACTAATACACTTCTGCATAATTTTTTCACCACAAAGTTCTTTGCAAACTTCAGTTGAAATACCCACAAACTTTTTACCCGCTAAAATGCAGCTGCCTCTCGGGTACAGCTGAAATGTGGAAACTGCAGGCCTTTGCGTTATTCAGGCCACACGAGCTGGTTCAGGGAACAGACTGTGAAGTACAGACTTGTATAGAGCATATTCTCTTGGTTTTCAAGAGACTGCTGGGTGTAGGCTCTGCTTTGGCTGTACTGTGTGAGCTGAATATTCACAGTCTGCCTAGAAGCACAAATCAGGCTGGGAAAAAAAGAAACGCAAGAATGCAGGAACTCCTTGTTTTCTGCCTTTTTTTTTTTTCCTGTCTTCCATTTCAACTTCGTGTATGAGAACAAAGGAATCAGAGTAGCTTGAGAACAGCATTGTGCACACTGTGTGCCCTGAAGCATAGAGCATCCGTGAACTGAAAGATAGTCTGAGGCGAGCAACCGATGCTGGACTTTGTGATGAATTCAGGTTATAGAGTTCCGATCTGGATGGAAACATCTGAATTTGGGATATTTTAATCCAGAATTAAAATTACATTCTAAAGATAGGAAAGAGGTCACAGTACCTTGCTGTAACTCAGTTTTCTGTGTTTCCAAGTAGCAATAACTAAAGTTGCTTTTGTAAAAGACAAGATCCTCATATAAAGACTTTAGAGAAACACCATTGTTTGTTCCAACAGCATAAAAGGGGCTGTGACAGTTGCATTTCTAGGCTAAATAAAGTGCTCATAATCTTCTTTTTAAAAGCTGTTCACCCCATTTTGAACCTCGCTCAGTTTACAGCATCTAGGGATGCACCAAGTTTTAGAGCACTTAACAGGCTTCTATTCAGACTGCTATACAAAGGCTATGCAATATTATGTAGTTTAATCCCAGCGCATTAACTTAAAATTACCTTTGACATACTCCATTAACCAGTGTGGAATTGAGCTTGCAGCAAAATAACGTCATAAGAACAGAGGATGGGAACTATGTGTTGAGTCAAGCTCAATTCTTGACTTGCAGGTAAGTCATGTAATACAAATCCATTTGCAATTTTTTTAAAGTATACCTTGAAATTTTTGCTCTGTGTTCATTAGAAGTACTTTACTAGAATATGAAGACTATTCATTTGTAATACAGCTAAAACAACTCATAGCTTTGTTTAAATTCATTTCAAAAACTGCCATAAACCTGAATAAAATAAGGTGCACTGCTAGAGCTCCAGAAGTTTTTGTTGGTGCCACAAGGCCAGGCAGAGATGAGCTTTCTTCACACCCCACACAAGCAGAGCTGCACAGAAGTCTGTCATGTAGACACTGCAGCAGACTCCCATCCCGCTTCAGCACTTGGGTGCAAGCCTAGTCAAAGCAGATCAAATTCAGCTGCAAAGTCTACATAACTGGCAGGAAGGTCAGGCCCCATGGGGCCAACTCAGGTGTGCCATGTAAAGGACCGCAAAGTGAGTCAGGCAGTGAGCTCGCAAGGTCAAGCAGTCTGTGCTAGAAACCTGCACGTTTTTACTTGCCCTGCAGCACATACACGTAATGGGTCTCTCAGTGGGAGAGGATCAAACTGCAGAAAAAGCATGTCCTCACTGAACAGCCAGCACAGTACATACCTCAGCCTCTTTGGTTAACTCACTTGCCTGCCCGTACTCAGAGCCTTTTGCTTTCCCCTGCGAGCAGTGTAGCTTACCACACCTCACGCCCTGTCACTTGAAGGGGGCCCAACAAGATCAAATCTAAATGGAAAGCATTCAATGGAAATTATCCGTACACATCAACAAGCACAGTTAACATTACTCCAACTCCCACTGCCTTTAAGCTTCGCTGGTGTGTACAGCCTGATTTTAAGTTCTCATGTCATTGAGGAGATGCTCAATGGCCCCAGTGCAAAGCAGCTACATCCTTGCACATTCTGTTCATTATTTGCCCATGGCAGATGAGCCACAGCCACTGAATTGCTTACATGTGGCTCACAGAAAGCACAAGTTTGATGAAGTGGGAAATTGAGTCACACAACTTTACTGTTATAAGTAGGTTTTTCTGTTCTAAAAATATGGGATCCTAGTATCCCATCCAGGCAGTCAAAACATGAATAGGTTGCCTGAAACACTAAGAGGCATAAGATTTTAAAAACTAGGTAATTAAGTTGCTTTTAATTACCCAGGTAATCATGAGTCTTCACAGCTCGCTAAACTGTCATACCATTATTACAACGACAGAATGACCAGGTTACCCTACGTTACATGTTAGATGCAAGAATCATCAGCTTGTAACAGGCACGGCATTGTAACAACATTTACAGAACCTGAATTAAAGATGAAGGAGGCCTATTTTATGCAGGAAGTAAGAAAAAGGAATCACAATGATCCCATTTGACTTTATATTCTATGGCTGAATTTCTAAGAAGGACGCCTTACCCTAGATCTGTAGTGTCACTATCGAATAGATGTAAGGAAATATAATTAAAATTGTTCATGTAACAGCAAAGCACAAAACAGGACAAAAGCATTTTGTAACTAGAATTCTGCCCCTTCCATTTGATGGAATAGGTCTTCGAGCTAGTCATAAAAAATACTCAATGGATAGAATTAAGTGCAAACCAAACTGCTTCTTTTGAACTGGCTTGAACTCTAGTACACCTCAGTTCTACATTCAAATGCAGTAATGTCTTGCCTATTGCCTTAGCTGAGTTAAGCTTGAGACTGGGAAAATGAGAACCTCCAGCACATTTTGTTTCTCGTCTCTGACAGTTTTTCACCTAGGAGACACAACAGCGCTTTATTTCCTGGGACAGGCCTTTGAGCTACATGTCCCAGACCCCACAGCAGATGTGACTGACACTTTGGAAAAGATAAAATATTCAAATATTTTATATCAACATTAGAAATACAAAAATGTCTAATGGATGAGATAGGAAATTTATTCTGTAGGGACCAACATCATTAAGGAGCTGTTAAAGAGCATTCCCAGTGCTACTGCACTGAGACAGTTTGCCTTTACTTAATTCAAGAGAAAAGAAAACACTCTGATGCGATAGAAAGCAGCAGCCTGATGTAGGAAAGGGATTGTGTCCTTGAGGGAGCATCTGACAAAAATGCCACATACCCAAGCTCTGTGTGAATGCCCACCCCATGGGAAAGTGAGAGACGTTTGCAGGTGAGCTGTCTATTGCTTTATGGCAGGCTCTGTCAGCTTTCCATAGCTGTCTGGCTCCTACGTTGTCTTGTCACTGTTCCTGGGGAGAGCTGCATGCACCAAACTGACACTACCTCTAGCAAAGTGATCACTGAGCAACAGGAGATTGCCGTAATGGTTCATTTCGGAGGAAGAGAAACACAAGCTTCTGCCCTTGCCATTTTATTTCACAGAAATCCCTCAGAGCTTAAGGAGCGTGCTGCAATTCGAATGCTAGCTCTTTCCAGGCAGGATTATCATTCAAGAGACCTGTTCCTTGAAGTCCACTCTGAGTACCTGGGCGGACTGGAGAGCAGGCAGAAAGCTGCCTATAATGAGGTGCTGCTGATACCTTGTCTGCCACAGTCCAGCCCACATTAATAAGAAAGCTAATGAATGTGGGAGACTCCAGCTGGTCCGAGGGATCAAAATACAAGTTTAACACTGGCCCTGAACAGATACCCGTGTACCCTTGAAGAGACAGGAGAATCCTGAGAAGATCTGAGCAAACAAGATAAGGGGTGGCAAACATCCTGGCTTTTCCCAGAGCATGAACAGCGTGTGATCAACAATTGTATTGGCTGAATGGTGTGTGATGTGAGAGTGGATTTGGCAAGAGTAGAATGTTAGAATATATGCACAGATTAGCAACCAGGTAAAAGGATATAAAAGAGCACTGCTTGTAAAATAAAATGTACGATTGCTATAACTGGATATTCAGTGTCGTGTCCGTCTCTACAACAACAAATGAATGCTATGAGAACATCTATGTATGCAGGGTAAATATATTTAGAGCAATAACTGTTTGGGTGTAAGCTGAATGGGTCACTGTGCTGTACACTTCCTTAGCAGATTGTCACTGGTACTTCCATCCTCTGAAGTTAAACTTTACTCCTCCCCAAAGAATTACAGAAGCAGCTAGGTATAGTTGTGTTTGAGATCATGAGGTGGAAGGCATGGACACCAAAAAACTGCAGGGCCCTTGTTTTAATGAGACCAGAAATCCCACATGCATGCATTAAACCAATGCAGACAAAAAATCCAGGACACAGGCTTCTTATTCGTTGGTGCTCACACATGATCAGACAAAGTGCTGGCAGATCAAATTTCTGCCAGACACCCTTCCCTCAGAACAAAATCATATTGTGGCCTATTTCTTTCAGGCTCCAAGCCATGGTCTAAGGATGCAATTTTTCTTTCAAGGGATGATGACTAAGAGAGTATGGGGCAGCATGCATTTTTAAATTTTACTTATAATACTTTCTATAAGGCTTTTTTTCTGCACTACCATTACAGACTTTTGCAATTACACTTCCAGGGCAGATCCAAATATTTCTTAGTCTCCAGGTGTGTAAGTGTGCTAAAAACACTGAAGCTGGTGGGAGGTACCAGCAGTTATCTAATATAAACTTTCATGAGGATATAGTTATACTAGATCTAACATAAATTTATAGCAAATATAGTTGGTTTCTCTATAACCACATCTAAACAAGAGATGGGATTTGTATCACCAGAGTAGTACAAAAATAAAAAGAAGAAACCACATCCCTGAGAAACCTAAGAAGCCCCAAAGAAAACCCATCCCCACACCTTGTTTAACAATTTTTGAATTACCAAGGTTTGTGCATAACAAACACGCAACTGGACTCGTCTATCAGAAAGATTCAGAAATAATTTAAGATTAGCACATTTCTAACTCTCTGGGCAAGTTGGTGACAGAGCACCACTCTCTTTTGCAACTGCAGCTTTAAAACTGCCTTACTGCTCAGAGCTGTTTGTTTGATGCCACGAGGCGGAATGGCTCCAAACTGGAAGAAGGTAGATTTAGATGAGATCTGAGAAAGAAATTCTTTCCTGTGCAGGTGGTGATCCCCTGGGGCAGGTTGCCCCGAGAAGCTGTGGCTGCCCCATCCCTGGAGGTGTTCAAGGCCAGGTTGGACGGGGCTTGGAGCAACCTGGGCTGGGGGGGGGTGTCCCTGCCCAGGGCGGGGGGCTGGGACTGGATGGTCTTCGAGGTCCCTTCCAACCTAAACCATTCTATGATTCTATGATTGTATGATCTCTTCCCATCCCTAAGCAGCATGTTTTATAATAGAAGGCAGTAAAGTTTTTACTCTTTTTACCCTTTTCCTAAGTCACTGTCAAGGAGCAGCAAGGGCTGGCTGCCTGCCGAAGGATGGAGAGCCAGGAGCCAGGCACAGCAGGACAGCCGGCAGGGCAGAGGCCCCCAGAGGCCAGGGCCCACCCCTCGGTGCCCGAGCAAGACGAACTGGAGAGGCCCAGAGGTTGTGGCCAGGTCCTACCAAGGGTCCAGACCACCAGACATGTTTGTAGTGATGAGGAAGGTGCCGGGTCAAGCTGGGAAGCCTGTCCGCAAGTGAAGGCCAGGTCCAGGATTGCCAGGCAGGGCACGGCAACACAGCAGGCGGCGATGCCGGTCAGATGGGGGTCTGGACTGGGAGTGTACGGCTGACTGAGCACGGGCCGACCTGCCACAGGCGGGGTGTGGGTGGAGGGCCCGGGCCGGGCTGTTCCGGCCGATAAGGCCTGTTAGTGCCTGCAGGGCCCTGACACTCAGGAGAAAAACGTTAGTCACAAATAACTGCAGAAAGATTTCAGCTTACAGTGAGGGAAGACATTAGAGTCATAATCAAAGAAAATATCAGAAAAAAAGCAAAAATAATAGCTGTAAGAAAGAAGAGCCAGAAGAAAATAAGTGGGACAAAAGGGAGACTGTCATGGTTTGGGCTGAACCACAAATGGTCCCCCTACTTCTCTTCAAAGAGAAAAGCAGGAGAGAGAGAGAGAGACTTATGAGTTCAGAAGGAACTAAACTACTTTAATGACATATTAATAATAAAATAAAAAGGAAATAATGACTGGACTCAGTGATGGACAGGAACTGGACTCCAGATCAGGACTGGGATCAAAGGCAGATGAACAGAGTCCTCCTTGGACACGGCCACGGCCACGGCCACTGAAGAAAGAGAGCTGACCCTTTGATCCCTCAGCTTTTATACTGAGCATGAGGCAGATGGGATGGAATACCCTGTGGCACAGGTTTGGGCCACCTGTCCTGTCCGCTCCTCCCCGCAGGTGGGACCCCACTGCGCTTTTCCACTGCCGACCCTCCAATGGGGCAAATAACAAAGTGAGCTGCCCTTGGGTGTTAGAGCAGTAAGTATAAGCAAGAGCGTCTCTGCATACGACGCCTGGGCATCAGCTATAAACATAGGTCTGATCACTCTGAGGGCAAACAGTTTCTTCACAATATACTGTTCATTTCAGGAGTTAGAAGAGGCCTAGCTAAAAAGTAAAGTTACTGAACAAAATTGTTCCTGTTTTACCTCAAATCAGGACAGAGATGTAGCAGCCCTGTGCCTGGTACTACACGAGAAGGTCAGGAGAATGGGGGAAGACTTGGGAGACCAGCTGGTGGCAGAGGGACTCTTGGGTTTGCATCAGGGTTGGCTCTCGGATTTGGGTTCGGGGCTGTTCTCAGAGGACAGGAGGACACCAAGAACATAAGCAGAAGGAAGTGTTAACCTGAAGCTCCCTGGCACACCACGAGGCTGACTGTGCAGGTTCTTCCATTTTCCCTGTGCAGCTGGGAATACTGAGGCCCAAAGCTCTTCTGTAAAACATATCCTGCAGCAACAGCGGTTGAAAAGATCAAGAAAATTCAGCAGAAGAAGAGGCTGCAAAACTGACTGCTTTGAATGTAACTGGAAAGGTTTTGTCAGGGTCCTGAGTGCACTAATAGGCCTTAATGGCCCTGAACAGTCTCACCTGCAGCTTCCACCCATATCCCTGCCCCAGGGCCCAGGAGCCCCATCCCAGCTTATGGGACTTATGGGCCCGACCTTATGCTCGGGCCTTCAGTCCCTGCCAGAGCTACCTTCAAAGTGTACCAGTTTCTCGCTCTTTCATAGCTGTGCCCCATTGATCTGGATTCCAACCATGGATTGACTTCCCAGCTTCACCTCAAACCTGCCTCATCACTATGGTCCTGCCTGGCAGTCACTGGACTGTATCTAACCCTGGTTGCCATCACTGGACGTGATCCTGACCTGTGGATTGACTTCCTGGCTTGACCTTATCAACCCAAACTGCCCTGATGATCTGGTTCACCCTGGCTGCCATCCTCAGGCCTGCCCTGCTTGCTGCAGGCGGGTCCTGCAGTGTGACCCTTGGTCAGTGAGCCCCCTGCCCTGCTGGCCTTGTTGCCACTCTCCTCCTGGTGCTCCATCCCTCTGTGAGCCCCTGGCCTCACTTCTCCCTGACAGGTTTACTCTGAGCCTCTGGATGAAGAGGGAAAATTGGATATTTATCCCTATTTCTGCTCAAAGGCAGGTTCATGACAGGCATCCTATAGACATTATGCCTGTTTTGACGTGACATCAAGGGGAAATCTTCCAGCCCCAATATGTGGGACGGTGTGAAGTTAACACTGACATTCATTATAGATGCTGTACATCTGAGGCTTCATGTTGTGTCCTGCCTGAGACCTAAATGAGTGTGAAGTGGCTGACAGCATTCTTACCACCACAGCAAATTATTTCATTGGGCTCCTGATGAACAGCAGGTGATGCAGAGGTGCCGAGGCATGACAGGAACACACAGCAGGAGGCCATGAAAGACATTATTGATCCAGTCACTGGAATGAGATGTCCCGGAATAATTATGATCAACCGCAGGGTTTACTTACTCAGGAACAAGGGATCAATACTCAAACAGACAGCTTGGGAGGAATGATTTGGTGGCATAATGAGTTTCTCTCTTTGTGACAATGAGTGCTAAACTCCCAGTTCTCACACACTGGGAGAGAAAAAACATGCTTCCATTTTTCAATGTAGGTAAAACTTGCCAGGTTTGCCATCTTCCTGAGGATGCATGCAGAAAATGAAGTCTGTGGAGGAGACAAAAGGGATTCAAGCAGGTGAGCACAGCGTACTCAGTTGTGTTTCTCAGAGACTCGGTGCTCTCAGACTTCACAAGGGAAGTACAAAGCCCACGTATACTCCCCCAGCTCAATTTACTGGTAACCTTTGTGAGAACAAAATTGAATGTTCTTACAAGAACACTGTACAGGGAGCACTTCAGGAGTAATGCTGGAAGAAAGGAAGGACAACAATAATGATGAGGCTGCAAATTTTAAGGATTAAATTAAGTAGTGTACGATTACCTATTTAATGGCCACATCCTGAGAAATTTAGGTTCATCATGCCTTTTGTTCTAGTTCCATGTATGTAATAAGAAATGAGAAAATGCAAACACAGCTACAAGCCAAAGCAGCAATAAAATCTATAATTTCTCTTTGTGCTGGAGGAGATGAAGTGTTGTTAAATAAAATAACTCTTCTTCAATTTAATGGTTTATTTCTATCAGCTCAGTATGTAAGTAGCAAAGAGGGAATATGACTGAAGGGGATTGCTGTTTGACATTAATCCACTCTGTCAATGAGCTCCTACAAGATCTTGAGCAAGGCTTGCGAGACATTTGCACGTGCCAGCCTACACTGCAGAGTACATTCAAAGCCTGATGAAGTGACATGTGTTCTGGACTGCCTGAGGTGAAGTGGTTAGGAATTAACGCATGCATGGCAGAATCAGAACTGCTACTCACTCCTTCAAAAACAGTTCCTACCAGAGCTCATTCTGAGCAGCCATCAGTCCCACTAAGCCAGACACTGATCTCAATTATATCAGTACAGGCTCTGAGAAATAACTTAGCTGACTATAAGACCTACTGGATGGATGTGTTGTTCAGTCTTGAAGTTCATTTAATTGAAAAAGAGACTTAATAAAATCACTCAAGTCAACAGAACCAGCTCCAGCTATCCCATGGGGAGAGCTGGGAAAAGGGACTGGAGGGTGTACACGTGGGTGACACAGGAATGTTCATATTCCATAGCAGGGTCTGGGGGGAGCTACTGAAAACAGAAGTAGTGGCCAATAATGAAACTATTCCATTGGCCGTGGAACTACATTACAGTAAGGGTTGGGCAAAAATCAGGGTTACCTTTGGAAAAGTGCTGTGCTTTTCAGAGCCCAGTGAAGCAAATGGGAGCTATGTCCATTATATCATCTTTAGCTGGTATAAATCAGTATTGTCCTTGTGTTACTAAATTTTCAGGATCCAGATGAGCTGGGGTGTGAACAGCACAGCAGCCCTAGCAAATTCAGTCCTCTGAGAAGCACCTCGTTAGCTCTGTCAGCCTGCCACAGCTGTACAGACCAAATCCTGGAAAGAATCGTACAATCGTCTAAGTTGGAAGCGACCTTTAAGATCATCGAGTCCAAACATCAACCTGACACTGCCAAGTTCACCGCTAAACCATCGCCCTCAGCACTACGTCTGCCCCTCTGTTAAATACCTGCAGGGATAGCGACTCCACCCCTTCCCTGGGCAGCCTGTTCCAATGCCTGACAACCCTTTCAGTTAAGAAATTTCTCCTAATATCCATCTTAAACCTCCCCGGTGCAACTTGAGACCATTTCCTCTTGTCCTGTCGCCTGTTCCTTGGGAGAAGAGACCAACCCCCCCTCGCTACACCCTCCTTTCAGGGAGCTGTAGAGAGCCATAAGGTGTCCCCTCAGCCTCCTTTTCTCCAGGCTGAACACGCCCAGTTCCCTCAGCCGCTCCTCAGAAGACTTGTGCTCCAGACCCCTCACCAGCTTTGTTGCCCTCCTCTGGACTCGCTCCAGCACCTCAATGTCTTTCTTAAGACATTGAGATTCTGCCTTCATCAGAATGCCTCAGGCTTCATGATGCTGTAGCTTTGCTCAGCAAACATCTCATTTTCTGTCATGAAGTGGATATATACCTACTTGGAGTCCAAGATTAAAACTATCATTTATTCTAAAAGTGCTATGTAGTGCAGGTACCTTCTTCACATAGTTGAAGATACTTTATGAAATCAAAGCAGCAAGTACACAATGAAATAGCACAGAACATGAATTATCTGTATAGCCCAAACCATACAGACATTCTATTTATTGCTTTGTTTTACAAAGACAGCTAAAATTTGTCATGCTCCATACAAAAAGCTCTCACTGACTTGGTCAGACATTGAGAAGATGACATAACAGACTTCTCTGGTCTTATAAACAAGACTTGCCAACAAAGAAGTTGGTTCTACGTGAGGTACAGCTGGATCAGTAGGTAAAATGCTGAAAGGAAATGTAACCTACCAAGGAATAAAGACGCATTTTGCAGGAACAATGTGTTGTCATTAGGTATAATTGAGCAAATGGTGGTGTGATCTTAAAGCCTCAGTTGATTATATTCCCTTGAGTGCATTATCCAATTAGGGGAAAGGTGCATCAGATATGCCTTGCTTTATTGTACTGCTGAAGTGGAGAGCAGGTGTGAGAAAACAAACAAGTTTGTAATCCTTGCTTTGCAAATCAATTCTTAATCACTCTGGCTCTTATTTCCATAGCAGATTTAACTTTTTGATATTTATGAGAGCAACTTGGCAGCTCCCCTTTTGTGGCTCAAATGAGTAGCAGGTCCTAGAAACTTTTTTAAGGCTTTTAATTCCTAATATATGGTTTATTTCAGGTCAGAACCAGAGCTATAATGAGACACCCAAGCAAAAAAAAATTGTATGAAGCCCTGCTGAAAATGTGAGCCACACAATGTAAGTGGATAGTGTGTAGTTCCACCATTTCCTATTTCACTAAGTATACAAGTCTTGTAAGAGTAAGACTTTGATATATAAAGCCCAACTTACATCTTCATTCCCATTAAGAAGTCACTTCACTACAACTACCATCACTTATAGGATAAAACTGAAAGAGGGAAGCCTACCGGGATATTCACAGCATGTTCACCTTTGAAATATGCTCAGTCTTTGGGACCACAGTCTGCTTATCTGGCTGGATATGGTCCAAGAAACATCTGTTTCAACAGATGTTCAGGGGAAGCCAAAGGGTAGGAGGATAGGCATTGGGATGAAGAAGAGTTTTCAGGAAGTCTGTTGACTACAGAATTACATGTGAGTGGGAAAGAAATATATGTTCTTGTGTATTTCCACTATGGCTGTTTTCATTTCTCTCTTGCAAGACATTTTTTTAAAGTGCATTAATGTTTTTGAACAGAGTAAATAAAGTACATCAGCAAATCTTGTGCAATGCTGGAGGCAAGGGAGTGGATTTGATGGACCACTGGTCTAAGACAGCACTGTATGACAAACTGTGTGCTGTGAGGTGCTAAGATTGCCAGAGGCATCCCTACAAATTGTTTTGTAATCTTCCTACACACAAGTGAATTCCTATGCCCACCATCCTCTGCTCAACAATTATCAACAGCAGTACACATTAACAGCTTGATTAATAATTAAACTTTTAATTAAAACCTAAAAGAAACAGGCATTTGACCCATCAGAGAAGAAAGTGGAAAGTACTGTTTTATTACTTAGTGGTGGATTTCATGTAACGAAGTTTCGGCAAAGCTGACATTTTCCCTTCTGTGTCCAAGAGCCATGACTGACAGAAGAACAAGCTGGTAGACTAGGACATAAATTAGACACAAACAACGATCACAGCCACCTCTGGGAGAAAAAATAAGCTTGTATAAAGTGTTACAGCTAACATTTTCTGAGTGATACTGTTTTACATGTTGGTACAGCACCATGCACAGGAGCATGGCTACTGCACATCAATAACAGTGTGGCACGTGACAATGCAGTCAGTCACTCTTGGTCATCGTTCCCAAGCCACAAGAGGCCACACCATGTGTCCTCCTGTGGCTGTCTGATGACTTCCAGGGAGCTATGCCAATGTTAGGGAAGGCTAAAAGTCAACCAGTTCACTCAAAAACCATCATGAAGATCGCTCCTCATGTTGTACCAGGCTTTAAAATGCCAGGAACATCCTCCAAAGCAATGTAAATAGTTCTTTGGAGTTGTCAGCATACAAGTAGTTGGGATGCAGCAGTGATTAATCACAAATAATTTCTCCTTATTGTGACCTATCCTGTTTAGGGATTTAGGCTGCTTCTTTTGTCTAGTTTCTGTAAGATATAAACCATATGCAAAAATCTTTCTGCTCTCAGAAATTCTTTGTTTGAACTACCCTACAATTGCAAATAGGGTGTTGTTATCAAAGCAGAAAGAACAGTGCATGAAAAGACTTCAGATTTTCTTCTGATAAAAGAATGACTGCTAAAAAAAACAGCACTCAGGTAACTGGTGTGATGTTTTCAGATGCCTGATACAAGAGCTACAAGAGGGAGTTCACTGGCTCAGAATAGGCAGCTCCCAGACCAATCTGAGGACAGAAAAAGCAAAGGCATTGCAGTTTGAAAGGTAACTCTCTCCTTCCAATACAGAGTTCTGGCTCAACAGCCACTGGCCTTGCTTGGTCATCACATTGTGTGTGTGGATGAGGAGGAAGAGAGGGCAGGCAGAAATCTGGCTACAAACTGCCTGCAGGTCCTCTGAAATATGCCACAGAGAGAATCAGAAAAGATAGTTCCTTCTGCCAACAAACACCTAAAGGCTGTCTGAGGTGTGCTGCCAAGACGCCTGTTTCATTTTGTCTTCCCCTCCCTCCCTCAGGGGTTGGGTGCTTTGCAGGGTGGGCCCTCACAGAGCATCTGGCTTTGCGTACAAGCCATAATTATTACATGGGGTAATGCTATCGTTAAAGAGTGCCGCATTTTCTCATTTGTGCAGACATACATATCTAAATTAACTGCAGAGCTGCTAATGAAACAATAATATTTACTACACACTTCACTACCTTGCCATAGTTAAACATAATTGAGTTGTGTTCCAATGCTACCTGGAAGCATCCTCTGAAGAACAATGTCATAGAGCAGCCCCAGAGGCCCTGGAATTCACTCTGGCAAGTGGTAATTAAAAAACTGTTTGGGATCTTTCTCTTCTAAATAAGCAGATAACAGTAGCTCCTGCCCTTGATAAAATAAGCAAAGATCAACAGCACAATTTGTTGCAATCCTACAGTTACTTGCACTAATAAGCAGGTCTTATTACATGAGGATGAAGGCAGAGTATTTCAGTTGAGCCCTGTGCCAGGAAGTTCTGACCCTTCTTGATCCATCAGATCAGTATGCTGAATTAAATCAACTGGGCCTGAGCAGTCCCTAGAATTTATGCAAGTAAGAATATGGTATGCATAGGAAGAAAGAGGAATGAGACTGTCTTTTTCAGTGATTACTTCCAGTTAGATTTGATTATGCTTAACAGGGGCCCAGCTGATGCTGATCTGAAACAAGGCTGCCCCAGTTCTACACTCTCTATGCCTCCAGCTGTGTGACAGTGCTCTGTCCCTTGCACCAGCAGTTAGTTATAAAAGTAATTAGTTTCTTGAACCAAGATAATAATCTGAGAATTATCATCAACTGCTGCTTAATTACGAAGTCACCAATTGAATATTTTAGTTTTCTCCTCAGTCCTTAGGCTCCTCTAAAGGTAGGTTATTTACTGTGACAGATACCCTAAGGAAAAATGTTTTCTGAGAAAGAACCCTGGTGGAAGTATAAGGCCTGTCACCTGGCCAAACAATGCAGTAAAACTTTCTCTGCTGTTTAGTGGCTAAATTAGGAAGTCAGAGTGTTCTTATCTTCAAGTCTCATATGGGAAGTAGCGAGACTTAATTTAAAAACATCTTGTTCAGTCAGAAACATCTAAATGGTCATTGATTGTTTTTCCTTAGTTGGATGTGTGAGTCTCTTTAAAAGCAGAAACTGTTTGTTATTTGTGCTCTGTCCCTGTTGCTAGACAGGCTGCAGGGCTTGTGTCAACACTACTGGAATAAAAAATACAAGTTTGAACAAGTCAAGCCTAAACTCTCACACTCCTGAGAACCAAGAGGCTTGTTACTGAATTGAGATGAAGAAGTTCAGGCCCAGTCCCTTTGCTTAGTTAGAAGCATCTGCAAGGACCCTGGAGAAGAATCACCTGAGAACATACTCTCAAGTACGGACATTTCACAATAACTGTACAGATGCACTGCAGAGACCTGTAAAAGCCCCTTCCATTTTTATGGGCAGAAAAACATAATTATGCCAACATCTTGGGAAAGTGAACTGTAAGTCCCTCTGGAAGGTGCCTTCAGAAATGTTGTTCCCACCACTGGAATCTAAAAGCAAATTAAGTCCTCAAATGAATATGTTATATACAAGTAAGTACGTCCTCAAAGGAGAGAACATTAACACAGCCATAGTGTGCTGTCCATTAGAACAAGACAAAAGGGTTAAAAGTTGTTTTCCATTCATAACAAGTATTTGTATAAACACACTTCATATGCTGCTCATGTTCCCTATTCCTTGAGACATTAAGCACAGGAGAAGGTTAATGCTTTCACACAGCTATGCTGCTTTCCCCTGACCTAAGGTTGGTGTATAGTGTATAGACAGGGTGTCCACACAGAATCCTACTCCTGGTCATTCTTCTAAATACCACTGCAGATCAGAAACTATGAGACTGCTCTACAGTAATATAGATAAAAGGGACATTTACCCTTGAGTCACACACATCAACAGGCATCTGGCTCTAGGTGCTCTCCTAGGCCCCTTTGACTTCAACATCCCATGTAAAACAAGACAATTCCTGTGTCAGCTACCCACATCTGCATTACTTCAACGCTTTCTCTGTCCCAAAGTAATGCATTTCTTCAGTTCACAACTCCTTTGGGTTTTTTCCCATGCTAAAGCTTTTGTGAGTACTTTTCAGGATGTCCCTTTCTAAATTCAGTATTACCAGCTATAACTCACAGCTGTCCATGACTGAACCAACCTCTTTACCATGTATATGCTCCCTTGCATGCCTACTTGATCCTTATCACCTGTCATTTCAACCACACAATCCTAAAGATACAAACCTGAGCCCCAAAGCAAGAACTCAGAAGCAGCCAGAAGCAAGATTTTCCTTCTGTGGGAGGCAGCTGGTCCCAGCTCCCACATCCCACCGATCCAGCAACCCCTGCTTTGGTCCATCTCCACAGCCTGGCAGCAGCCTAGCTCCTGCTGAGCTGGGACACAGTTCTTCCTTTCACTACAAGTACTGCCTTGTGCAATCTTTGCTGGTTGCTGAGTTGTGAGCAAATATTAATTCTATTAATATTTACACATTTCATAACTCAGAAATCAGTGCCTGCTATAAATTACTGATTGTTGCTTTCTAATCCATTCTCTGAGCACCTCTGACTTCAACAGCAGCCCAGCACACAATACTGAACAGTGCCAGCAGCTCACAGCTGAGATGCTCATCAAGAGATGCTGAGGTGTGTTAAACTTTCTTACCAAATGTTCTCAAGTTCTTGAAGTGCAAAATGGTACTTATTGCTGCAAACGCCAAGGCACTTCTAGAGGAAAGCAAGACGCCTTTAAGAGCACTCAGTTTGTGGATAATCCAGTTTTTAGAATCCAAAGCTATGAGGAAGCAGGAAATGAAGAAAGTTTTTCTTTTATGTCCTGGTGCTTTGTGTCCTGAGAAGTGGAGATGATTGGGAATTTTGCTTCAAAGGGCACTCCTGACCTGAACTAATGCCAGAGTATGAATGCTAGAATGCTAGAGACACCCTCTGTCAGCTGCCCACCCCTTAGCTTAGCTCCACTCAGTGAAGCTTAACGATGCCATTTTGTCCAGTGCTCCAGGACATACTATTTCACCTATGTTAAACATTAGGGGATGCATGTTTATTCTTGAAAATCATCTGTTCTCTTCATTGGGTTTCACACACACTAACCAGTGTACAAGTATTTTGAGTAGGTCATAGCACTGCAGTCTTATCTGTGAACATGAACTTTAGCTGCTAATCTAAGTTGAAATCCCGTTTATTCTGTCTTCACTATAAAGAACACAAGCAGTTTGTAGTGGCCACTTACACTAAACCTTTCAGAACATCTCTGATGCAACTGCTATCATTATTCACAAATAGAGACGGGGAAAAAAGGGAAAGCCAGAATTACAGTGCAAGATCTTTTGACAACCAAACCCCGTCCCCATCAACAGGTCACAGCTGGTGCCAGAAGTGGTTGCTGTACCTTGAAATTCTTTTTGTTTTTTCAAAACAAAAAAAAAATGTTTGGCACGTTCCGGTCATAATGACCAATCTTGAGGAAACATTATATCCTCTACATGTTTTTAGGGACATATCAGATATGGGGTTTTAATACCTTCAAACCCCGAGTATATGCTCAAGGCCATGGGTTGGGTTCTCCTCTAGTATTACGAAAGCAATAGCATCACTACATTTTGATCATTTGCTGTTCTCAGAGTAAAAAAATCAATTTCAGTCCTCTATTGTCTACTGCACTAGAGGAACGTCTACTTGATTTCTTCACCACCCTTCAGCTCAAATTTTATGCCCTCAGCTTTTACTTTTCCATTTTAAAAAAGTCATGAATATTCAGGAGTGTTTATAAAACAGAATAAAATCTGGTTTTATATAGCACTTCTTGTACTCAGGCTACATGCTCTCCTTCTCTGAATAAATGATTCTGATTCTCACAGTGTGCTGATGGAACAGTCATTATGCGTCTGGGAATGACTGCCTGGAAATCAGCCTACATGTGGAATAATGTGCAAGCACCTTTCCTTTGGTTTTTGCTTTCATTTTTTAAATGAATTAAGATTCTTCAGAGAAGAACAGGCAGAAAAGGTCAGGACACAAATGAAGATGCTCTGTGTTACAAAGAAAAAAGTGTTTTTTTCTTAAAAGCTTGTGCTTTATTTAAATTAAATGAAATGAAAGAGGTAGTTCTGAATTAAATGATGAATAAAGCTCACAACAGTGCAGTTTAAAATGGTAAAAGTGAGAAGAAACTCACTTCTGCCATAAATATGGGAAACTCCAATTAGTCAGATCCTCAGCCAATCATACATACTATGGGAAATATAGTCTAATTATATGAAAATGAGATGCTGGCCTAAAATTACAGTAAGAAACACCTTTTATGATTATGTCTATTGCTTGCACAGGTAATATTTACACATAAGCTCACTTACACACAATTAACCAATTTACACATGTTAAATAGAAGGCATTGACACCAGTTTCCTGGGGAAATCTGAGACTTACAGCAGGGCAAAGCTGAGCACGCATACTTACGCTTGTACACTTAAATAGCTGCCCTATAAAACCTGGCATTAGAATAGAGGAATGTAAATCCTTTCTGGGTAAAGTCCAAGTCATATCTGGACTCACACAAATAATAACAGTATTGATGCCCCACTCACAAAAGCTGTCTTACAGTGCTCATAACCCAGGGCTCCTGTATTTCATTCTCATGGCTTTGCTCAGCACTTCCTAACAGATGCAGCCCAGGGCAACAGCTGATTGTCTGTCTGGATATATTCCTTTGCTCTCCACCTGTGTCCTCTTTGAGTCTGTACTAACCAACGGTGATATGTATTCCCTCTTCAGAGCTAGGAGAGGACTGTGTATCATTTGTATCGCTGCTGCCGTGTCTACCAACTATCTCGTGCAGTACAGAAGGACATTGGGCAGC
>NW_009647846.1:3679889-3724701 GCF_000708025.1 Charadrius vociferus
ATAAGTATAGAAAAAGAGAGCGATGGTAACAAATATTTCTCCTAGTACTTGTTTTCATTCTTAACTGAACCTCATGTATTTCAAAAGCTTTGCTTTCATGGCATATTGGTGAGCCAGGACAAATCCCATTAACTGTAATTCTATGAACAGTATGCCATTAGAACCAAAGCTGCTATCAGATTAAAAGCCCTGTAAGGAGTATGACCTGTGTGCTCAGACTGTGCATGTAAATCATGCCCAAGACCCTGTCTCATGTGTTTTGAACTGTTCTCATTCCTCTGTGTTCTTGAGGTCGAAATTAGTGTGTTTTTCTAATTTATGTTATCATCCACATGCCATGTCATCTTGTCAGCTTTCTGGTTCCACAAAAGACACCTTGAATACCAAGTCAACAGGCTAAATATCTTCCCGGTCTGATTTTTGGTTCCCAGCTATGCTTCCAAAGAAGTTGCTTGCCTGAGTAGTTCTCTATTTGGGGATTCTTTTCACCACTAACTTCAGTTTAACTATTTCATCACATTAATTATAACTGCAGCAGAGCCTAAAGGCCATAACCAGGTTCAGTTGTGTTAGTCACTGTTCAGACACATGGTCAGAATCATGGTCACCCTGGTCCTAGTTAATGACAAAGCGCACCAGATGCTGGAGGCAGATGGGGCAGGTTGGAGAAAGGAGGATGGGGTAATCAAAGTTGGACCATGTACAACTAACTTAGGTCTCAGCTGCAGAAAGCAATTCACAGCTCATGTTTCTACTATCTGCAGACTTTATCCATAACTAGATCTTCGAAATAGGCTGGAGCCAGGGACAATTAAACATTAAACGCTGTGAGAAAACCAAAGTGTTTTATTCTTGGAATTCTCATTCTGCATCTTGCACTTCTGCTAGTTCTAAGGAAAAATTAAGTGCATGATAGATTTGAAGATTTAAATTCTCATTGGCATGCAATGAGAATTTATCTCATAAATTTGCTTGCCAGTGAAGCAAGCAAAAGGAGTTACATTTGGGACATGCCAGAGCTCCTGTCATGACAGCTTACTACATGGGCACCTATGACTTCAACCTGATTCATGCAGTGGTTAATGACGTTTGCCTGTTCACAGCCTCTGGGGTAACTTCAGCAACTATGGGTGGCTGGGGCATGGATCTCATTGCCACAATATCTGAACACCTCCTCCAGCCGCGGGGGGCTGCCAGCAGGAAGGATTCTGGGGAGAATCTGCACATGATCGCTATTGCCTCAGAAAATTGCGTAACTAACCACAAAACTCTTTTCCTGAGTCAAGGGAGTAAAATCAAACCAAGGCAACTGAATTGTCAAGAATTTCTTGTGGGAGAAAGGGTCAAAACAGTACACATGCAGCTGAAAGCTCTTGCACCTGCCTGCTACAGAGACAACATAAAATCTATGAAGCACAGGTAGATAATTTGGATCATGCCATTCTCACTAAGAAAATCAAGTGGTCAAGCTTCTCTTTTGCCTGCTTTAACATAGCAATACTGTCAGACAAGTCCTGCACTAGCTCTTCCATGAAACAGTGATGGTTCACAGGGGCAAACTTGTAAGAGGTCTCTTCCACTGATTTGTGAACTCACTCTGAGAAATGCTAGATAATGACTAAAAATATACAGGTAGAAATGCCTTTTTTTGCAGCTAAATATGTCTTTTGCTTCCACAGACACTTCTAACTTCAAAGAATATTTCTTTGCAAGGATAGAATGAAGCAGTATAGACCACTGGGCTGTTAGTATGAAACAGAAATGTTGCTATTGAATTACTATGGTTGAAGAATGGTTGTGCATTCTTGTAGATCTTTCCAGTTGTAAGATAAAACACTTCAGCTTTAAACACATCAGCACATATTCCTGGCTCAGCTGCATCCCATCCTACTGTGGAATTCTGGATGGCTGTTAAGCTCTCTATGCTTCAGTTTTCCCACCAACAAAATGGAAAAGTACATCCTGACCAGATAGTGAAAGAGCTACTCAAGCGCTAAATGTTATTAAGCCACACACAGTAAAGTATGCTAGCACCACAGAAAGTGCTAGCATACTGCACTTTGTGTATCTGTGAAAGAAAGGTGTTCTCTGTAGCAAAAACCTTGTAAAGTAAGTAGGTGATTCAAGGCTGAGGTAAACAGGTATGTTCTCTGTTTAAATTTATCTCTTGAAATATACGTTGTTCTGATCTGTTGGAAAAAAGGTCCATTGAGCAATGACCATTACAATGGAAGGTATATGTGTAGACTGATGTACAATTCAGAGAAATAGCTCCATATCCAGATTTGATGATGTGCTATTATTTGATTAAACCTATGTGTGATTCTTGCCCTATCCTTTGCCTGTTCCTGCACACAGACTCCTTTCTAACAGCAGTGGAGAGTACAGGGCTCAAGATGCACATGGACTGCAGTCAGCTGTGTGTGAAACAACTTAACCACATACTGAGTCAATTTGTGTTACAAGTGAGGTATTCACTGCAGAGCAAGCAATACACATCGGTTAACAGGCATATGCTTTTGTCTTAATAGGAAACTAAGGAGTTTATCATGGTGCACAATAAGACTTTCTGATTTCATAGTACTGAAAAGAGATTCACTACACTTACAGGAATATCTTTTCATCTTGGCAGAAAATGATCTGTGGGTCATGGTGGACACCAAGTTGCACGTGAGCCAGCAACATCCCCTTGCCACAGGGAAGGCCAACGGAGTCCCGGGCAACATTAGGCAAAGCGTGGCCGGCAGGCCGAGCGAGGGGATCCTTCCCCTCTGCTCAGCACTGGTGAGGCCACACCTGGAGTGCTGTGTCCAGCCTGGGCTCCCCAGTACAAGAGAGACATGGACATACTGGAGAGACTCCAACGAAAGGCCACAAAGATGATGAAGGGACTGGAGCACCTCACAGTTGAGGAGAGGCTGAGAGGGCTGGGACTGTTCAGCCTGGGCAAGAGAAGGCTCAGGAGGGATCTCACCAAAGTGTACAAACACCTGAAGGGAGGGCACAAAGAAGATGGAGCCAGGCTCTTCTCAGTGGCGCCCAGTGACAGGACCAGAGGCAACGGGCACAAACTGAACCACAGGAGGTTCCCTCGAACATCAGCACGCACTTTGTCACTGTGAGGGTGACTGAGCACTGGCACAGGTTGCCCCGGGAGGCTGTGGAGTCTCCATCCTTGGAGATATTCCAAAGTCACCTGGACACGGTCCTGGGCAGCTGGCTGTAGGTGGCCCTGCCTGAGCAGGGGGTTGGACCAGATGACCTCCAGAGGTCCCTTCCAACCTCAACCAGTCTGTGATTTTGTGATCCTAGTACAATTTGTAGGCTCTATGTCCCACCATATAGTTGAAATTTCAAGGAGATCACGACGTTTCTGACAGATCCCTTCTTTGATAACAGGACCATGCTTTCAGACAAGACAAGCTGCCAGAATGTGGCTCATTCAAATTACTTTTACTGAAATTATAAAGATGACACTATAAAATTGCTCTGTTCTAGGCAGGTTTCAGACAGGCCATACTTTTCACACTAGTGTTAAAACTGGAGTGCTAGGTCATGTAGATTGGGGAAATAGCTCCAGATATATGTGAATTGTGCCACTACTCTTTGCTTGTGGAAAATGTCACATTTATGTCAGTTTGCAATTAGAGTTACTTCTTCAACAAGTGGGTCAAAGCCTTGCTTGGACTGTATCTTACAACTTTGATATATATGCACGCAAACCAATGAGTCTTGTAAGGAAGGAATCCTAAATTGTCTACAGCTCGATAGCTAAGAGCAAGGTTTGCAACTGTTTTTCAATTGTCTGGGCCTGGAGTGCACCAATAGGCTTTAATTGCTCTCGAATTCTAATTAAGCTCAGCTCTGTACTTCCCCTTCCCCTATGGGATTTGCTGCCACTCACAGTCAAGACCAAAGTTGCACCAAAAGGATTATCTGGCTGTGAACAGTGTTAAAAGCTGATCCCGTCTTTCTGATGTTGGTCAGCCTGTGACTGTGGAGAACCCTGGAAATGCTGGTTTAGAGTTTAAGTGCACATCATCAATGAAGTCTGCAGAAACACGTCTTCATTGCATCCTCAGCATATTTCATTCTAGAGTGCCTGTGATCTCCTCAGGTAATAAATTATTTCATATGTGATGAAGAAGAAACAAAATATTTTAGCCGTTATGCTGACCAGTAATAAAAGCACTTTGTATCATATCTGGTCTGATTCAGGCTGGACTTGCAGCTAATGTGTAAAGATTTTCACAGAGAAAATAAACTAAATGGTTTTAAATGAATAGTCTGAAGGTACAGCAGTCTCAAACGTGTGACTCTAGTCAACTTAATGACATCTGATGTTGAACTGCATGAGTTTATGAATCTCTTCATTTATCTGACTGGCAGAAGCTTTCTTACATAGCTGGGGAACTGACTGCTGAAGTTGCCAACTGTGTTATACCAGACATTTAAATACTCATTAAAATCAGAGGTAGTTCAATAATCTACTACTTTCAATCAGGTTTAGATGAAATTCTCATTGTTTTTTATTTTGCCTGTGAGCCTGAGAAATCATGCTGATAATGGATTTTACTAATGAAGAATGTGATGCTACTGGAGGCTAAAGTGGCAAGAAAAAGCTCTTTAAACAGAATAATGCCACAGCTTCTCTACATTCTCCTTCTTGGGAAAGAAAGGCCTCATCATTACAGGGCATCTTCTCC
Source organism: Charadrius vociferus (assembly GCF_000708025.1). Classification (NCBI taxonomy): domain Eukaryota; kingdom Metazoa; phylum Chordata; class Aves; order Charadriiformes; family Charadriidae; genus Charadrius; species Charadrius vociferus. The sequence goes on from NW_009647846.1 coordinate 3,684,596, forward strand.
CTTTGTGTTTGCTCCCTGTAAAGAAGCCCTATTAGTCCTTAAGTAAAGAATGGGGGATTTATATATGTATAGATTAGCGACAGCCAACACGGCTTCACCAAGGGCAAATTGTGCCTGACTAATCCAGTGGCCTTCTATGATAGAGTGACTGCATCACTGAATAAGGGAAGAGCTATGGATGGCATCTACCTGGACTTCTGTAAGGCCTTTAATACGGTCTCCCACAATATTCTTCCTGTTGAGTTGGAGAGATAAGGGTTTGATGGATGGACTGTTAGATGGCTAAAGAATTGGATGGATGGCCACATCCAAAGACCTACAGTCAATGTCTCGATGTCCAAGAGGAAACCAATAATCAGTGGTGTCCCTCAGGTATCCATACTGGGATCAGTACTATTTAATATTTTCATCAGTGACATAGGCAGTGGGATTGAGGCCACAAAGATGATCAGAGGCTGAAGCACCTCTGTTATGAGGACAGGCTGAGAGAGTTGGGGTTGTTCAGCCTGGAGAAGAGAAGGCTCCAGGGAGACCTTATAGCAGCCTTTCAGTCCATAAAGGGGGCTTTAAAGAAAGATGGAGAAACACTTTTTACCAAGGCGTGTAGTGACAGGATAAGGGGCAACGGTTTAAAATTGAAAGTGGATAGATTTAGATTGGACATAAGGAAGAAATTTTTCACAATGAGAGTGGTGAGCCCCTGGTGCAGGTTGCCCAGAGAAGCTGTGGGTACCCCATCCCTGGAGGTATCCAAGATGAGGTTGGACGGGGCTTGGAGCAACCTGATCCAGTGGAAGGTGTCCCTGCCCATGGCAGTGGGTTGGACGAGATGATATTTAAAGGCCCCTTCCCACCCAAAGCATTCTAAATCTGTCGTGGTTTAAGCCGAATTGACCACTGGGGATGTGAGGCACCCCAGACGGGACCGACAGATGCTCCCCCTCACCTCTCTTCAACATCATATCATGATTTGCCAAGATATGGAAAATGTGAAGATATGGTGATCAGGTTAAAAAACTTCACAGTGAACTGAAATAAAAGTTCAAAGCATCCTGGGTGTATCTACATGTCATCAAACATGAGCCAAATATATTCACACAGCTGAGATACAGCCCAGTATAACTCGTTCCTTATGTACAGTTATGTACAATTAATCGGATTACAGTTATTCTCTCATTGGCTTCTAACTAGAAACTCTTCTGATCTCTTTTTGTGGAGGTCTTTTGCTCTTACTGCCCTTTTACAGTGCCTTTCATTATACTGTAGGTTTCTGAGGCTCCCAAATAAATGACAACTTCCCCCCACCCCCGAGCTTTACACCAATTAAACTGCAGAACTCCCACTCAGAGCTGAGCATCCATCCTCATATTGAAGGAACTGAAGTTCACTTCTGAATTTTACAGTCAGTTTTTTTTCATTTTAACCCATTCCATAATGAAGACAAAAAGCAAAATACTGTTAAGTGATACACGTTCTCTCAGAAGCCTGGTGTAACTATCTTGTCCATGAGCAAAGCTAGATTATCTCATTAAACTTTCAAATGCAAACACAGTTCTTTGAAGCAGTAAGACACTTTTTTAAATGAAGCAAGCCATACAGGTGAGGCAGGCACATTCCTACCACTATTGTCTTAAAGCAACGCTGACAGCTGCAGAAGTAGCCAAACCATGAGTGGAATTTCTAATTCGTACTTGCTTTCGCTGACAGCTGGAACATCCCACTGTGGAAAAACTGCACCTGTGCAATTAGCAAGACTACTGATACTCAAGGCATGCAACCTTCAACTGTGACAAGTGGGGGCGTGCTCAGAGTACAAGAGGCTAAAAAAAGGTCATTACTCAAGCTCTTCTGTGTTAACAGGTGTTGTCAGGTCAGCTCAGATGAGACTGGATTCCTGCATTTTTGCTAATGGATAACTGATCAGAAACAGGCTATAAAAAGCACAGACCCACTATGAATGCAAGCCTGAACATCTGGAGATCAACAGTGAACACTTCAGAATTGAGAAGGTTTAAATCAGGACTTTTAGTTCAGGACCATTTCTAATACAAAGGCATTAGTGTTACAACCAAGAAATATGCAGCCAGGTTCTCTTAGCAAAATATGCCAGACTTTCAGGTGATCTGGAACTATATTAAAAATAATATCTGCAAAACTAACTTTACTGGCAAACCAACCCCTTCCATCCTTGCTCTTGAATGCATTTCTTTTCCACAGGTGTGAATGGATGAAAGTTAATAGGATTCTTTCCATGGGACATGGATACACTCCGTTAGCACCACGTTAAATTAATTTGTAGACAGACTAAACCATAGTTTTTAGCAACGGGACCTAACTTTGCTGTGGGTTCATTGCTATGTTCTTTCCCATTTTCATTTGTTACCAATTTGCATGCTGCCTTCTTCCTTCTCAATAACCAGAGCTCTGGAAATTCTGTGGAAGCATTGGTTTAATTTGTTGCCTGACAGTTGAATATCACCTTTAGAGCACAGTACAGAGAATTAAAAAAAAATAAAATCTGTCAAATAAAGCATACAAACTAGTGATTAGAAACAAGGCAGAAACCTCCATGCATTTGGCTGAACATGAGACTGGAATAAAAAGCTAAAAAGGAACGTGATATTTTCTTCCAACAATAGTCTGCATCTTCACAAAGCCATGGAGTCACCTGCCCTTAGAAAGACCAGACTACAAAGAGGTCACAACACAGCAGCATGGGAAAGGTAAATTCCATCTCTGTCAGCCAGTCTGCCTGTTCCCCTTAAGTGGGGATGTTGAGGCTGCTCTTCTGAGGCTTTCTGTGCAAATGCAGACCCACATGAAGAGAATACCCTGAAAGCAAGGCAAACTTGCACAGTTTGGGAGAAAAGGGCCTCTGCAGACATCCTACCATGTGAAGTGATCAGATCACATTCTCAGTTCAGGTCTGCCGAAGTTGTCCATGAAGGATCTACATTATGAACGCCAGGTGTCTCCAGGTGAGATCTGAATCAGACCTTCATACTTGAGGAAATACCTTAGCTCTGACATTGCAAGGCTTTAAGCAGCCTGAGTATGCCATTAGCAACTGGCAAGTTCACCTGCAAATGAACATATGTTGGCTCATTGCTCATATTATGAACTTTGAAACATCCTTGGACATATTAAACTATGTTTAATATGCTCTTATATGTTCATATGGCACAAAAATACTTGCTTTGGAAGAAGGAGATCAGCAGGGCTCTCTAGCCCGGGTACAGTGTACCCATCGAACTGGGTTCCTGACTTGGTTTGTTGAAATCTAACTCAGAAGTTTTTGAATAATGCTCCATTGCTGTTTGTTGGCATTTTTTCTTCCCATTAGATTGCACATAAAGGAATATCTGATGCTTGAGTCTAATCTGAAAACAACCTGTGATTAAAAAAAATTTAAAACTCCAATCCCATTCAGAATACCAGTCAATACGCCTAATGAAAAACTATAAGCTGTTTTTATCAGTAAGATGAGAATATTACTTTTCTGCTGGTTTAATCTCTAAATAGGTATAGTGGACCATTAAAGAACCTTTTTACAGATACTAGTCTGAAAGAACCAATTCAGTCATCCTTGTGAACTCTGCTGAGATTCAGGAAATACAGAAGGGCTCTGAAAGCAGGAAAAAGCAGTAATTTGCTGTGAAGAACAAAACAGAGTCTACTATATCTTTCTTGGCATGAGGTGTATTTTGAGAAAAGCTCATTGCAGTTGCAAGTTATATAGATACCTCTTATCCCATGCACGTAAATAATTCCAAGAAATATTGGCTCAAACCTCTTTGAAAGCTCAGCACTGAACTGGCATCAGTTGACAACTGAGAGCACACTAAAAAATAAAACAGGAGGGGAAGGAGCTATCACAGGTAGCCATATATCAGAAACAGATTTATTTATTTACATCTAGGTGATGGAAAAGTACCCTTTCAGCTTGAGTGGATGTGATGCTTACAGACATTTGGAGGTTACTGTTGCCCACCTGTTTGCTGCCTTTCCCTAAAAGTCACTGTCTCTCCAGTAGAGCTGCTGTGTAGTCATCTGTGTGCCCTGCTCCCATATCAGCACAAAGCCAACGAGTAATTCGGGTATTTTCATTGGTACTGCGTCTAACCCTTACTCCACAATCACATCTCTGTGAAATGCTAATGGCCTATCATTTGTGAGCCAAGTATTAATCGTTAGCTTCCATGTACGGTTACACATTTGGGAAGTATTTTGAAATTTTGAAATTATAAACCATAAATCATTGCAGTGTTTTAGTATTCCCCAAACTCTGCTAAATATATTTAATTTGGTAGGACTTTTTAAGTGGTATGTTGTGCTAAATGCTCAATGATTAAATATTAAATACACATTTACAAGTCTCAGGTTGAGCCCGTGTGAACAGAGGTGCAATTCGCCAGGAGTTGCATTACGGTTTAACATCCAGGATTACTAAACCCCTTTGCTTGGTAACAAGAACCACGTAACATTGCACACACTCATTAAGAATGTAGCATGGTTGAATGTCCTTTTAACAATAATCTGAGAAACACGTTTTAAATGGTAAAGGTGTGGTTAAATTCACATTTAACTGCCATTTTAATTATTTTGCATTTTAATAATTGCTCACAGATTGAGTCAAATTTTATTATTACTATTTGGATGAACCTAATAGTGTTCGATGCCTGCTTAATGGTCTTGTTTGATAATTGTGACCTGCTGCCCATTCTGCATGCTCCTGTTTTGAATGAATTAGAACCAGGCCTTTCTTATAAAGTGGATAATTTGCGAGAATAACCTTTGCATGGTTTTTATCTCACATTGTAGATCTGTGTGTTCCCTCATCAGCCTGCTCAGTTACTATGTTTTTACAGCCAGGAAGCTATTCAAGCTGAAAGTATGGTCACCCTTTGATGCCTGCGCTGCCTGTTAGCCTTACTTTTCTCGTTCACTGAGGAATTACTGTGATGCCCACTGAAACCAAAATCAAGGCTGACCTGTCTGGTGATGCTCTCTCCTTTGCAGTTCAAGAGGAGGTTGATAAAAGCAAGTCCTGAGGGAGTAAAACCAGACTCCACATGGTGCTTTTCAGCTTGCTGGAGTACAGGCAGGCCACGGGCCTGCAATGATTAGAGCCGCTGGAAAGGTACAGAATTACTCTCACTGGCGGGTGCAGCAAACAGGTGATGTCAGGCATTTGTTTACATGTCCCTGTGTGCTTTAGGAGCACTCAGATGAGAGACTGGAAGCAAGGCTGTAGAGCCATTGTTCATAAAGTAGTAAATCCTGCCAGGTACTGTTTTGCTTCCCAACAGCTAAGTTTTCTAGGTTTTATATGTAAGTCTGTCTGAGATTGCTGCTGCTGAAACTCCAGAGAACCCAAATTATCAGGCAGTTGGGAGGAAACTGATTATGACAATGGGGAAAGCAAAAACAACTAGCACAAGGACCCTTTCCAGGCTGATTAATGACTTGTAGCAATTACTCACTTCATACAAATGCTCACAGGATATTAGAAGTTAATATTTTGTAGTTCCATCAGATTTCAAATAAGCAACTGCTGTATTCCACAGGCAGGAAATAAACCCTCAAGCCCATGTTGAAAGTAAACTATATGAATAAAAGATGCTACTCCTATTTTGCTGCAATAGAGTAATACAGGTGAAGAGATTTTGTGGATGACGCTGGACAAATAGCAGCATCATTAACAAATATCATTTTGTTTCAACTAACTTAAGGGCCTGATCCTGACCTTAGACTGGGCAGAACTCGCACTTCCTGTGTAAGTCCTGACGAAGCACTGCTAAATGAGGCTCTGTGTGCCTCCAAAGAGGGTCTGATGTGTCTGTTGAACTATTTTACACCTGTGTGGTGTCAGTGTCTCTCCTCATGCTCTAGAGTGAGTGTGACAAGGAGAAGAATCCGCCCAAGAAACACTGATGCTTGATACTTGACTTATAACACTGGTTATTTCCCATATTTAGTTCTGAAAGAGAAAAGATGCAGCTAACTTAGTATACATGCTATGTTGTGTCTGCCAGCAACTCCATGTGTCAAAGAAAGAGCCTTCCTGTTTCTGCATTTTCAAGTTTTTCTTGCACTTTTTGTCCCCATTTGAATTCTCCTGAGACACCCAAAGGAGTATCTTGAGTGACTGAAGTCTCAGAAGCACAGATATGAACCAGAAGCTGATAATTTCCCTGCAATGTCAGTACAGTCAGGTCTCACAGCTGACACTGAGGGATTCCCTGGGGTTTTCTGAGCTGTTTTTTCATCTCTGCTAAATTTTTTTAGTCTAGATTTCAGTTTTCCTGAAACTTCAATCAAAAGTTTAGTTTTATTTAATCTGATTCCTCAAAGCAAAACACTTTTTACTCTGTTCATCTTTCCCTGAATAACGCAATGTTCTAGAGCTCTAACAGAAAATTGAAATTGGAATCTGAGTACTGTGATCATCTAGTAATCATTACTGCCTCACAGCTCACTAGCGTTGTCTTTTGCAGCCAGAGTTTGACTTCAGAGCTCAAATGCAAGGAGGAGGCAAAAAGGAAGCAGGAGGAGATAAGAGAAAGGGGGGCTCATGGTTGGGTGGAGCTTTGATGGCACTCAAAAGAGCACAGCTGTATATTGTGATGTTCAATTTGGGATCATGCATTTCATTTCTAATACAGCCCCAAAGGTAATTATTCAACTTTTCTTTTATTGCGGTTTTCACAATCTCATGTTATTTTACTGCTCTTTCTGATATTGACTGATATCAGACCCACAGGAGCAGCTGCAACATTCGGGTCAATGCCAAACTCCGCTGTGTTACAACCTATGACTTGTATTGCTTAGAGGAGATTTAAATAAAATAAAACAGAACAGCTGCCTAAGGATGAAAAGCACATCCGGACAGAAAATTTTTAGCATCATCTGGATCCTGAAAACTTAATAATACAAGGACAATACTGATTTTATACCAGCTAAAGATGATATAATGGATATAGCTTCCATTTGCTTCACTGGCACAGCACAGCACAGCAGCCCTAGCAAATTCAGTCCTCTGAGAAGCACCTCGTTAGCTCTGTCAGCCTGCCACAGCTGTACAGACCAAATCCTGGAAAGAATCGTACAATCGTCTAAGTTGGAAGCGACCTTTAAGATCATCGAGTCCAAACATCAACCTGACACTGCCAAGTTCACCGCTAAACCATCGCCCTCAGCACTACGTCTGCCCCTCTGTTAAATACCTGCAGGGATAGCGACTCCACCCCTTCCCTGGGCAGCCTGTTCCAATGCCTGACAACCCTTTCAGTTAAGAAATTTCTCCTAATATCCATCTTAAACCTCCCCGGTGCAACTTGAGACCATTTCCTCTTGTCCTGTCGCCTGTTCCTTGGGAGAAGAGACCAACCCCCCCTCGCTACACCCTCCTTTCAGGGAGCTGTAGAGAGCCATAAGGTGTCCCCTCAGCCTCCTTTTCTCCAGGCTGAACACGCCCAGTTCCCTCAGCCGCTCCTCAGAAGACTTGTGCTCCAGACCCCTCACCAGCTTTGTTGCCCTCCTCTGGACTCGCTCCAGCACCTCAATGTCTTTCTTGTCATGAGGGGCCCAAAACTGAGCACAGCACTCGAGGTGGGGCCTCACCAGTGCCAGGACAGAGGGACGGTCACTGCCCCAGTCCTGTTGGCCACACTGTTCCTGATACAGGCCAGGATGCTGCTGGCCTTCTTGGCCACTTGGGCACACTGCTGGCTCCTGGTCAGCCGGCTGTGCAGCTTTCCAGCCACTCTGCCCCAAGCCTGTAGCATCCATGGGGTTGGTGTGACCTAAGGACAGGACCCGGCACTTGGCCTTGTTGAACTTTACACCATTGGCCTCAGCCCATCCATCTAGCCTGTCCAGATCCCTCTGTAGAGCCTTCCTACCATTCAGCAGATCAACACCCTCACCCAACTTGGTGTTGTCTGTGAACTTACTGAAGGTGCACTCGATCCCCTTGTCCAGGTCGTTGATAAAGATATTAAAGAGAACCAGCCCCAGCACTGAGCCCTGGGGAACATCACTTGTGACCGGCTGCCGACTGGATTTCACTCCACTCACCACCACTCTTTGGGACCGGCCATCCAGCCAGTTTTTTACCCAGCAAAGCGAACGCCCATCCAAGCCATGAGCAGCCAGTTTCTCCAGGAGAATTCTGTGGGAAATGGTGTCAAAGGCTTTACTAAAGTATAGGTAGATCAACATACAGAAATGCCACTGAAGAGAGGAGTTGCTGTTGTCTACCAGATAGGAAATTTACTCCAAACTGGACTAGAAAAAATTAAGAGACTACTTCCTATTCATAAGCAACTACCTCCTATTCATAAGCAAAAAAAAGAAACCCAAAACCCCAGACTTCTAGCCTCATGCTATTTAATTCCTATCTTAAATTTTAAAGAAATTAAGAAAATTCATCCACAATATAACTCCACTGAAATTATTGCCTCTACCCCTACCCTGATTCAGTCTTGAACCTGAAATTGAGGGAGTTTTGATAGGGAGAAATTTGGTTCTGCTTGGCTATCAAACATTGCTGGTGCCAATTTAAAATGGAGGATTTATCAACTGCTGTAGCACCTACTGAACATGCTTAAATGAGATTTCTTTGTGAGGAAACTTATTCCAGAGTCTTCTAAGCTTCACAAAACTGCTATTTTTTATAGCACCACTATAAAGAAACTTTCTTTTGAGACTAGACATCAACTTAATTTGATTTTCTTCCTCCATATCACAGCAAAAATAATAGGCAGTCACTTCGTGAGTCATTTGTTTATCTCAGTGCCTTTGAAGCATGGATGTGATCACGGACATTAACATGTATTCTGAAGCAGAAAAAATTAAATAACCAGAGACCTTTAGCAACCTCTAGCAATATCAAATAAGATGATACGGTATCGCTCATTTTGCTTCATCTTTTCACTAGGGTTTCCAGGAGACAGCACCTAAATTCTGCTAAAGTCACAGACTTATTCTAGATCTGTACGACTTCATGGCTGAAGTTGATTCACATGCTGTAGTAGGGCTCTGCTTCCACTCTCACACCCGCAGAGAGGGGACTGCTCTCAGACATACCTGGCACCTAGAGGCTGACACTCCTATGTATATTGTCAGATCCTCAAAAGACAAAAGTGCCCAAGACAATGACTGCTTCAGCAAACCTGGCTACTTCATCTGTGTCTAAATGGGAAAGATAAACGTTTGAAAATTTCATCGCATAACTGTCAATTCATGGTCATTAATTTGTGTTTAATTTTTTATGTTGTCAATTTGCCAGGCAGTTGAGAACTCTGAACACCAGAATTTAGTGGTAACAGAACTGTTGTAGTCCTGCAGACTGCTAAATTATTATACTAGAAAGCTCCAAACAATAACACCATGTAATCAGGATCCTGAAGCAGAAGTCCAAATAAGCCATGATTTATTGTGTAAGCAGATACTCTTTTACTTCATAAGGCCCCCAAACTCACTACTACTATACGTCACTGAGCTTGCAATTAAGTGGTCTGCAGGTACCAGAGGATAAGAGGACTTAATAACCTTGCAGTTTAAGTCTGCTATAGAATGAGCACATAGCACCTGGCTTGACTGGCAAAACTGGCGTCTTTATGCAAGCCAGGAAAAGGAGTTGCTAACTCATTGCCAGCTTTACCAGCCATTCAGAGCTCCTCTGTACCTCCTGCTGTACTGGGTCTGGCTGGGATTACTCAGCAGTCTGCCATGTCCAAGTGCTCAGGAAGTGCCAAGTGCAAGACCCTCCTCTCCCGATTTGATGTCATTTTACATATATGCTGTATGAACCTCCCTGTGTAAGACCAAGTTAAAGCCTACTCTCTGGGGTAACAGCAGTTGACAGCTTCTAGCCCCCAGTGACACGGATGTTAAGTTTTGCTTCTGGGAGGCAAAATCCACATTGTCTGTCATCAGCACTGGGGGTCTAGCAGTTTAAGTGGAGAATTTAGCTTTTTCTTGGGACTCCTACACACAATTTTTTTCTAAGTTAGGCACCCATCTCACCCTACAGACAGGGGGCAGAAATGCCTTTAAGCAGCTCTCTGCAAGATCATCCCTGTTCTTAAATCTACACAAGGTCTTTACCCAGGAGCCTTAGACAACCTTTTTACTATTGGAAAACCTGGCAGAGCCTGAACCTGGGGTGATGTGCTCATAGGCAGAAACAATGAGGGATGTACGGAACTCTCTATTCTGCAGAATTCTCTAAATGTCTCATGTTTAGCTAGGTCAGAGTTACTCCTGTCCATCAGAGAGGTGACAAAGGCACATGTAATTAAGGCCAGGGCAGTGTGCTAGATTGAATTCTTCAGATTCTTCTCACGGCACTGTGTTAAAGAGCAGCTGAACCATCACTGATAGAAGCAAACTTCAGCTGGAGATGTGAAACACTTAATATAACCCAGTTCCAGCTGAACTATGTAAGACACTCACATATGTGGGTATCTTTAACTGAATATCAATTTAGCAGCATTTTTCAGTTCCCCATTACAGGCTGTATTGACCGATGCTGTGTACCTTCAAGTAAAGAAAACTGCTACATGCCTTCTTTCTGCCTACGCAAGTATGTGTTGATACAACTGTTTTGCTCAGTACCTGGCCCCATACAGAACTGAAAGTGATTCTAATGAAGATGGAGTTACTGTTTTTCAATAAAAGCACAAGCAGTTGTAAAAGGTCAATAAGATTTACTCTGGTGTTTGCTTAGAGACATTTGTTATTCAAATGACAAAGGTACTACATTTATAAAGTACAGTTAGTGATCAATGGCCTACCTGTTTATCAGGCCATCCTTGGCATTTCCATAATTCCTCCATGCAATAAGACTTGAGCTTCACTTACTCAACATGAGCAGTGGAGGCTCAGAAATAATCACAGATTATTGCTGAGATCATCCAGAAAGTATTTTAAAAAGTCTACCAGCTTCTTGTTCTTGATGAGCCATTTCAAATGTCAAAATGTTGGGTCTCATTTTTGAATAATAGCTACCAAAATGTAATGTTATGAAAGTTTTAACTCCACATCTTCCATGATGGCCTCTGAATCAGAGTCATGGAAATGCAGATCTAAGAAGTACATTAAGAATATTTTTTCCTTTTTCTAGTTGTTTTTCTTTTTTATAGTTTCTAGATCTATAAGCATTTTCTGTGTGACCTATAGATCATCACAGAGCAAATGTAACAAAAGGACTGCTTTTATTAACGATGTTTTACTCATCCCTTTAAAGTCATTCCAAACCCTGCATTGTCTTGTACCACAAGCTGAAAGTCACCGATGCATTACAGCTATCCCTGCATTCAAGGATATAAAGACCATCACCAGCCATTCCAGGAGCGTGTTCTAGAATTTCGTCATACCATTTAGGTGCAAACATAGAACATTTAAAATCTGATAGCAGCTAGAGAGAAGGAAAGAAAGAACTGTGAAGGAGAAAACTGCTTATTAAAGTAATCAGTGGTTTGTAGAAAGAATCCTGTGAAATCACGCATTGAACAGGATGTTATATTGTTGTTTATGGGCCAAGAAATGTGTTCATATCAGAAACAGTCACACCGAAGCTTCACTGGAGTCCAATCAAAAAAACTTTTCCATTTACCATTTTCTTGACTTAAATTTGGACACCAGGCACACTGGGCTTGGTGTATTCTACTTCCTTTCTAAAAAAAAAAAAAAACACCAAAAACCCAACTATTAACAATGGTTTTGACTTCTCTTGTCACCATCTGAGACTTTCAAAGCACGTCACAAGCATCAAAAGTATTGTATCACTATCGCTTATTTGTGGACAGGGAACACAAAACTCAGGTATTTAAGGGTCTACCTAAATTCAGTTAGCATCTATGAAAAGTCTGACTGATTTTAACTACAGTTGGATTTCTGCCTTAATGCACCACTAAGAGTCACAGAGCAATTCAATGGGAGAGACAGAAATAGAATACAGCTGTCCCAGTTCCCAGACTCCATTCTAACAAAATGACCATGTGGCCTCCCAGCTTGGTGCTTGTAAAAATACACCAGCTACTATAGTCTGCATCTGCAAACCATTCTCTAACTGCTTTTAAATGTATCTTCGTTCATATTCAGGCTCACCCGAAAAGGCCCTGGGGAAAGGGAGTGACAGAAGAGTTGCAAAGCATATAGACTTTGTGACTCAGTCTCCTCAGCAGAAGCAGGTATCAAATGACTCCAGGAACTTTTATTCCAGAGCTACGTGTTCATTCACTCAGCTTCCCTTGGGATGCACAGAGTGTGCCAGCTGGGCAGGTGTGAGGAGGAAGCCACAAGAAGATCACAGAAGCCAGTTCTAAAAGCCAATACTACTCCTGGTCACAGCATGCCCCTCACCAGTTATATACGGGCCTTTATTGTCCCATAAAGCATGATGTCCAGTATTTGGCCTGTAGAACAGCTTTGGTTGTGATCTCTGCCCCCAAATGGCAGCTGAATATCCACAGATTCTCACTTCATGAAGTTTGCTTGTAAACAAACCCATTAAGCACCAGTGGAGAAGTCTATTGTTATTACAATGACTATGAAAGTTATAAAGATGTAAATTACATAAAGGTCTTTGTCATTATGTAGCTAGTAGTACAATATGAAAATCACCTTACTTGAACAACTGGTTGTGGGGATCTCATCCCTCCCCCCCAAGTCTCTGTTGTGCATCAAGCTTCATCTAAATGACTGTGAATGATGGGCAGGGGAACAGTTCTAAACTGAGTACTCTATGAACTTCCCTCATATTAACCAGATAATTCACTCAACCCTCCAAAGAATGGACTTGCTGACCTATTGTGCTCTACACACTGTGCACATCTCAGCACTGTATTAGATCTCTGGTGGCTTCTATGGTTAACCAGTAGCGTTTCCCAGTCAACTTCTAGCCACTAATCCATACCTTTGATACAGTGAAGGCTTGGACTTCATAAGTAACAGCTTCCAGTTTCACTGGTGACATTAGTGATTGGTGCAAGTGAGAGAAATAAAAAGCTCCTAACTATTCTCTTTGCCACATGCTTTGCAACACTGTGGGAATAAGGGACAGTACCAGAAACTGTAAACGTTATCACTACTATTTGCTAAGACCTTCGCATAAATGGTCCATGCTGGAATCGCAGAGCAAAACCACTTCATCCTGCTGGTAATGCCGAGTGACCAGCTTTCTTATAAGCCTGTTCTTACAAGGGGGAAGAAATTCTTGCCAGGATAAAACGACTGTCTTCCTCCTTCCAAGTCCCTTTGAAACACTGCAGCAAAGCTAACAAATCAACTGTAACCGAGCCCTGATTAGCTTGATGATGATCTACAGCTACCAAACTCTTGAAATGTCATATTTATGCCCAACACAACTGACACCGTTACTCCATTTTCTCACTTGCTCAATAATTTCATGCACCTACAGGTGTATGTACATACGTATGGTAGGTGTAGGTATATGTAGCTGTATATATATGCACCTACACTTCATTCTAACTCCCTTGGGAGGGACAGTTTCAGTTTTACTTCTGTATAGTACTTACTGTAATGGGATTCTGATCTTCACTGTTGCCGTGCTACAGGACTCTTAAAAACCAGTAGCCTAAAAGAAAAAATGACAAATCTTACTGCAGGAAGAATAACATATGGTGAGCAAATTTAAGCTCTCCCAAAATGAGCAGACCAAATAACTTTAAGAACAATAAAGCAACTACTAAGAACAATAAAGCCATGGAAAAAAAGTCAGGAACAGTTCATTAGTAAAAACCACACACATAATGCATACGCATAATCACAGGCACACAGAAACAATAGAGGGGAAGGGAGCGATACTTGAACTAACGGTTATCTATTGCAACCAGAGCAGGTGATATGACTGGTACCTGAAATTAAATTTGTTAATAACACCAGATCCCTGTTCAAAATTCCCCTCTACAGGTTGCTCCCTCCATTAATAATAGCTGCTCTTGGATGTTGTGTATAGGTAGGCACAAATGCAGCTGCCTTGCTGGTGTGGTCCTGCCACTGGCCCCATTTCCCTTTCTTATTGGACCAACATAGACAACTCAAAGGCAAATCACGTTTGCACTGCACCCTTAAAGCAAGGCTTGAGGTGACTTTACTGAATAATTTATACAAATGAACAGCTTTCTTTTACAGCAACCACAAGAAACAATAAGAAATAAAATTATTTCATTTTGAAAGCTGCTATAGTAATGTCTGAATTTCAAGAGGAAGATGTTCTACAGTCAGCCACAAGGGCCAGTTCTGGAACTTTTCATTCTGCTTTTACTCCACCTTCTTATTTGTGCTCCCACTGCGGTCTCTGATCTCTAACCATTGGGCATGCACTATGTATGTCAAACCTTCGGGAGCTTCTCAGACGTTTGTCTTTGACATCTGAACAAGCAGGGACTGGCAGGTGGGATTTTCAAATACACTCTGGGCCAATTGCTCCCAGTGAACTTGAGAGGACAACTAGCTGCAAGCTGAGGATTGATGACTTTAAAATCCAAACCAGCATTTTCAAACACTTTGTGTCAAACACTAAATCTCTTATCAATTTGTCTCTCTCTCACAAATCTTCTCCCTTTCACACCCTAATTGGCTTCTCTACCATAATCAGGATGTGTTAGCAGCAAGTGTAAAGGAACAGCACAGAGGAAACAAATTAGCATGTTACTCCTTCAATTGTGATGGGAAGTAGTGACCTCCTATTTACAAACCTCCAACTGACTTTGCAAGTTACTTGACCATGTGAATCAGACTTACTTCTTAAAAGGAAGCTGGATGGCCACCATTTCTATTATAGCAAATCAAATTCCTCTGAATCTCTTCTTGCTATATTATGAAACTCGCCCCAGCTTGAAAACAGTATTTTGGCAAAGTAAACTGAGCTGTAAATTTGCTTTGTCCAATGACTAATTCCCTGCTGGAAATCAAAAGAATCTCTTGAGTGCTGTCATTAGCAGTTGTGCAAAAACAACAGACTGGGCAGCTGGGTTTTTTTTGGTGCCTGGAGGCACAGGGTCTTGCTTGTTTCGTTGACATTATTTGGTTTGAAAGATCCTGGAGCGTACCTGAAACAAAAGACGGGGCCCAATGATACTCCTTCTGAAGGTGGCCACTTTCTTCCCAAATCAGAGGCTTCTCCTGACTAGAAAGCTATAGAAATGACCCTGCATAAACATTGCAGAGATAATTACAAAATGAAGAAACATTACAGTGAATCCATTGAGATCTTTAATTCCAAACTGCCACTGTCCCAGAAGGAACAAACTGTGAGTTAGACTGACTCTTAAGTATACAATTAAGCCTGTCAAGTTCCGACTCCATAATATGCTGTTTAATATTAAAAAATCTGCCAGTAAACCAGTATGTGGGATTAACGTCATAATGCTTTAGTTTTGCTTCCTCATGAAACTATAAAACAATTTAGCTGATATAAGCAACATGTTATTTATACTCCTTTTGGCAACAGATTTAATGCTATGTGGGATACTCCCCCTTCCCTCTAATACAATAGCCTTCCCTGGCCTTTATGGATTTAAATTGGTGTGGGGAGCTGTGCGTGTTCCATGTGGAATTTAGCCAGTAATTCTATTAAGAGCTTGCCTACACAGAAATTAATGTCCTCATCTCATTCAATACTCATCCTATTTATTATTTAAAACAGAAGAACTAATCTCTCCCTATATTAAGTTTCCTCAAAGGATTTTCTATTAGGTTCAAGGAATTAAACAAAATAAGCTTCAACACTTCTGTGTTTGCAAAACTATAAAACTCTGTGGCTTACAGTTAAAGCAGAAGGTTTTGCCATTTCTGGAATTTTTGAGAAGGAAGGTGTCAGCTGAAAATTACAGAGCCTTCAAGAGGTCCTTTGCTTTTGTTCCTCACCATTTTCAGGTCACACTTCACATTACATTCAGCATTAGCCAGCAGAACTTCTAATGATTTCACCAGATTCTCTAGGCCAATTTGCTCACCTGGCTTTAACTAGCTGCTACCCAAAAAGGCCTCAGAGCTCACATCAGAATCAAGTGTTTCCCACCACAGGTGCTTGCACTGAGTGACAGCAGAGACGACACCACAGCCGGGGCTCAGTGCTGGAGCAGGCAGAGAGCAGGGTACAGGGGTTGCCTTCATTTCACCGCCGAGGTTTTATATTCCCCACTACTGAAAATTAATGGAAAAGCTGTTACTATTCCTCAGTGGTTTTGGTGTTTGATGAATCGCAACAAGGCCAACTGGGCTGTGACATGCTCTCCTGCTGACTATTGTGACGCTCCTCTTGTTGGGTATGTCTGCTGCAAAGGGGCTCATGTGCTGGTGCCAGCTGGCACTACAGTGGGCTGCATTTCTAAAACTTAGTTGACATGTCATTAAATCCACTGAATACTATCTAGGGGCATTTACTTAGCAAATGAATTTTGAGGACTAGGTAGATACAACTTGTTTGGATCCCCGCCTCCAGCAATGATTACTATTTAATACAAGATTTGTAAGTTAGGTATAATACCTTTTATTATAGAGACTTCTATCACTGGGAAAAGCTGATAATTTGGGGGGATTATAAGTCCTTTTTTGGTCCTAAGAAGAGAGACAAACTTTCAGACACAAATGCCTTTCCTCAGCTCTAGGAAAGCTCTGTATTCCTGAAAGCTTGCCTGCCTTATAAAACTATACTATTGGTCTAATAATAGGGAGCATATAAAGGTTGTTATGGCTGTACCCACTCCGGCATTCTGAGGGTATTAAAATAAAGTTGAAGAGAGGCAAGAATTATACCTCTCTCAAAAATACTGTACATCCTCCTGCAGGGCAAACTACATATTCTGATGCATGAGGGGCTGCGTTTCAGAAAGGATCACACAGGAAGGGAGAGAGTTGCTCACCTATTACTGATACCTCTCTTCATCATTTTCTCTCTGGTTAGTTCAAGTCAAGAAACAAACTGAGAGGAGTGATATAAAAAAGCTGTGCTTTTAGATTTTCCAGAGAAAATGAAAGAGCTGGCTTGCCTCTCCTGTTAGCAAACAAGTCATTCCTAATTTACAACACTTAACAACAGGAGGCTCAGACAGAACAGCTTAGATTTGCAGTCATTGCAAAAAACACAATTCAGTAAATAAACAAGAGGTTAAAATTGTTTAAAGAGATATGAAGTTAGAAACTACAGTCCCAGTGACAGTGTACATTTAATAAAAATTAATGGGGTGCTTTAAGTAGCCAGTGGAGAAATTTCTCTTAGCCTTGCACACAAAAGTAATGTCATGTAAGCAACCTTTTAAATGAGAAAGATGTGTGTCTTCTGATGTACTACCAAAAAACCAAACTGTTTTAAAGAAGAAATGGTAAGTGAATGGAACAAGTGAACAGAATCTAGTCTCACTTTCTGACTCTGCCATGACAGCTGTGTGACCCAGGGCAAACCCCTTAAATATTCAGCACCTCAGTGAAACTGGTTAACGAATGCAGTGGCAAGCAGCACATTAATTTCACACAACATTTTTTTATCCTATGGTTCAAGAAAAGAAGACCAGTTTCTATAATAACTTCTACATTTCAGGATTCCTAGAGGGATGACTATACTTAAAGGAGGCCAACGTACTTCAGTTACCCATCTCGGACAGTGGCCAGAGCAAGGTGTCCAAGGAAAATGTAAAAATGCAAAAACCAGCCAGGAAGAACCTTCTGCCTAACTCCAGGCTGTCATAGCTGACTGATTGCACGAGTGTTTATATTCTTTAAAACAGAGATCAGACTTGGGTTATGTCATGGTTTCAGCTGGGGTAGAGTTGACTTTCACGCAAGCAGCTGGTGCTAGTACTACTATCTTACAAGTGCTCTGTCTTGGATTTGGGATGAGAAATACTGTTGACAGCACACTGGCAGTTTTGGTTGCTGCTAAACTCTCAAGGCCTTTTCTGCTCCTCACGCCACCGCTCCAGTGAATAGGCTGGGAGTACACAAAAAGTTGGGAGGGAACACGGCCAGGAGAGTTGACCCCAGCTGCCCACAGGGATGCTCCATGCCATGTGATGTCATGCTCAGCTTATATGGGGAAGAAGATGGAAGGGGAGGACTTTCAGAGTGATGGCATTTGTCTTCCCAAGTCACCATTACATGTGACAGAGTCCTGCTTTCCTGAAGATGGCTGAACACCTGCCTGCCCAAGGGAAGCAAGGAATGTATTCCCTTTTTTGCTTTGCTTGCGTGTGCAGATTTTGTTCTACCTATTAAACTGTCTTTATCTCAGCCCACAAGTTTTTTCTCACTTTTACTCTTCTGATGCTCTCCCCCATCCCAACTGGGGGGAGTGAGTGAGCAGCTGCGTGGTCCTAGTTGCTGGCTGGGGTTAAACCACGACAGGTAAGCAGCAGATCTTCTCATTATTCACCTTCAAGATCTTCTTAGGGACCAACCACTGTGTGCCCAAGTGACAGACCTAATGCTAAGGCCCAACTGTTACGAACACTGACACTGAGCTGGGCAAGTACTCGGCACAAGTAGAGGACCGGGGCTCCTGCACGCATGTGGGGAGTGAGCTGAGCCAGCAAGCCAAGCAGCAAGCAGGCTGGAGTGAGGAGGAACACAAAACTCAATCCTCACAGCTCGCACGTAAGTGTCTGACTCTGGGTCTGAAGGAGTTGTCTGTCTCTCAGTTTCTCCATTTAGAAGCTCTTTCAGAAGCTGGTGTGCCTTTGAGACTGTTTAGAAGAAAAATAACAAACTTCATAAACAGAGGGGATACAGAAGCTCAAGGGACTTCGACCCCCTGTGATAAAAGACAGCAGTCGGACTAAGGGGTTGAGGATCACAGTAGCGCTGAAATGCTGTATTTAGGTGTGAAAAGTGATACTTGGACATTTCTGTGCAATTCTAGAATGAACCACAAACATACATGTGTGCTGGGAGCCTGTGCTGACCCTGTGCTCACAGAAGCTCTGGGCAAGTCTGGGGTGTCAGTGGGTTTGTGACAGACAGAAAAGTACAGCTTGGAAGGTAGGTCTGGAGTTTGAGAAAAGAAACTCTCCCTCCTACGCATGAATTCAGCTCACAGTGCCGTGACTAATTGTGCAGTGAGTGGGAAGAAAGGACATTAACACTTATGAAGTAAACCTCCCGAAATCTTTTAAATAGAAAAGTCACCTGCGGCGAAAATGAAACAGAAAAATGTGGCCAAAAAAAGCAAAAGAGAATTCTAAAAAGAAAGATAGCATATTAAAAAGAGATAGTTTTCCAACTGTGAAGTAGGAAAAGGACATGGTTCACAAAATAATTAAATTTAATTTTCTTCCTTTAAACAAAGCATTAAAGCTCTACTAAATCAGTCCAAAATAAGACAAAAATAAGTCTGAGCAAAGGGCCAGATGCTTGGCTGGAAGTCCTGGCCCTTGCACTGTGGATATAATTTTGCATGGAGATGCAGTTGTAACACAGGATTTCATCGCCATTCTCTAAAGGGAGTCCTCAGCTCAAAGGTGTCAAGAAGCAGATTTTAATGAGAATGAAAACAGGCTGACCTCTCTTCATGTGCTTCCCCGAATAACTTCTGACATTCAGTTTCTGTCAACAGATAAGGGAACTTTTATGAAATTACAATTATAAAATGAATGAGAATACAAGCCAAACTTTACTCTGTAGAATTCGACTGAGCCTGGCTTTTGGATCCAAACCACTCAGAAAGCCTTCGCTTCAAGTTGTCTCCTAGAGGAAAGGAATCTCTGAACACTATAGGAAACAGTGTAGGATTTCTGACGTAGTATTGGATTGTACTCTATTCATTTTGGCATAGAAGGTCTTCCTAAGAGAAAGGGAATTCCTAGCCCCTACTTGCTAGAATGAGGGATTTGCATGTATTTTCATGCCATGTAGGACACCTGTACCAGTAACGAGGAACTCATCTACAATGTCTAGAAGCCAGTTTGGAGCTACTGCTCCTGTTCTGATCAGGTGCCAGAGGTCCAGAAGTCTGCCCAGACAAAAAAAACCCAAACCCCACAAGTTCTTTGGAGATGCCCTATTCCTCATTTGTGAATGGGAAATCACATTGCTGCTGTAGCCAGACATGCAGGCCTACGATACTCTTTGTACTCATTTCAGTACTCTTTTTGTAATATTTTTGTTTCTAAGCACACTTACTATGAAAACTGCATTGCATTCTTAGAACATAGATGTTCACTGCTGGGCAGTTCCTACTTTCAGAGGAACAGAAAGGTTCATTAGCGAAATCTAATCTAATCAAGTTTCACCCAGGTACTCTAAATCAGATGAAAAAAAAAAAAAAGTTAAAGTATTTCTGTTTCCAGAGCTGAGACTGCTACATGCTGGGGAAACAGTACTCCTATGAAGACAAAGATTTTGCTGCCGAGATGCCCCGATAATCCTGGCCCACAGAGCAGAATCTCTGTCCACTGCCACCAAGATTCTTGCATTCTCAGAGGAAAACATTTTCCTCTTTCCACTTTTCCACTTTCCGTCACCCTAACCATTTTTCCCTCAAACATCAGTAAAACATTTGTCCTGCCAAAAGAAAATTAATTTCATTTCTAAACCTCCAAGCAACACAAAGGCTACATATCAAAAATCATGTCAATGTTTAATTATCATCATAGCTAGGAATCTGAATTCAACTAAATTTCTAAACCTCAGCTTCCAGGTACTAGTCCTTCTTATGCTTTTACCAGCATAAAGACAGAAGACACCCCATTGCTATCTTCTCCGTGTGTGAGGACGTAAAGGTCATCAAGTCACCCCATGCCTCTCTGATGAAACATGGATGCTCAATTGAACACGATGACAGCTGGACAACAGAGACCGACACTAGTGCTGTCTCGGATGGGGTATTGGTACCTGTAAGTACAGAGATTAAGGGACTGAAGATATTGCCTGCCTTGCAAACCTACTCCTGTATTTGTGATTAGAGGGCTGGAGTTGACGGTTTAATAAGAACATCCCATGCCCAAGAGCTGACTGGGGATGTACCACAGAAACAATTTTCTGTTAGAAAATGCTTTTTCAAAACTGAAGTGCTTTGTAAATACATTTTAGCTGAATAAAAAATCCACCCAGTTTTGAGACCAGCTTCCTAGCAGGGCTGGTGAGGAACCAATGCCCCAAACTCATCCATTAAGAACACTGCTCAGATCTGCTGTCTCTAGAACTTCCCGACTGCTCCCGGCTGCCTGATGGTCTGTGCACATGAGAGAACTTCCCATTGGGATTAAGGGATTGGCTCAAGATTTGTGGATAAACTTCACCGGAAAATAACAACCAGTACAACCCCCATCTTGTGCCCCACCAAGAGCAAGACAAATTTTTAACATTGCTTCTGCACAATACACAGATAGCAACCTAGCTATCCATGCAATCTAACTTTCAAAAAACCCTGCCAAAACAAGCCAATTCACTTCACACACCACTTGCCTTGCAGAAGCAATAAACTCTACGTGACAGATAGCAGTCACAATGCTTAACGCGTTCCAAATATTTTGTTAAGAAGAATAGAGAAAATCTGATTAACTGAAGAAAAAATATAATGAAGTAAGATTAAGAAGCTATTCGGAATTACTGAAGCCTTCAACCACATGATGAAAACATCTTTTTTTTTTTTTTAACTTAGAAAGCTTCAGCATCTTATCAAGAAATCATTGTACAGAGCCAGCAACAGAATTCTTAACAGCTTCACTGTTCTGTTTCACTTTACTCTAAAGACACGTTTAAAAATGCAGTTCCGATTCCATCAATGCCCACTCTAATTTATAGGTCAATATATTCATTTGTTAAACTCAGATGTTGTAGTATAAGAGATCTTAAGGAGTTACTACACCCAGGAAATGCCAAGCAGCGAGTATGAAGTAAATGTAATTCCTTAAGAGGTTCCCTGTGACAGACACAATAGCAGTTCCCAAATCCAATGGCATTAGTATTAGACTATGCTAGAAATAGCATAATGGAGAAAACCCATTAGCTTGTCCAGAGAAATCAGGGGGCACAGTTTGGTTTGTGATGGTTGGAGAGTGATGAAAAGGAAGTAACGGAGGGTTAGGTGACGTGGACTGCACAGTCCCACGCATTTGGCCATTGCTGCACAGGCAGGACCAGATTCAGTAAGAGGCTTCTGTGTGGAGCAGCTCCTGCGGTATCCAAGTGGGAGCTACGCAGGCAAGCCTTCCAGGCTCTCCGGATTAATTTCAGACTGGAAAGAGGACTTACATGCTAAGAATTATTTCTAGCTCATAATTACACGTTATGAGGATTTTCACATTGGAGATATGTGGCAAATGCAGATTTATTAAATTACAGTCATACAAAGTTCCAAAGCACGAGTCTTAGCTATCCTATCATTTCTAGGTAGCTGAGAAATTCAATGTGAACTGTTGTATCACAAGTGAAATTTGACCCATTCACTCAGTGCTAAGATGAAATACATTCATATGGGAGGCTATTTTTAATATCAAATTCTTAGCTGTTCCTTCAGTTAATTTGCTTATATGATTTCATACATGTGAACAGTTTCAGCTGTTTAACCTTCTCTTTTCCCACTTATGTTTTTCAAGAGCCAGGCTCTTGTGAAAAAAAAAAAAAAGTGTGAAAGGACTTTTTAAAATGCAATTCAATACGTGGAACATTTCAAGACAGACAAGTCCTAAGTCTTAAATTAAAGGAGAAATCGGGCTGATTTAAGTACACTCTGGATTAGGCATTTTGTTAGCGCAAATCTGGGGCTAAGCTACGGACAGCTAATGCTTTGTTAAACAAGCAATTCTGGTATTAACGAAAGCATTTAAAACACTTTTGAGCATTCTTTAGATTCCTGGAAAGCCCTAGTGCATTGCTTAAAACTAAAAATACATAGGAACTGTCTTCACAGGGATCTTTGCTTTGGATGAGGGACTATTAGTTGCCCAGTCATTGTTTACTGGCCCACTATAGCAAATTGACTGTTGATCTTTGAATTTAATTGCCTTGCAGTTCTTTGGTTCTAATGCCTTCTCAGGAAAACAACATTGATGTGGTCTTGGATTGGCAAAGACAACATCTTCATAAAGCCATAGATGTGTTCTGCACATAGGGTGCGTGATGCCTCAAACTCCCTTAGAGATCCAAACAAGAAGTAAAATATATTCCATTTTAAATATAATTGTTACAAATACAGTTATAATGCTGTAAGCCCCAATCTCTGTCCCCACTGCAAATCTGGAACAAGTGCACAGACATCCAAGACTCTTCTCAAATTACGTAAGGGTAATTAATATTAAAAAAAGCATATCTATACACAATTACTGATGCATTTTTCATGAGCTATTAAGACAAAACTCAGGAGGTAACTACAGTCGCATGGAATAAGACTGAGGTAATGGCTGCATTCCACTGAAGTCACCCCAAAGAAGTCAGCTTTAATTTCCTAAAGAACTGAAAACAAGTTTCTTCTTGTGTATTTTCTGATCCATCATATAAAGTTGAATGGGGTGCGGGAAAAAAGCTCTGTATGATGACCATTTTTTGTTAAATTCTGATGGGTAATAAGTCACGTTGATAGAGAACAACTGACTTCACCCCTTTTTAGTTTTATATGGTATTTCCATCATCTGTTCAGACACAAAATGCCTTTTGCCTTAACAAAATTTTACAGGCCACATGAGGATCCACATTACCTATAAGCATAACTGAGCCACTTTTAAGTGCAGTGCTTTTAAGAGTATCCCCAAAATGCCTCCTGTCTTGGACTATGGCCCAGCACCCTAGAGAGCTGCTAAAATGCCAATGTCCTACCAAGAAAAATGTTCTCAAGCCATAGTAACAGGTTGTTTGGCTTTGTTGCTACTTACTGCTGAAGAAAAATTTTAACTTAAACACTCTGATGGCAGTGATGAGAAGGACATACAAAGGTGGTTTTGTGTTCCTGACAATGGTAGTAAGTGGGAAAGCAGAAAAACATGGGCTTCGCTTGGTTGAAACCTTCCATGTAGTAACAATAAAAGAATCCTGAATTGCTTCAATAGTCAGAGCAATCCCTACTCCAGTTTTAGTCCTACATATTATCATCAGGATCACTAAGATTATCAAAGAATCACTAGCTCTTTATCTGTGCCCCCTGTGTGATGTGGTTTCAGTAGTACTGTGTGGAAGAATATCTCAAATAGACAGATGGGTTAAAGACAGGGAGTCTTATTTCTAGTTACAATAGTGTAATGCTTTTTGAAGCACATAGCAGCAATGCAACTGTGTTTTAATATCTAATGATATGCACCCCGTATTCTAATGTACTGTTTATGGAAGCCTATGCCAAGATAACACAGAGTTGTGAGTCAAAAACTGTATAGTGTCATTCAGAATAAGAACCCATGGTATAAACTTATTTTTTTCATTGTTTTTCTTCCTTGGCTTAATAAATTACCTACCTCTCTGCATTTACTCCACAGTGCTTGCTTAATAGAGGATACACAAGCTTCTTTTTGTTAAGCAGAGGAAAACCTCCTTTTCTCTGTGCTGTGTTACATAAAATTAAATATAATCTCTTTAGAGGATGGAAAAATAGCAATTTCTGGGAGACAAGCTTGGATATACAGAGGTCAGCAAATAACTATCAGAGTTTTAAAATGCATTCAAAATGCAGATCTCTGACATCAGTGAAAAAAAAAAAAAAAAAGAAAACCACATCACCTAAACTACCTCACAGCTATTTGCATAAAGGGTCCAGAGGCAGTACAGTATAAGTACAGAGACACAAGCCATCCAAAGAGAACTTAGCAACAGTTCTATTGGATACTCTGTGTGTCTGTAGCAGAAAAAGGGCAACTTTGAAGCTCAGATGTGCAAACAGCTTTAAAGGACTAAACAATCTCTTGGCAGATACATCAAGCAAAAATCTGAAGCTACAAACCAGGTAATTTCCCAAATAATTTCCTTTTTAGCTGATTCTAACTTTCTTTCTAAAGATTGCTCTGAGCCAAATAGCCTACGTGATATTCTTAGGGCTGTTATCCAAGGACTTCATCAGAAGTGACAGAAACCTGCTAATAAGAGAGGTAATAAACTCATTTTCTATTTTAAAAATTTGTAGAACTTTGTACAATTGTGCATTTGTTTTGTGTTCTGAAGATATAATTAACCTAAATGACTGCTATACTAGTATTAACGATGTATTCCATTCTACTGAAAGAACTCTGCTTACTGGAAAATAAAAGCATAAGAAGTGCTTTAGGAATTCCAGTGCTAGCTAGAAGAAATAGAAAAACACTTGTTATCTGGGCAAGAGGTAATAGAGGATATGATTATCATGTCTCTGAAAAAAATATGAGGCGCTTCCCCAATGCAAGAAATCTCCCTGACCAACGGTGCGTAGCTATTTTATTACATTGACAAATACACAGACACACAGCTACTTTAAATGTATAGAAATAGATACTAAAAAACTAATGGAGTATTAAAGTTGGGCTTTAACTAAAGGTGGAATGAAAGTGCTGCAACTCCCAGTGTTATTTTAAAATGAACCCTTAGCAAAGGGAATTGCCTGGTGGAAATCGTTAGTGCAGGCGTATGTGTGTACCTCATGTGGGGCAACAGTTAACACAGAGTTCAAGAGAGAAATCATTTTTGCCTTTGCAGAAGGCAAAGCAAAATCACTGGCATTCAGAACTATCTGTGCATCAGAAAGTTAGGTGTTTAAAATGTTCATATTTATTCGCCAGAAAAATGAGCAAGTGCCTGGTTGTAATTATGAAGAATTTACAGATTCTTTGAAGAATGTAGAATAAACGGAGAGGTTAGTAACAGAAATGAGGAAGGACCCTCATAAGAGACTTCAGCTCCTACAGCAGTGCCCTATTTCTTTTTCAGTGTCTGGAAACACTGCTACTATTGCTAGGCTTGTTCGCTCCATCCTCCTCCCCTGTTGTTCTCTCTCCCATGGAAGTTGCAGGAACCCTTGTACCACAATGACATCTATCCAGCTGCCACTGCTACTCCTCTGCCTGACCTTGTGCAGTGTTTGCCTCAACGGGGGGCAGCCCCTTCCAGAGGGAAATGAGAACCTGGGAAGAAGTCCCCTGGATGACATCCTGCAGAGGTCTGAAAGCCTCATTCTTCAGTCTGTCCTCAACAAAGCTGAAAAGGAAGAAGAGATGAATAAAGGTATATATAACACTGGGGACATCCATCTGGTGATGTTGGCATAGTACTTGGCTGAGTTCATTAGATCCAATATATAGTTCCCAGGTTCTAATGTATGTATTTATCACTCAAACTGAGGGGAGGGGAAGGACAGGAGATCTGCTGCAATACACTGACACAGAGTTCTCAAAAGGCACCTTCTTCTCTAAGATCTCCCCACTTAGGCAATGCTGTACCACCACTAAGCAGCTGCAGCATAAGAAGATAGAAGCATGTCACAGAAAACTTGTGTGTCTGGCAAGTACTTCCCTAGGGAAGCTCTAAGAGGACACGTGGAGAACATTCCCCAGTTGTGGACCCTGTACCTAATGTTAATTGGAGGTGGGAGTGCTGCCATTCGCCTACTCCCTCAACCCACTGGTTTCTACACCCCAACAGAGGTGGGCTTTTCCATGGCTGGAATGCAGAGGCATTTCATAGCGCAAAGAGGAGCTGGCCCCAGGTGCCTGTAGAAAGAGCCTTTCTCCCTCTTCACGTGAATGCTAAGAGTTGGTCGTGTCAATCTAAGACCTGAAATATTAAAAAGAGCTTAAGAATGAGTAAGAGACACTAATAGAATTATGACTGGTAGCTGGAAATACCAAGCTGGCTTTCAAATGTTTACATCCCTGCTTCTACTTGTGTCTCAGCCCCATCCTTTCCCTGTCTCGTGCTGATTTCCAGCTCTTCCCCATACCCAGCTTCTGCAGCTGATTTCTTCCATCTGCTCAGCATCTTTTGCTCACCTCTCTTTACCTGAATCTGACACATTTACCTGGATCAACATATTAGGCTTTGTCATTGCATGTTTTCCCATTTGGCTGCAGCCAGTTCCTAATGTATCAATTCATCCTTGCTAAAAATGTCCCAGAACCGTTTTGTCAGATGCCATCCAGAGGGATCAAATTCAAGACCATACAGTTAACTGTGCAATTAAATAGGCATAATGAGCAACAGATGATGATCCTGCACCATAGAAATCCACAAACTCCCATTTCAACTTCCTTAGTGAGGACTATGGGAGCTCATTAACATTTTTCTTTTCCTTGGACAGAATCAAATGCCCCTCTGCCAGAATGGCTTTCCAAAAGACAACACCCTGGAAAAAAGTACCTAAATGACATGGAGAAGAGACAGCATCCTGGAAAAAGATATGTTGAGGAAGACACATCTTATGGAGACATTCAGAAGAGGCAGCATCCAGGCAAAAGAGAGATAGAAGATGACTTTGACGGCTATCTGGAGCTGAAAAAGCGACAGCATCCTGGCAGAAGGTCATTGTCGGATCAGTATGCTGACATCCCTGGTGCACAGCTAACCTACTTGAATGAGTTATCCAAAAGACAGCATCCAGGCAGAAGGTATCTGATGTACAAGCGCCAGCATCCTAGCAAAAGAGGCTGGAATGATGAGGCAGACCTAAACGACCAATATGGTGAGAAACGCCAGCAACCTGGAAAAAGGCACTGGAGTTCTGACAGCCCAGATGATGCAGGCCCCTGCAACTTTCACGAGTCCTTCACCTGTAACAAAGGCAGCTTGTTGCTTGAGTTAGTAGAAAATGTTAGCAAAGACAGGGTAGAGGAAAAACGTCAGCACCCAGGAAAGAGATCAGCATGGGAGAGTGAAACAGAGCAATGAGAAAGTAATTGTGTATCATTTGCATTTGGTGACGTAAACTGCCAGATCACTAAAAAAATTCCGTTCCCTCCCTTTTGGCTTCCTGCTGCTGACCTCTGCACCCATCTTTCAGTGCATTAATGTTCCTGTTTAAGCTAACGGCTTTTTCACACACTTAAAGGAACTAAAGGACCCAGTTGAATGGGACAGGCAAGTACTGAGAGTCTCCAACTCCCCCAGCTTTAGGAAGTTGAGTGTGCTCATTTCCGTATTGGTCCAGACCCCAGAATAATCCTACTATGTGTGTCCAATTTTCTGTTCCCAAATAACTAAAAGAGGCTCTTACATATCTGTTATGATGCTACTAAAGTGGAATAATTATATGTTTTCCTCCCACATCAGTGAAATCAATAAATTAAAAAAGAGGGAGAAAGAAGAACAATATATGCCAAGTATTTCAAAATGAAATTGAATAGGTTTTCAATTTTAAATGATACATTAATGAGGCCTGAACCCTTGCACAGTACAACCTGTCCAGACTGTAAGCACTAAACAGAGACAGGAACGGTTCTAACTGGAACAGATTAGATGACTGACTTCATAGTTTGACTTGGAACTGAGATATAAGCCCCCTTTTCATCTAAGAGGCTGCACAGTGCAAAGGGTTAATGCAACCCAGAGCATCTCAACTGGAAGTTGTGAACCTGACGGCATACACCCCGTACTAGAACTCCCACCTGGGTGTCCACATTTCAGCCATACCACTTGAAATCATGCCTGCTCCTCAGACACTTAATAATGAAAGAAGCAGACAATTTTTCTTCCAATAAGGGTTTCTGATTTCCCCCCTCTCAAAGGAACGTTTTTACTTTCTGTGGTCAGACTCCCAAAAGTGTTTATTTGGTATGAATGATTCAATAAACATCAGTAGTCAAGTCTGGGTGTCCTTATTCATTGTGCAAAAATACTGTAATAGAGTATATTTATTTATGTGTATATATATTTATATGTATATATAATAAATACATAAAAACAACCCAAGCTAAATAAAAATAAATAAATTAACATCAAAGGGCATTTTTCTAGGCACAATCTTCTTGCATGCTGGTGGTCAGCACACATTTATATGTAGAACTGTTTTGCTACTGAAGTGGAAGGATGATTTGCATGTAAATAGATGCCCTTTTTAAATCTTCTACCCGTATGACACACAAAATTATGCATCTGGGCTAAGCCCACAGCAACCTTGTCTCCTAGTTCACAGGGAACTTTACTAGAAGTCTGATTTCCTGTTCACAGGTCTAAACAATAGATTTACCGGGTTTTGCAACTGATGCACAGTTATTGAGTGCATTGAGTTATTTATATCACTTCTTGTACATTCAAAGAGGTTAGAGCACATCAGTATTTCGCTAGTGTTATTTTTTAGTAAACAAATGAGTATGTTTTCCGCTGACATTCATCCTTCTCAATATCAAGACACATTAAGTGCCTTGAATGTTCCTTTTAAATATGATTGTTTCCCCGCTCAGCGCCTCCCAGCACTTCCTCAGTTACAGAAGTTAGTTTTGCCATATGGTTTAGTTACCCTGAAGAATAATAATTAATCATCTCACTGAGTTTCACTGAAGTTAGGTGCTCCCAGGCCAATTTACACTTAATATGGTCAATCAAACAATTTCTAACTTTGGAGATAATATGCTAATATATGTGACAACTGGCAGACTTCTTCAATTGATGGGGGGTTCTAATTAACAAGTGCTGAAGAAATCCTCGGAGGAGGTAGCTGGGAACATTCCATACACTTCAGAGTTCTTCAGCACACTTTCTGTATGTGATGCCTTTTAACATGTTCAGTTTTCATTTTATGCGGGAAAAAAACATTTTTCTAAAGAATACCATTTCACATATCATTTCCGGCAATGAATGAATGCTTCTTAAACCTCAGGGAACAATACTACACAAGACCACCACCACTTGTTATAAAATGTCCAAAATAAGTGAAAAACAGGAAAGAAAAAGTTACCAAGGGGGTAAACATGGGCAACAGCAAAAATGCATCACAGTTCCTGCAAGATAAGGATGCTGCTGTGGCTGCTACAAGAAAGCCAAGGTGGGGAAGGGAGAGAAGCATGAAAGCCCATGGTCACAGTTTTTAACGTGCAGCTACAAACAGCTGGTTCAAGTTGTCAGGTTACTGCCTGTAAAATCTACCATTCTGAGTAAATGTCAGATGCACTTTATTATCAATAAATCAATCCTTTATTAATCAGGAAAGAGGGTGCTCTCCTCTCAGTGGGGCCAGTGAAAAGCTAGCACAACTGATTTTATGTAAGTCTAATATTTTATCTTCTGTATTTTAGGTTCTGAGTGCTCCAGCTTTTTCAGAGATCCCGAGTTCTGCCAGGGGCTAGTCATCACTTTAAAAGCAAGCCTATCACTATTATAATTTTTTAAGGAATTATTTCTATTGGTTTTGAATTGTTTTGTATTGTTGCATTTTTTTGTATTTTGATGTGTTTGGGTTTTGTTTTTTTTTTTTAAAGCCAAGCCTGAGCTCACAGCACTTTACTGTAATCAGATTTATCGTGTCATTATTATCATGCCTGCAGTTTTTAAAATTTCCCTCAACTTAGAGCTGCTAAAAACGCACTTGCCTGGCTGGGAGAGGCACAGTGTAAGCAGATACTGGGAGAGCTCTGACCCCTTTCAATTAATTAAAAAAAAAAAAAAAGCTTTATTACTCCAGCAAAAAGTCTCTGGAAAACGACAGAAACACTCTCAGGGATTCCTGGACAGGGGCGGGACCACATGTGAAAGATGCCCTTCCAAGTTGTGTAGGCCAGTAGCCAGTATAGGTCAAGACAGATTCCCTTTCAGAGAAGCACAGATACAGTGCCTGATGCTGGCCTGGTATGTCCACGAACAGAAAACAGAATAATTTGGAGACTGAAACATGAGCCAAGAGTCCTGAGTTTCTGTCAACAACCTGGGTTTGAAAATCCTAAAAACTCATAGAGGTTGACCCTGGAAACAGAACTGAATACAGGACAACTTTCTGCATCATATTTACCATGTATATAACCTTCCACAGATATCTGTCTAATTATAGCTAGTTTTAGTTGTCTTTAATCCTGGGGTTCCTGCACTTACATGATTATTTTGATTACGTTAAACATGGCTCAGGGAGCTATGTTATCTCTGAAATAACTTGGAGATAGAGCTGTAAGTGCAACCTAGGAAAGAATAAAATTAATCACCAATTTTGCAGGTAGGTTAGAACTTGCACAGGGTGGGGACCTGATAACCTTATTTAATGCCATGCATTTTTTTGAAACATAGGAACATTTACAAAAAGGCAACAAAAATCCTGGTTTTCTCTATTTTATATGAAATTTTCCCTTTAAAGCTTTCAAAAACTAGCATTTACTTTCAATGGAGCAAATTACTCAGTCATTCTATTACTTGCATAAGACTGTCACTCAAGAAAAGGAAAGACAGGGTTTTCACTGGGGAAAAGGATTACATATTTTAAGAGTTCTGTTTTTTCTTAAGTAGCTCGAAACAATATTGGAATCTTGCCAACAAAACTTGTCCACTTTTTTTTTATTTAAAGTACATATTCTCTCGGTATCTGCATGAAAACTTCTCCTCTCTTAATTAACGTCTTCCTGACTTCTGCAGTGTTGCAGACATACCACTGTTCAGGTACAACATTCTTCCTCCTACGGACATCATTTTCAGAGGGCCGCCTGCCATTTGTGATTTGACAGTTTTGTGGCTATGAAACATACATAAGCATAAGTTCTGAAGTTAAATATCTGTTAGATTTACCTACACCCAAAAAACTTTTGGCTCTGGAGTTTGGCTAAGGGACTAACCAGAGAAGAACCAGCTTTATGCTATAATGCTCTGCTGCTTTGAATAGTAAATATGGTGCAATCTCTTAGCAACATGAACTACACAGACATATACTGCTTAGTTATAAGGTAAGAATTTGCTAAGGGCACATCTCTCATCATCTTATTTTTATTGTATACCTTCCCCTCACTGTCATCTTTTATTAGAATTTAACATAACACAAACGTCTATGCAAGTTACTAGCTTTGCTCAGTCACACACGTCAATGCACTTGCACATTTTGATAACTGCAGAACAGGGTCTTTAAGTTGCAAAGCTCATTGTTGAAGGGCACTACCTGTCTGTAAGACAGTCCATGGGTCTTTGGAAATCAATAGCAGACTTGGGCCAAAGGTCATGGAAGTCAGTGGAAAAATCTCCCTTGTCCTCTTCAGAATCTGGATTAGGCCCACAGAGCAAAGCAGTGCACTGGCCCTAATGTGGCACCACAGTCAGGCAAAACCGTATTTCTAGCTTTAATTGAGACTAAAACAACTGTGCACAGATGAGTTCTTTGTTTACTCTACTGCAGTTTTACATTTCTGGCATGTTACCAGTTATTGAGACACAAGGGAGTTTGATTCCTAAAGAGCAACTTTTACAAGTGTCTTTAAAATGAGCTTTGTTTTCAATGGGAGGGGAAAGTTGATGTGAACAAGACGTGTAATTAACATTTCCCACAACTATTTTCAACTCCTCTAACCATTACTGTTCTCTGACCCCTCCCACACACTTATCAGCCTTGAGCTCTTTGCTAACCCACTGTAATCAGCATGGGCTGAGTGTTTCCAAGGGACACACGGCCCCAACAAACCCCTTTATTACTACATTTAATGACTCATTAGTTGGAGAAAGTTTGAAAACAACATCATTGCTATAGCTGAAGTAGTCACTGTTTGCCTGGTAACTCACCCAGTTAACAGCTGCAATTTTAAAGCATCAGTCAGGACACTGCTACGAATAAAAACTATGACCAAAAGCAGCCAAGTGGAGAAGCACTGCAGCCAAGATGAGCCTGGGCGAGGTCTAGGCTGTACAGACATGACACAAAAGATGCAGACAGGGAAATCCTTCTGGTTTTAGGAAATGGACATGTGGACTATCTGCATTAGAGTGCAGAAGTCCCGCTGTCCCTCCCAACAAGAACAGTGTGAGCTGCCCACTCCTACAGGGTAATGAGAAGGATTCAGGTTGAACACAGAGACCTCCAATAAAAACCGATGGGGAAGCTCCTTGAGAAAACAGTTATCTGCCTGCCCCGAGATTACCTTTACACCTGTGTGAAGACATCTGTGATTTGTTTTCTTTGATGAAAGCACTGCAGCTTCAAAGTCCTAAGAAGGAAACCAAGAAAAGGACATTTATCAGTTATCTGCCAATGCGCTTTGTCTGCGTATGTGAGATGAAGGAGCACAGGCTGAAGGAGGGTAAAGCAGAACCAAAATCTCATTAGATCACAAATGGCATTGGTATGCTGAAGCACGATACTGGATCCTGACAGAGATGGAGCATGTCAGATAGCAATATAATGGAATGACCCTAGCCAAACAGCAAAGACAGCACCTGAGTTTATTTCAGCCACTTTGGTTTGAGCTGGCAGCTGGTGATCCAGACAAGAAAGCAGTATCTCACAGACCCACCGACACAGGAAGTGTTGAGGGACTGAAGGAACACCGTCCTCATTTACTCACAGCTAACGTACACTGCACCTTCCTCATCTTCACGGGAATCAGAAACAGGGAAAATCTGGACAATAAATCACTCAAATACGCCTGCAAAATCAGATGGAGGTAAACCAGGAACCAACTTGCTGTATCCAAGCGAGTCCATTGCCATCTTTTCTCTATAGTGGATACCCTAAGTGAGTGCAACTGAGCATGGTGCAGCACAGGCACTTTAACAGCTGACTAGTATAGGGAAAATGTGAGATTATGACTGGGAAAACCAGGGAAAGCGACCTGCTTGTAAAGGCTGCCTGAAATATGTTTTAAACTAATTTTCACAGAGAAGCACATGTTTCCAGCATAAGCTCCCTCTTGGTTCTGAAGCTGGTACTGATGTGTGAGGTGCCTGAAGAAGCTACTGTAAAAAGAGAAAAGGAGGAGGAGAAGAGAGAAAAGCCAAGACAAATTAAAAGTCTACAGGTTCTCTGAGCCAAAGCAGTCAAGACAAAAAAAAAACCTCTTTGAACAGGCAGGTATTGTTGAAGAAGAGAGCAACAACAGCCCTGCAAAAAAATCACAAATCATTCACTGTTGAATACCCACTGTTGAGGGTATTCCACTTATTGATTTTAGACATGCTGCTTTCAAGACAGGTACTTGTTGCTGTAGAAATTTGTAGGGGAAATAGAAGACAAGAGAGGCTATAGGAGACAGTGTGACAAGCTCAGTATTGTTTGTTCACCAAACCTAAAACCTCTCATTGTTACAGTGTTTCATGAAAGGCAGCTGCTTGGCAGGATGGGGCAAGCTAGCCAACATCTGCTAAGCAAGCAAGGCCAGGCTGCAAGGTCGAGGTATGCTAACATCATAAATTGTGATAAGACCTGGGAGGCTCAGGAAGACATGGAGCCTTCATCCCTGCGACCACCAAAAAGCAAAGGAAGAAAAAGGACGACCCCCTAGCAACAAACCGCGCAGACGCAGAGGACACAACTAAGAGAAACGCCTACACCAGAAGTAGAAGAGCATAAAACCAAAGACTTTTGTAACCTAAGTGCGCGCCGTCGGCGGAGTGAGACTCCCGGGCCGCCCAGCGCTGTTTTGCTTGCTGTCGCTTGCTAATAAATCTTTCAATTTTAATTGGCTTTGTCTCCTCGCCTCACTTTGTGAGACTAACTTATAACAACAGCACCCAAATATGGGTGTGCTTGAAAACTGAAAGGAGCCCTGAACGTAATCTAGACATTGTGGCATATGGATCCTACAGTTAAAACACTAAACAAAATGTAAACACAAAGGAATTCTCAATGTTCCTGTTCTTTCTCTTTATAATTCACCTGCTCTATGTAGAAGTGGTGCCATTCCATGGTACTCATGACCAATATGCTAGCTCATGCGGCAGAGTAGGAGTCACATAATGGATGTGGGGTTTTGCAGGCTGAGCTCTTCTATTCCAGTGGCAGAATGGGGCAGTACGTGCCTGACTTTGCTTCTTGAGCAAGTGTTTGGAAGACATTCCTTTCCTGTGATGTTGCTCTTTTATATTGATTTACAATGGTAAGCCATTATTGATATAAATTCAGCCCCCAACAGCACCTGTAGCATTTCAGTAAAGTTTAATTTCTCCCCAAATACCAGTCTTCCTATTGCAACTAACTTGGTGAAGACAAATTAATTATTGAAGAAGCGTAAACTGGATTGCTTTAGACTGACCTGGATGTTTGCATTTTGTGAACACTCTGTGTCAGAAAGTGTGATGAGCTGGACTAAGTGACAAACAGCCAAAGTCTATTTTCATTTATACCAGCACAAACCTAGATTATGCTCCACCTCTGCAAAGGGACACAGGTGCCCAAATTGCCCTTTGGGAACAAATGGACACCATTCAA
Source organism: Charadrius vociferus (assembly GCF_000708025.1). Taxonomy (NCBI): domain Eukaryota; kingdom Metazoa; phylum Chordata; class Aves; order Charadriiformes; family Charadriidae; genus Charadrius; species Charadrius vociferus. Next base: position 3,719,829 of record NW_009647846.1, read on the forward strand.
CACATCACTACATCTGGCATGCTAACTTTATATTATCCCCTCTATAAGTCTCTCTGAAAGACTCTCAGTAAGAGTCTAACACTCTTATAAAGATCCAAATCATACTGAACAGGTGCAATCACTTAATGGGGAATGAGTTCCTCAGGAAGTGCTAAAGACCATTTACATTCAGAAGCATGCAAACAAATGGCATTTTTCTTTCAAAATGAAAATTCTCTTTTCAAGAGTGATTGACATAACATGGTGTTTTATCACTAATTCAGAAAGATTCATTTGGTAAGATATGTTCTCACAGTCTGTGGTCAAATGTAGAACATGCAAAAGAGCACAATTAACTAAAGATTCAGTGAAATGTTTGATTTCTAGTGCATGTTATCATCCTCATCACAACTCGCTGTAGGCAGTCCTCACTCTATTGTTTGTGTCCCCACAGCAGGCTGTTAGACTTCAATTGCTGTATTTACCATTTTAATAAGCCTTTAAGACTTTCCTTTGGAAAATGAGTAGTTACTGAAGCTGTAGAGAGAGGCAGGTTAAAGGAAAGAGCTTGCTGTTCAGTGCAGTCTCCTTTTTACTTACACCTGATTCTTACTGCTTCTGAACAACAGGGTCACCAGGGCCTCACAGCTCAAGCGGCAGGACTATCTTGCCTGCTGCAGGAGAAAAATCTTTAAAACAAATGGCTAAGCAGCCCCACGTGCTGTGAAATCCACCGCAAAGGCCTCCAGTAGGTCTTCGGTTGCTCTCAGACGTGCTTGGTGGGCCATCTAGTGACAGGCACATCTTCCACTCCCCACTTACCCCTTTTCTTGTCCCTTCCTGACACCCACTAAATGAGCAAAACACACATGAAACAGGAACGAGAAAACTGAAATGCCTACAGACACCCCACCACAAGCTCTGCATCTACTCTTGTCTCTTCTTTTTCACTTATTCCCACTGTCACCCTTCTCATACTCACTACTCCCATCCAAACACAGATATTGCAGCTCTTCTGCAGACACTTGTATTGCTGGATCATTCTTTCACTGGCTCAGTGAGTTATCAGTCACTGCCCTCAACAGAGGTCTGGACAAAAGGAGCAAGATAACAACAAAGGGAGAGCTAATTGGTTCCACCTGAGCTTTCCCAAGGCAGGAGCACAGCTCAGCGCTAGGAAACAGCCCAGCCCCAGCAGATCCAGGGAAAGAAGGATGACACCACAGCAGGTGAATCCCCAAAGGTGCTGAGCCTCAGGCTGGCTCCTACTTTCTTCCTCCAAGGACAGGAACACAAGGGAGAAAACCAGCACCTTCGGCCCCCCCCCTCAAGCATCGCACTGCAAACCCCTCCTTCACACCCCCAACCACCCACTTCCTCTTACCCCATATAAAGCCCTCGGATTAGTGCACAGGTGCCTCATCAGGGATGGGCACCAACTAAACCTTGGATTTTCCAGTCTGTTTTGCAAAGAAACGATGCCTTAAGGACAAGCTAGTACAATTCTTAGTTTCTGGTCTGAAAGACACAGCAGATACATGGGGTAACACAGAGATACTTCTGCATAAGTGAGCATCATAAGACATAAACAACTGGAAAAAATGGAGACTGAGGGCCAAACTCACAGTTGGTGAATCAAAGGGAAATACAATAGGATTTACAAACTGTTCCCTTAAAGCTTGCCTGCAGTGCCTTCCTTTGATTTCTTTCAGAACTGTAAAAGACAACTCGCATACTACAGAACTTAAGACAACTTCAAAACTGTGAGCATAATCCCCATCCCTAATGATTTGCTTTAAGAAACTGTGTGCCTGCCCCAAAGAATGGCATGAAAAGACTCTGCTGGCAGTATTAAAGAGGTAATAATTTGAGTTTTCCAGCACTAAGCAGAGGCACTTACTATTAAAGCATACCTGAACGCCCAAAAATCTGCTAGCTGTATAAGATAAACAAGCAAATATTGCAACTCTTGCATTCAACAGTTTTCGATCTTAGGATTTGCTAAGATAAGGAACGCTCCAAGAATTAATATGAATCTGGGAAAGCAGAAATTCAAAGTGTCGTAGCTACCCCAAATTTGTTCCCCCTCTGTTTCTTTCTGTAACATGGGTGCTCGAGCGCGATGCTCACAGGAAGAGTATGAGTCTACACAGGAGATGATGTAGAACAACTTCTATTCCAGAATGAGTGTTCCAAGGTCTTCCCTGTTCAGAGAAGGCTTAGTGTCTCGGACCTGAAACTGGTGCAGATAACCATTCCCTATTGAGAAAGATCACAGGGGACTAACCCTGCATGTGTTCAAGACTCACATACTTCCGTAGGAAAAGGTGTTTCTTAGGGCGTGAACACAGTAACAGATCAGAAAATAGGCATCAGGGGAAAAAAGAGAGGAAAGGATGACAGCAATGAGAAAAGATGTTTATTAATTGAAGCCCCGATTCCAAATATAGGCCTATGCAATAAGAAAATCCAGGAGCTCTGATGAGATCCTGCAATCATGAACTAAATGGACTTAAACTTTTGTATATAAACATAAACTGTAGACAAGTGACCTGCATGTATCCATATTATATATATAATCTATGTATGTGTAGATTTGATAGATAAAAGTAATAGTAATCTGAGCAATATGCAAATGGTATAGAATAAGGGGTGGAATGTCTTGGTTTGAGGTAAAACAGAACCAATTTTGTTCAGTAACTTCACTTCTTAGCTGGGCCTCTCTAACTACTGAAATTAACAGCATATAGTGCAGACAATGTTCACTCTCTCAGAGTGATAAGACTTATGTTTACAGTTGATGCCCAGGCATGGTATGCAGAGAGGCTCTTGCTTATACTTATTGCTATAACAACCAAGGCCAACTAACTTTGTTATTTGCCCTATTGGAGGGTCGGAATCGGAAAAGCATAGTGGGGTCCCACCTGCAAGGAGGAGCGGACAAGACAGGTGACCCAAAACTGACCAACAAGGGTATTCCATCCCATCTGCCTCATGCTCAGTATAAAGACTGAGGATCAAAGGGTCAGCATTCTTCCTTCAATGGCCGACGTCTGAGGAGGACTCTGTTCATCTGCCTGTGATCCCGACCCTGAATGCAGATCCGGAATCCAGTTCCCATCTGTCACCGAGTCCAGCCTGGGACTGCCCCAGTGCCAGCCGGTGTCGTGACTGTCATCTCGGGAGCTTGATATGGTTTTGTATATATTTCATTATTTCTTTTTTTATTTTATTTTGTTATTAATATTTCATTAAAGTAGTTTAGTTCCTTCTAAACTCATAAGTCTCTTTTTCCTTCTCTGCCCCTCTCTTTGAAGAGGGGTAGAGGGGAGCATCTGTCAGTCCCATCTGGGGTCCCCCAGGTCCCCAGTAGCTGATTCAGCCTAAACCACGACAGCGCGCTAGAAGGCTTTGCCAGCTCAGGTGTGAGTATACTGAGCACATCTTGGCAGGCCTGTTCCATGTGTGGTTAAATCCTTCCAGCTAAGTCTGGAAGAGGTCAGAAATATACTTCTTATATATCAAAAGCAGTATGAAAAGTCAGATGGTTACTTCTGTTTTTCCCTTTCCATCCTTTAAGTACTTTCTTTCTTTACATACACTGCTAGTTCATTTCTAGTCCCTATAGGCTGAGGACTGTAAGTTTTAAAATAAAACTGGTAACACTTAAAAATATTTTCAGGTTCGTAAGACCTTGGGGTTAATACAGCCCCTTAACTTATTAAATAATAATCATAAAAAAGTAACAACCAATCATACCTTCTAAAACAAGCTTAACAGCTTATAATTTACCAGAATGCACTGTGGGGAAGAGTACCTGACCAGGGCAACTTTTACAGCATGATAGGATCTCTCATCAGTTTTTAATATCAAAGAGAAGCTGCGTCTGTGTTTTGCATGCTGAATAGGAAGGTAGCTGTAACTGGGGTTCTATGTTGTTTCCACAGCTGCCTGTTTCTCTATTCATAACTGAATCAAGACTGCGTGGTTTTGAAAACCAGAGCATAAAGGTTCTTAACAGGGACCTGTACATGTAAAAAATCAGAGTCTGACTGTTTATAACATTCACTTACTCCTATGGTTAAATCAGTCCAGTTTTAAGACTTTGGTTTCCCATTATACTTTGGCTGGATGATAGAACTACAAATCCGAAACAGGTTAAATTCACTGATGGTGTGACAAGGTGCTCTGAGGGGTCATGTAATAGTCAGCCGACAAAGACCAGATTGCAGCAATGAGACCAAAATTTAGAATGGCTACTAAAACCAGCTTGTGGGTGAATCCCTTATCCCATCTGGGACCATCTGATATCCTTTAGCTGCGATTTGAAGCCCCTAGGAGTTGGGCATCTAGTTACAATTAGTGCCTTGGAAAATACACACCCACACCCCTCGACCCCTATTGAAAATGTTTTAAAGGACTTAACTTCAAGGATAAAAGTGCAGGACACTAACAGTGCAAATCCACTTTCCACGGATAGGACTCAAGTGTAAATAGTACCGTCATACAAGAAAATCTCTGTGTCTGAAAGCCTGTAATTCTAACAGATGAAGCAGAAGTACAGTTACACGCTCCTGTTATTTCCTCCGTACAGGAGGGATGTGGGACACCACAAATTTCTGTCAGTTGGGACTAAACTGAAACAAGCATCAGAAGGGGGATACTGAGAAGCTTTTGTCACCGATTCATACAAATATTTGTCAGGGGGCGAGGGCAAGAAGCAGTGGGATTCCCGGGTTCTACCTGTGGCTCTGTGCGCGGCACGCCATCTACTGCAACGGCTTAGTTTTGGGACACGTCCCCTCGAATGGCCCGGCGGGCTGGGACGGCACACCGGGCTGGCGGCTCTTCGCAAGGCCGGGCCCCTGCCAGCGCGCTCGCAGTCGGGGTACAA
>NW_009647846.1:3725517-3733009 GCF_000708025.1 Charadrius vociferus
CCCCCTGGCGCCCGCCTCCCCCCCGCGGGGTCGCCCTGCCCCACACCGCTCCGCTGAGGGCAGTGAGTGCGGCCCGCCATGGCCTCCGGCTGCCCGCCGCCCTTCGGGGACCCGGGGGAGATGCGGGAGGGGTTTCTGTGCCCCCTCTGCCTGAAGGACCTGCAGTCGTTCCACCAGCTGCGGGCGCACTACGAGGAGGAGCACTCGGGCGAGGAGCGGGACGTCAAAGGGCAGCTCAGAAGTAAGAGTCGCCGCAGCCGGGAACGCGCGGTGTTTCGCCGCGGGAAACCCCCGACGGCAAAAGTCGCCGGGGCTGCCCGCGCTGTCAGAGCGTCTGAGGGCGCTAAAATAGTAATGGAAGTGATGGCAAGTGAGGTATGGGGTCCCCTTTTCCTATCAGTTTCCTTCGGCCAAGGTGTAACTTTTACATTATTCGTGATGCTTTAGAATTTAGGTACTGAAAGTAGGCGCTTCAAAGGCAGCACTCTTCGAATGTCTGATTTTCTGCATGACTTTTGTTATAGACTTTAGAGTCATAGAAGGGATAGGGGTTGGGTTTTTTATTATTTTTTTTTCTCTGAGAACTCTGGTTTATACTGTAACCCAGATGAATTCCCAAACGTTACTTGACAACCTTACAGGATACGGGGAATCTCAGGTACTTGCCAGGTACAAATTCATTAATCCCTTGTTTTGACAGTAGATAAAGCTGTAAAAGTGTAAAGTTAAGGAAGGGTGTTGGTGGGAAAAGATGGAAAAGAATGTGGGTGGTGGAGCTGGCAGCAGATGCTGGGAGTGTCCAAGGGTTGTGCTGGGGATCACCAGCTTTTATTGGTGTTTGAAAAAGCCCTTTGAATTCTGTTTAACTAAAACACTTTTCTCTTTTTTTTAGCTACTTGCCTTGAGTACATAGTGTCATTTTACATTGAGAGAAAAATGTGCAAAAACTAGAGATAATTCTGTGTGTTCCCTGCAAAAATCTTTCAGGCTTTGTTTTGTTATACCAGAGATAGTGGCCTGGGAGTCTTGAATTTTTACTCCTCCCTCCCACCTGAGATTTATGACTATTACTTCAGAAGTCTGTTTTCTCAGTGAAAAGTTTGGTTTTAACAAGCCTATCTTAAGGGTTGCACATTTCATGAATCTTGAGTTGGTTTCTATCAGTCTGACTACTTCTTGGACAGTGAAGGTAGAGTGGTCAGTACTGCAGTCATGTTCTTATCACGGGTACAGTGCTGTAGTAGCTGAATCACAGATGCTTCCATGGAGCATTTAAACCAGGACAACAATATGGTTTTCATTGTGCTAAGAGGAAAGAAGACAGCAACAATGTAGGCTTGGTAAGATTTCCCAAATGCTTCCTTTATTTAATACACCTGCATTTTGATTTTGTTCTCTTTAGTGTTCTTTTAATCTAGAATAGTGAACTCTGACTTCTCAGGCTGTCTTTCACATGTGTTCTTGCATAAAGGGTGTTGGTTTTGTCTGGTTACTTTTTGTCCTAGTTACTCACATCAAGGTCTATCCAGTGAAGTCCCTTCTAGATGAGGGAAGGCCAGCAGAACCACCTATTTAAATTACCTGTTTTAGGGACTAGTGTTCAAACTGTGCATTACAAGTGGTTGCACGACTGTGCTGAACTGCAGCTATCCTAATTGAGGAGTTCTACCTATGCTTACAGACCACCTTATTACTTCAGTTGAGTCATACTGGGTGGGTGGTTGACTTCATGGCAAACAAGATGATGAAGTTTGCTTGAAAAGTTTTTGTGCCTGTGACAAAGCCATGAGGCATCCCCGCTTCTTTTTGAGTATGTCAGACTTTCAGAGTTTCAAGTGCAAATATATTTTCTATTTGGATAGTGTAAACTTCGCTTAAGAAACTGTAGTGTCTACCTGGCGTTTGCTGTGCTGGCTTGAGAGTAGGTAGAGGGAGGAGAAATCCTATTTCCTAGATGATGTTACAATGCTAGCAAAGCCCTTGCTGACCTGCCACAGTTTTGTTGAGAAGTGTGATTTATATCACAAACACAAAGAAGTGTGTTTTGTATCACCGAGTGTCATTTTTGAAGGTGGCATAACTACAACAGCTGAAAAACTGCTAGGAACTACAATGTCTGCATGAGGGGCCTGCTGGCACAGCCCTAACGGCTGAAGTGTGGAGAGACAGACTCTGGTAAGGTCAAGGTGGAAGTTGCAGTGTTTTGGATGGTAAATAAGAAAATTAGAAATGTGGAAGGATGTGCTAGTTCATGGTTCCCAGCAGCTTGGTAGAAAGCTTGATGTATAAAAGATCTAGTTCAAGGAGACACTGAATGTGTTTGGCAAGAGAAGTGGTGCCCTCAACTTCTGCTAGCATCTGGAGAGGAACATAGCTGCAAGGACAATACAAGCGCTGAAGTTTCAAGTTCCTGGTCTTTCTTTTGGCCCAGGAGACTGCTCTCCTCTCACTAGCATTCATATGAGATAATGCAGTGGGCTGTTTGGTGCTTCTGAAATTATTTAGGTATATGAGCACATTGGAATACTTAATTTGTAGTTTGTGCAATAAGACAAAGTGTTGAACATCATTGAATCTGAAGAAAATCATTGAGAATTAAGATATTATCTGTATGATGTCCCAGAATGCTGTGAAATGGGTCCTGTAGTTTAAGACGGCGTACTGTTTTACAGTGAAGTCCCTGAATGGAGTGTCTAAAACTACTGTTTTGTCATTAGGACCTTAGTGCTACTTTGACAGATAACAAAGAGCATTTCATGTCATCTGTGATTCTCTGAACCACATTTGGGTTCTAAACAGAACGTGTTGAGGATAAACTTGTCATCAAGGAAAAAGACTAGCACTAAAAGATGAGGAATATTCCATACTGGTTTCATGTGATAAATATTTGGTGACTACCTGCCAGGTTTGGTAACTTGGGGTTGTCTCTTTCAGATCTAGTCCAGAAGGCCAAAAGAGCAAAGAAGAAATTGCTGAAACGAGAAGGAGATGACAGAACTGATTCTGGATCTCAGGAACGATATGAGTCATTCAGCTATGGTGGAGTGGATCCATACATGTGGGAGCCCCAGGAAGTAGGTAGGAGAGCTGGAAAGCGATACATGGTGGGCATGACTTTTTCTTTTCATCTTAATTGGGAAAGTGATACAGTATCGCTGAAGTTGCATGGAATTGTGTCTGTATTGTGTTTGATTCGCTGTTGCGTGGGGTTATGGTTTGCATGCTGATTTTGCGCAGCCTGCATACACTGTGTAAGGTGATGGGGAAAATGCAGATAATAAGAAAAAAAACATATAGGATCAGTACCCTGATAACCTTGAGAGCAGGATAGTTGTTTGTCATGTCACTGTGCCTGAGCTGTTGAGGCCTGCTGGATATGTGTTTAACTCTGTGCATCTAGCTTAAGCTACAGCTACATGAAATCTACAGCTTTTGGGCTACACTTAAAGTAGTTGTTAGTTTACGTGTCTGACAAAAAGCTTGTCCATTGATTTAAACTCTTTCAGCTTTTTCCTTGAGTTTGAGGTGTAAATCATCTTCCATTAAAAAGGTTTACTTTAAAAAAAAAACAAAAAAAACCCCAAAAAAGCCCAGAAGGCCAAACAAGCCAAAAAAAAAACCCACCCCAAACCCACCAGTCTGAATATAAGTCTATATTTGTAGAATTTCAAGGATAAGTTGACTGAGCCTGTAATTAGAAATGCTGCTACTGGAAATTGCCTCTTACTGTTAATGAAATATTATGGTTATTTTCAGGGGGAGGAAGCAGCACTATCTCTGGTGGATCCTGGGAAAGTTTCCCCTGTGCTGCTCCCAGACTAGGACTTAGTCCTTTGGGTCTGCAGAGTCTGACTTCTGTAGATTATTATACTTTTGACTTTGTAACTATTTCAGCAGCAATCATAATATAAATGTTAGCTGAGAATAAATTTAGGCAGCAAACTAGCAGAAGGTTTCTGAACGATAGAGAAGTGAGAACTGTTTTCCGACCAGAGAAGAGAAGATGAACCTTACGGATTTTAGGATGGGATTTGGTGGGTTTGTGAAAGGGACCATGTGATGTCTCCAAAGCAGTGGCTGAATTCAGTTACCCAGAGGAGCGCTTTCATTCCTGTCAATTCAGCTTTGGAGGTCTTTTGGTTATTTCATTAGCATGAGGAAGTGAGATTCCTATGCTTACATAGGTAGCATCAAAAAGCAACATCTGATTTTGTGTTCTATCAGTTAGAAGAAAGATTATTTTTTTTATTTTGTCAGTAACTTTGATTTTTAATACCTGGCTCATCTTACTCAGAAAAGGATTCAAAACTTAAACTTGAAACCGAGTACAAATTGCGCATTTCTTACATAGATGCTAGGTTGTTCTTTTTTTATACTTTGTGATCAGTTTTTTGTACATCTGAACTGTCATCAAGGATTTTATTCAGACCCCTGAAGGTGGAAGGATGATAATAAGTCTGAAAGAGAAATTGCTGTTGCATAGACCTCCAGTAACCACTGGACTGGCCTCTTCTTTGTTCTACACATAGCCAGGAAACTAAAGGGAGTCTGTTTTGAGAATACTACTAGCTGATAATAGCTTGCCAAATGTAACTAAAGGATGAAGTGGGGGGGGGGGAACTTGTTGCGGTTGTTCTCTAACATGTGCCTGCTGTTTTCTGTCGTAGAAATAAAACACTGTTTATTGTTAGCCTGGAGACTAGGCTTTAACCTGTGTGTTTTATTTAGAGCAGCACTGTGAAAATGTCAGATTCTAATGTGTCTTTATTCGATTTGAACATGAGAAATAAATGTGAGAAGAAGTGACAGCTGTCTTTCAAGAGGCATCTAAATGCATTTAAATCCATCCAGAGCACCTGGGTGACTATGAAAACTTTCTGCTATTTCTCCAGGTGCTATGAGAAGCCATCTTTCTGATTTCAAGAAACACCGAGCAGCCAGGATTGATCACTATGTAGTTGAAGTCAATAAGTTAATAATCAGGTTAGAAAAGGTAAATTTGCTGCTTTTTAATATTCCAGCCTTTTGAATGTTTTGTAGATTAAAAAGAAATCATATTTTAGTAACAAGTGTGCCCATTTATCTAGCAGTGCACTTTATAAAGGATACTAAACTGTGACTCTCTTTGCACATTGCCGTTTTCCTTTTTTGTCCTTGAGTACTGTGCTTAGTCTGACCTTGTACTGTGGACATGATTTCTATTTCTATGTACTGTTTTCAAGCTGAAGATGCTACTTCCACGTCCTTCAAGAGCCATCTGTTTTCCTGTATATTTTCTTCATCTTTTACTTTACTAAATTTCTCGCTAGTGTTTTTGTCATGATTCTTCTAGCTTCTCATTTTTCAAAATCTGCCATTGATATACTTACATTTTGACTTGCATGCAGTAACACCGGTTGCTGTAAGGATTATGTTCAAAGTGCTCTGATTTGTACAGGTTTGGCAGGCACTGTTGAGCACTATTTGTGCGAGTATGGTATTAGAAATAAAAAGGAAAGTTGCAGGAATCTGGTGTAAAACAGGCTGGGACTCCCATCTCTTAAAAATGCCATGTTTTTTGTTCTTGTTGGGCTGGGTTGTGTTGGTTTGGGCTTGCTCTTTTTTTTTTTTTTTGGCAAAGAACAATTTTCTTGAACGTATTGTTTATCTTCTAGCTTACATCGTTTGACAGAGCAAACACTGAGTCAGCTAAAATAAGAGGTTGGTATGATCTTACCTCAGATCATTTGCTCCTACAGTTTAATCATCTGAAGAATTAATTTAATGAGTATCTTGTGTTGTGTGTATTCCCTCCCCTCTTGCCCCATCACAGCTATAGAGAAGTCTGTTGTGCCTTGGGTCAGTGATCAGGATGTTCCGTTCTGCCCAGACTGTGGCAGTAAGTTCAGTATTCGAAACCGTCGTCACCACTGCCGCCTCTGTGGGTCTATTATGTGCAAGAAGTGCATGGAACTTGTCAGTCTTCCTTTAGCAAGTAAGTACAGTGTTAATTCCTCCCTTCCTTAGCTCACCTAGGGTGCTAACTGCATGCTGGCTTTTTGCCATTAGAAAAAATACTGCTGGTAATATTCTGCCTGTGTGGAAAACTTGGTCCTTAATGCATCATTTGGTTTCTTGTCTGTGAAACAGAAAAAGAAGAATGATTTCTCCATTCTTTGTCTTCATTCCTTCTTCAGATTTGGAACTATTGTGGATATTTCCAGTCTTGCCCATGGCTGTCCTAATGCTGACATTAAGGAAATTCATCCACAAGCCTTTAGGAAACCCTTTGAACTTTAATTTCCTCATTTAGTGCATTGGAGAGGAGATTGTATTTTCTGTGGAAGTAAATGACATGAACATTTTGGAGCATTCAAGCACAAAACGCGGACAGCATTAACATACCTGTTCTTCCACATGCTATTCTATAACTGTGCAAACTCCAACATGAGAATGCTTCTAGGCATAAGCAAAGTAGGTGGTTGTCAGCAGTGCGCTCTCTAGCTGCTTTTAGAATGGAGCAGGATTTACAGAGAAGACCAAAATTCTGACCTGCAGTCTTGGTTGTCATGGGTTCCTTGCATGTCTTTCAGCAGACTGTTTCGACTTGGTTTTCTAATATTACCTGAATGTAAAGTTTCTGCTAAAGTGAATTCATTTGTGTTGGCTAAATCTGTTGGCTTCTCCAGTCATTGTAAAATTACCTGTGTATAATTTTCAGGCAAACTCACTAGTGCCAGCAAAGAGGCCTTGGGGTCTCATACCAGCCCGAACTCCTCACCTAATAGTGTCCATGGCTCCCGCCGTGGCAGCATTAGCAGCATAAGCAGCGTGAGCTCAGTCCTCGATGAGAAGGATGAGGACCGTATTCGTTGTTGTCGACACTGCAAAGATACCCTGTTGAAGAGAGAACAACAGATTGATGAGAAGGAATACACTCCGGAAATTGTGAAACTCTATGAGGTAAATCAAAACTCTCTGCTGCTTTCATCCTCAGTGTATATATCTGCAATTGTCATGCTTGACTTCTGGCTTTTTATCTCATATCCAATCTCTTACTTTATGACGTAATACTCGCTTGTGTTAGAATAGACTCTATTGGGTGTATATGCCACATAACAAAGATATATCTGAAACCATGGAGCCAGTTGTCCTGTAGTGTGTATAACCCACGCTAACTTCAAACATCATTTTAAGATAGATCTTCATTCTCATCATCTGGAACTAATAGTTTTGAGATGCCTCTCTCTTAAAACTGTGAACTATGTCAGCTGGGATTCCTCACTCAGAACAGCTCTTATTTAAACCAATAATATACTGTGCGTGTTGTTGATGGGCTGCACTGGAACTGTAGGGCTCGATGTGTCCTCACACTGATGGCAAATGCTTTTTTTGAACCATCTGTATCAGTCAGCAGCATATGGCTGGAACGTTGGGTTCAAATATGTTTTGAAAGCAGGTACTGACAATCACCAGGTATCTTTTCAGTAGAGTCCACAACTTCCCCCCCCCC